>NW_006208147.1:1457428-1475872 GCF_000334495.1 Tupaia belangeri chinensis | reverse complement strand
AAAAAAAAAAAAGCAAAAAAAAAAAAGCAAAACATACAGAAAACAAGAAATGGAAGATCATTTGCTGACAATAACATGTTTGTTGATGTACTTGATTGAGACAATATACAGTGTACTCTGGATGGAAAATCTCATTTTGTATGCTGTAATGATGTACACTGAATGAATGCAAATAAATAAATTGAAAAAAAAAAGTCCAAAAAAAAAAAAGAAAAGTTCATATACTCTTCACTTTTAGCTGGGAGAAGCAAGTGTTTATCTGCCAAAAGATGAACACTGCCCCCTGCCAAGATCAGAAAACAAATACAAATGTGTACGCTTATCTACTTTCAAAATAAAAAAATAAAAATAAAAAAAAGAAAAGAAAATGGCATAGTGGTTATGTCGCTGGACTCCCACATGACCAACTGTGGTTTGAGTCCCAGACCCGGTGGCTTGGAAATTATGCTGCATGTGTGTGCATGGATGCCCAAAATTCCAAGAGGAGAATGGAGAAGGGATTGAGGCTTGCCTCCTTTTCCCCGCCCCCTGTTGTGATTTCTCACTTTCCCTCTCATTGTCTCTGTCTTTTTTTTTTTTTCCCTCTGGTGAGCCCATGCACTTGAAGGAAAAAACCTCTTTAAAAAAAATGAATCTACACATGTTAGCCACAGTTCTATGCTCTGGGGTCATAGAAGTGAAAAAAATAGCATCTCTGTTCTCATGAAGCTTGTATTCTAATTGATAATGAACAGACCATAGATAAATAAGAAATATATAGCATGTCAAGTCAGTGCTATAGAGTAAAATAAAGCAGAACTAAAGGGAAAAGAGTGCCGATGCAGAGGTGTGCTGGAAATACTTGCACTGGCTCTTGGGAGTCAGGTATCAGCATGACTTTCCAAGTCAGCATCAAGGATGTCATGGCAGCTTGAGACTGGTCGTGATGGACTAGTCACAGCACAGAAATGAATGAACACTACTAATCAGAAATTGTTTTTTGTTTGTTCGCTTTGTGTGTGTGTGTTTTTTTTTCCTCCCAGAGAGCCCAGAGTTATATTTACCAATATCTTATTGGATGATGGTAAGGGATTCTGTGTTATTTGGGGTGATTAGGGAAGGTCTTATTGGACAGAAATATGGAGGAAGTAAGGGCTTGAGTCATATAGATATCCGAGATCAAGAACAACATTTTTAGTAGAGGGACAACAAGAAAGTATAATTGGAGAAATATTTTTTAGAAATAATAACACCTAGCATAACTGAGTGGAAATACTAGGAAAGGAAATTGGAGAGGTAGGTAGGGCCTGCCTCTTGCAGGCTATGATAAGGAACTGGATGGTTCATAATGATGGTTGTCTAAAGCTTAGTAGCAAGATCTACTTTTAGAAGGATGTGTGCTCTTCAGTTTGCAGTCCCTGCCACTCATAATTGTCACTTCACCGGCCTACCTGCTTCCCTGATTTAAGTTTCCTCTGTGACTCTACTCAATAACAATTTTACTTCTTTTTATAATATAGCATATTTTTGTTTGTTTTATTTACACTTCATTACTGTATATTTTTCAGCATACAAAAGGAATCTTCCCAGCATGACCGCACTGCATATTAGTCCAGTTAAAGATATGGCTATATATATCATTCTTTTTTATTTTTTATTTTTGGAGAGGTTTTTGCTATAGGGCGCATGTGCTCGCCAGACAGACAGAGAGAGACAGAGAGATAGAAAGCGAGAAATCACCCCCCAGGGAGGACGGCCACGCTGCAATCCCTTCTCCTCCATTCTTCTCTCTGGATCTTGGCCATGCGCACACATGTGCCCAGCATGAGTTTAAGCCACCGGGTCCGGGACTCGAACCGCAGTCGACTACGTGGGAGTCCAACGACATAGCCATTGCGCTAACTGCTGGTCCCTATATATATCATTCTTAACACATAGTTTTACATGTTTGTAACTGTTAAATGTTTCTCTTCCCCCATGCCCTCCCTCCCTTCTCCCATCGCCTACCCTCTTCCCACACTGTCTCTAGTATCCACTGTTGCTCTCCATGCCTTTTTTTTTTTTAGAGAGAATTTTACTCTAGAGCAGTATCATGACTTTACAATAAAGGCAAAGCATCCACAGGCACATGGTGTTTGTGTCCCTGAACATTATTCTTGAAGCAGGAATAGGGATACTCACACACTACATCAAGGGCTACCAAGTGTGATGGTTTCAGCAGTGATCCTCCAGCCAATTCATGTAATCTAGGAAGTCTGAAATGAAAGGGGGAGTGTAACAATTTCCTATTCTCTGGGACCAGCAGATGGCTTCATAGTTATGTCACTGGACTCCCACATAGTTGACTGTGGTTCGAGTCCCAGAACTGGTGACTTGAAACACACTGTGCATGTGTGTGTGCATGCCCAAAATCTCTAGAAGAGAATGGAGGAGAAGGGATTACAATGTGGTTATTCCCCCTGGGGGATGATTTCTCACTTTCTGTGTGTCTGAAGAGCGCACACACCCTATAGTAAAAATGTCTCTAAATAATAAATTAATTGAAAAGAACAAATTTCTATTCTTTTTTTGAGAGAGAGAATTTTTGCTATAGGGCATGTGTGCTCTCTCTCTCGAGAGAGTGAGATAGAGAGACAATAAGGGAGAAATCACTGCCCCACGCCCCAGGGGAGATGGCTATGCTATAATCCTTTCTCCATTCTCTCTTAGGATTTTGGGCACATATGCACATGTACTCAGCATGAGTTTTAAGTCACCTAGTCCAGGACTCGGACAGTGGTCAACTACATGGGAGTCTAACAATGTAACCGTTACACCATCTGCTGGTCCCAACAATTTCCTATTCTCATCATACGTTTTAGGATAGGATTTAAAGGGAGTAAACAATCATTCAGTATTGAGTGTTCAGCTCTGAGTTTGAGAATGGTCTGGAGAAAGAACTTTGTGCACTGTCCTAGCACACAGGAAACTAGGGTCATAGGCTGAATTTATTCCTCTGCCCTCAGAAGGGCTGTTATGCTACCCAGGCAAGGACATGGGAGCTCCCTCCAGAGCTGGGAAAGCTGAAGAGTTAGAGGCTCCAAAGTTAGACTACTTGGACTAGGGCTTGGATCTATTACCCACGATCAGCGTGGCCTAGGAGCAGTTACTGACCTCTCTGAGCCTCAGTTTTTCTCAACTGTACAGCAGGGATGATTTAATATTGAGTCATCAGAATGCACAGAAAAATATGCCATGACTTTACCGACAACCTCATATTTACACACAAGAGGCAATTGTGAGGGCCCAGAGAGACAATCAAATAAGGTCTTAACTTAGTGCCTGGATTATGCTAAATGTTCAAGAGAGATTAGTAGTGAAGGGAGGGTGATATTTGAGTTGTTTACTAAGTGGCAAGGCATATGTCTTGACCAATGTGAATTGTCCCTGGCTCGAGGGCTCTGCTATGCCAGATGTTATACTTCAGTGACTGGATAGTGGGCAAGTTGGGGGCAGGCAGGAAGGCAGATTGCTTCGGGAAGACTTGAGGCAACTGCTATTAACCAACTGGTATGAAAGTATTTCAATATTTTAATAACTTGCATGACCATACCCTGCATACCAGGCATGATTGTTATTCTGATGATTATTCTTGCAGAGGAGCATTATTCTGGAGGCATGAATTTGCTTATCATGTTAAATAACTTCTTTATGCTGATGACTCACAAATTTACATCTTGGCTCCCTTCTGCCCTGCTGCCTGTTTGACATCTCCGCCTGGATGTCTTACAGGCATATCAGACTGAACATTTCCAAAGCAGAATTGTTTATCTCATCCATGAAGTTCCTGCTCTTCTTTCCTCCCACAATTAATGGGCCTAGGGCCTGGTATGTATTGTGTGTTATTGTCTCTCCACCTTGAACGGGCTCTGCAAGTGAATAAATGGACCCATGGTGCCTTACCATGAGTCTAGCATTAGCACATGCAGTATGGTGATGGAGTCCCTGTCACAGAGGGAATCCACTACATGGAGTCAGACAGAACAAGATTCAATTCCATCTTTGTCATTAGCTGACAGCAGCCTCCAGCAAGTAACCAAACCTTCACGGCAAATCATCTTCCTGTCTAATGGGAGCAATATTGAAGGATGACTATGTGCATTCAAGATAATATACATGAAGTGACTGACACACACTGAGCATAGATGATGATGTTCTTGTACGTGTTCTTATCATTATATTGATTGCCAGATTCATTCAGATAAAAGACCCGGAACCTCTAGGGAAGGTCACGTGACTAGGGAGTGAGAACTCCTCTGTTTTCTCTTCACACACAGAAACTCATCACTGCTGACCTTGCCTCTCTCCCATTGTGCTTAATTCCCCTGTGATGGCTTAGCACCTTCTTCCTCCTCCCATGCATTCTTTAAGAATTATCGCCTCTGAGGTAGAACAGAAGACATTTTCTATGTATTAGGCAGAGATATACGGAGAACCAAGAAAATGATCCAAAACTTGAAAATACACAAAATGCAATTGTTATAGACTCAATGCATCCTGTTCACATACACTTAAACTCATATATTGACTCTGAACTCCCAATATGATGCTGTTTGGAGAAGGGGCTTTGGGGAGGTAATTAGGGTTAGATGAGGTCATAAGGTCTGATGATGAGGCTATACCCTTATAAGGGGGGATACCAGAGAGCTTGCACACACAAGTCATGTGAGCACATGGTGGGAAGGAAGCCATATATAAGAGAAGAGGCCTCAGAACGAAACTCATCTTATAGCTAGAACTTTGCTTTTGAGTTCCAGCCTCCAGATTGAGAAAAGTAAATTTCTGTTGTTTGAGCTACCCAGTCTACAGTATTTTGTTAGGATACCCTGAGCTAAGTAAGACAGTGTGGTTGAGTATTCTTCCAGTGCTTGTTTGTATAGGCCTACTCCTCCTGGGATTATCTAATTTTCTGGGATGGGGGGTGCGGTCCACATTCATTTGACTTCCTATTTACAATGATTAAGCTATTTCACAACTCTATAAAGGTAGAAATTAGCTTGTCAAAAACCGATAGCAAGGTACTTTATGTTTATGTCAGGGCAGAGCAAATAATTCCCATCCATACAAAAGGTCACCGTGTATTTCCTAGTAGGACATTTGCCAATTTTGTTACTATTAGCAAATTTATCTCAGCTTTTTATTGACTGTCTGACTCAATTCCCCCTTGGGCTAATGTGAATATTTTACTGGTTTCCTCATTAATGAATGAGTTGAATGGAATATCTGACATGTGTTCATTTTCCATGTAGATGAGAATCGTGTTTTTAACTTTCTGAATATTATACTTTAATAAGAGCAGTAATGAGCTGGTGTTTAGAGAACAGTAAATCTCTGGAAAATGCTTTGCTTCATTGATTAGCATTATAAGAAAAATGCACTTGTAATTCAAAATTCCTTCCTGAGTGGCCTCTCCCAGTCTACCATACTTTAGTGTCTTTCGTGTAACTTTGTAGCAATCCTGGAGCTTCTCCTTTGAAGAGTGCAGTATGAAAACCCGGATCATTAAGGCATATTCTCCAATAGACAATGATACGGATCAGTTACTTTTTGACTTTTGAAAAATAACTTTTTCACCAATTACTGTCTTTCTTTCCAGGATAAATGAGCTGTTTTAGATTGCACTGAAATAGGACATTCTATTCACAGCCATTCTGCTAAAATGTTTAAAACAGATAAAATGTCACCAGAGTAATTTGCAGTTGTTAAATTTTTTATTTCTCTAGTCCCACAAATTAATGGAAACCAAATCAAATGTCAGTCACCCTTAAGGTATCTCATTCCACCCCAGTCAAACCGTGGTCTGCATGTCAAGATAAATGGTGGAGACAAAGGGTGCTCGGTGACGTGGTAAATTATGATGATTTTTAGCTCCCTCCCCTCATTCTTGTTCAATCCTGAACTGAATTTATAGATTTCTCCTGTGTCAGAAAAGAAACAAATTTATGAAATTAAAAGTGATTCAGCCCGTTCCTTTATGTTGAATTTCAGGTCTAGGTTATTAAAAGTCTCTGGAGTTGAAGTACTGGCAGAGGGTAATTTATTAATACTGTATAAATAGTTCTATTTTCTTTGCACAAATGTAACTGCAGTGTATTTTGGTGATCAGTGACAAATTAACTCCTCTCATACCCAGGCTACTCTGTATCAACATAAAAACATCATAACTACCCAGGACCAGGGAAGCATGACCAGAGTGATAGCTACTTCCTGTTAATTAAGAACAATAGAAAGAAGCAGGGCTGGATCTACGACACAGTAGTAACCCACTGTTCAAGACAAGCTGGATCCCACATGACAGCAGTGGCTTGGCTCCTCAGTCTGAACCTTGCCGGTTACATATGCAAGTGCCCCAGGATCCAACAGGCTGGAGGACTGGGAAGAGGATATTGTAACCTGACCAGTGAAGGGTACTCATCTCTCTCTCTCTTTATCTCTCTTGCTATATATCTCTGTCTCTCACATGCATGTGCTCCATCATGAATAAAGAAAAATCTAAAAGAATGATAGAAGCAATGGAAATGCATTTCCTGTAATATCGTTTCTTATATAATATTGTTTCCAAACTTCCTCATTATGCAGGTTACATTCTAGGAGAGACACTAAACAAATTAAAATTGTGAGGGGCCAGCAGGTGGCATGGTGGTTAAGGCACTGAATCCCAAATGATTGAATTCACTGTTAAGAGTCCTGGGCCCAGTAGCTTGAAAAACATGCCAGGAGTATGTGCATGTGTGCTCAAAATCCTGAGAGAATGGAAGAGAAAGGACTGTGGATGGCCATCCCCATTGGAGGGTGATTTCTCGCTTTACCTCTCTCTGTGTCTCTGTCTCTTTCTAGTTGAGCGTATGTGCCCTATGGCAAAATTCTTTAAAAACAAAATTTGTGGGACCAGCAGTTAGCGTAATGGCTATGTCACTGGACTCCCACGTAGTCGACTGCGGTTCGCATCCCAGACCCAGTGGCTTAAAACTCATGCCAGGTGCATGTGTGTGTGTGCCCGAGATCCCAAGAGGAGAATGGAGGAGAAGGGATTGAGGTGTGGCCATCCCCCCTGGGGGGTGATTTCTCACTTTCTATCTCTCTGTCTGGCGAGCACACGCGCCCTATAGGAAAAAAAAAAAAAAAAAAAAACCTCTCCAAAAAAAAATTTTTTTTGTGAAGAGTGCTCTGGACAGGAAGTTCAGAGGGCCAGGGAACAAGACCCACCCTCTCAGACTCGGCTTTCTTATAATCATCAATAATCATCTTTTGCTTTTGTTTCTTTGCTTTCACACATTTACCCAGCTTGATTATCACTGTTTATCAGTGTCATATTAACACTGGGCTGGGTGAAATGACCAATATACTGATTTTTTTATGCTTAATAAAGACAAAGTCCACTGACATCCAGGGATGTTCATACTAGGGGAAATTACATGTAACTGGAGGTAGTGAAAGATGTGAATTAAAGGCTGCAAAATTGCAGAATCCGATGTGCAGCAGGATGGCTCTAGTTAACAATACCGTATACTGAAAATTGGCTGAGAGTAGATTTGAGGTACTGTTGCTACAAACACAAAAACGGGGTAACTATATGCCCAGTTGTGGTGGCACAAGCAGGAGGGCACCGCCAAGTGATGGCTGAGGTCACTGGGAGGCTTGGGTTGGGCTCCTGGCCCAACCTGCACAGGCTGAACCTGGTGGCATGGACCTGTGGTCCTGGGTAACTGCGAGGCTGGGGCAGGAGGATCACGATGTGGTGAGGGCCTGTCAGAAACCAGGACTACCCCTCTTCTTTCTCCTTTCCCTTTGCTGTTCCCTCTCAAAACAAAACCAAACCTATGCACGATGACCAATTAGCTAAATGGCTTATCAGGAGTCATGATTTCTACCAAAACTTTGTATTGTACACCTAAAAATTACACAAAGGGAACCAGCAGTTAGCGTAATGGCTATGTCGCTGGACTCCCACGTAGTCGACCGCGGTTTGTGTCCCGGGCCCGGTGGCTTAAAACTCACGCCGGGCGCGTATGCGTGCGTGCCCAAGATCCCGAGAGGAGAATGGAGGAGAAGGGATTGCGGCGTGACCATCCCCCCTGGGGGGTGATTTCTCGCTTTCTGTCTCTATGTCTCTCTCTGTCTGTCTGGCGAACGTACTCGCCCTATAGCAAAAAACAACAGTGAAAATCTCTCAAAAAAAAAAAATACACAAAGAAAATGGAAAGAAGAACTAACAAGATAAACCCCTAAATAATTAGAGGATGAAATTAATATAACAGATATGTACCTATTAAGAAGCAAAACACCACCAACCCTATGTGCAACTGAAAGAGAAAGTGACGACTGTGTGCTGATGCGGTGAAAGGATTCATGGGGGGAGGGTAGGGCATGAGCCAGGCAGAAGGATGGAGAGAGGATCAATTTCTAGATATCATCTAGGGCTGGAATAGTATTTTAACTAACGCACACTTTTAGAACACTTCTTACGCACTAGGAACTGGTCTTAGTGCTTTAGAAATGCTAACTTGTTTAATCCTCATGATATACCAGATGTAAGTCCTACTATTTTCATGTTTATTTATTTATTATTTAGAGAAACTTTTGCTATGGGGTGTGTACACTTTCCAGAGAGACAGACAGAAAGCAAAATATTACCCCCTAGTGCGGATGGCCAAGCCGCAATCTCTTTTCCTTCATTCTCCTCTTGGGATCTTGGGCACTCACACATACGTGCCGAGTCTGGGACTTGAACTATGGTCAACCACTTGGGAGTCCAGCACCCCAACTACTTTGCCACCTACTCACTCATTTAGCTGATTTTTAAAAATCATCTTTTTTTATTTTTTAAGAAAGAATCATTTTATTTAACTTTATTTATTTATTCATTTACTTTAATTTGGCCAGAGAGGGACAGAGCAGGAGAGAGAGAGAGAATGTGAGAAAGCAAGCCACCAGGTCCAGTACTGGAACTGAGGTTAGCCATGTGGGAGTCTAGCACCCTTAACCGCCATACTACCTGCTGTCTCCCCTTTCAGTTTATTTTTATAGATGAAACACAGAGAGGCTAAGTAGCCAGTTGAAGTCATGCAGCTGGAAGTGGCAGGCCAGGATTTATACCCAGGAGTCCCACAGCTGGGGAGGAAGCATCGCCCATACGCTGTTAACCGCTGTGCTCATTGCTCCCTCAGCATAAACCAAGACACAGCACTTGGAAAGTGAACCACGTTACAGGGCATCCCTGGAACTGTGGAGGTGTTGAGATGATGAAATACCAAAGTGGACGTCAGGTAGCCATTCAGACGTGCAAGCTGGAGCTTGTTTTGAGAGCTGGCAGCTGGAGTGACAGATTCAAAAGCAAGTTATTTCCCAGGAGACAGGTGAGGCAATGAATAGCTTGCATAAAGAGCAAATCTTAATTTTTCCTCAAATGGGTCACTTACTAAATCCTGCCTACTTAGAAGTTCTTTGGCAAAAGCAAGTTTCTCATTGTCTTTTAGTGGCATGTGCCTGAGAGACTGCACACTGTAGTGGTGGAGTAGGCACTGACATTTGCAGGTGTAAAATATACCACAGAGTGACACAGGTCCCCATGGGGTCACTGTGCCCAGAGTGATCACAGGCAGTATAGACTGGGAAGGGAAAGGCTGTATTTAAGGAGCAGTGACGCTTCTGCGTTGGATGTATCTTGTTTTGCCTTGGGAGCAAAGCCTCAAGTTCTCGAAGGGAATGGTTTCTGAGTGGTTTTGAGGCCCATTGCAAATCAAATTGTTAGAGTGCTGATTAACAATTCAAAACCTGATTTTGAATTATTCATGGTGTTTAAATAAGTTATCAACATGAACAAAAGTAATGTGAAACTGTTGCAATTAGAAAAGCTTACTTAAAGCTTGTAGACAAATATCCTTAATTAAGTGATATTGCCTGGGATGGAGTTTCTGGGAACCAAAGAGGAACTGGCTAAATGGAAGTGTTATGAGGTTACAAAATAAATAAATAAAACAAAAAGTGTTGTGAGCGCACTTTTGAGGACCCTCTGATTGTAGAGCACTTCAGGAAACATTAAGTTGAGTCTAGTTAAACAAAAAAACATAAAAATAAAAAATAGAAGAAGAAAAAAATGAAGAGTAATATGATGCCTTCAACTTTCAATTACTTGCTGCAAGTCTGACAGGAATGGTGGGTGCTAATGTATAACTAAATAACATAAAAACTCACCTACAGTTGTGGAAATCAGGCTAAGGAAGGGTAGGACTGAAGTCTTTAGCCAGTTTGAGAGTGTGGCATCTAGGCACCTGAAGAAATCCCGAGGACCCCTGGTGATACTTTGTATACTGCTCCTCCATTTCCTCTGGAAACCATATTCTTATTCTCAAACGCTTAAAAGTGAAGAAGAGGTTTAGAGAAAATGTGAGACCACTCCATGAATAAGAATGTTTTTTAAAAAATGTATTTGGACCAGCAGTTGGTGTCATGGCTATGTCACTGGACTCCCATGTGGTCGACTGTGGTTTGAGTCTCAGAGCCAGTGGCTTAAACTCATGCCAGGCATGTGTGCATGTGTGCCCAAGATCCTGAGAGGAGAATGGAGGAGAGGGGATTGCAGCATGGCCATCTACCCGGAGGGTGATTTCTTGCTTTCTGTCTTTCTGGCCAGCACACATGCCCTATAGCAAAAGCCTCTCAAAAAAAAGAAAAAAAAAAAGTGTCACTACTGAGACTAGGTCTGAGGCTTCAAAGCCAGATAGTATCTATCAATAGTTCTTGTCCTTTAGGGAGCTCGTAGCTATGCTGGAAAGGGGGAAAACTAGATGCAGGATTATGTTGGGGCACAAAGGATGCTCAGGAAGGAGAGCAGAGGGACATAGCTCTTAGGGGCTCAGCCTGATTGAGGCCTGGATTCTGAAGAGGCTCAAGGTCACCAGGGTCAGAGGTCTACACAGGTAGAGTGAATAATTTAATATACTAGTCAGTGTTCTTTGCTTCCTAGCAACATATACCTGTCTGAATTTATGTAACAATTAATGGAGAATAGTTCCTTTGAGCAATGGTTGACTAGAGAGACAGACTTGGAAAATGGACAAGAGAAGAGGAGTTCGGAAGACAAGGTCAATGGAAGGTCCTCTCACTACATCAGCTGGTGAAATAGACACTGCTGGCATCCTTCCAGATGGACACGTGTCATCATGCTACGGTAAGAGGGCCTCAGGACCAAGGAAGATAACGGGCATGCTTAAAACTTAAAAAGACACAAAGCCTGTGGTGAACTTGTAGCTCTGTCCCCACAGCAGCTTGGCAACTCTCAGTGACTTTGTAGCCCTGCTGGCAACCTCGCAACTCTGTAGCCATGTATGCCCAGCAGCCCAGTGCCTGCCTACATAATTCTGTAGTAGCCTTTTACCCAATCAAAAGTATGTAAAAGTATAATATAACTCAATCGAAAGTATGTAAGCGTATAATATAACCATATATGGGAGACATAGAAGCTAAAACAGATAAAAGGAAGAGCCCCAAGAAATTTGAAGCTCAGCCTTTGGATGTGAATCTGCAGAGCCAGTTGTCGCACACAAATAAGCCACTGTTTTCCTACAGAAGTCAAAGTGTCCTGTCTCTCTCTTGCTGAATATTCTGCTACTTTTCTGATGTATGGCCGGGGAAGAGGAGATGGTGTGTTTCCACCTCCCTTGTCACCAGGCTGCAGTCCCCAGAGTGTTGAGAGAGGTGACCTTGCCTGGTGCCAGTGGACTAGTTGTTCTGTAAGGGAGAAGCTATTGACTGGAGTGCAGCTCCTGAAAGCACAAAGAAACCGAATGAGGCTTAGGAACTAGCTCAGGGAGCCTACCCACAGGATTGGGAAGAACTTGGGTTCATTTGAACAGGGAGTTTGATCACCTCCTCAGGGTAGCTCTGACGCTCTCCTAGTACAGATGGGAGGAGATCACCATGCCCTTAAGTACTGGGCAGAGGGTTGGAGAGACATTGTGTGACTGTGGACGAATGACTGAATGTGACTAATGAGTGCGGAGTCCTCATCTGCGGTTCTGTGGCGATCTTCACATGGCTTATGGTGGTGCTCCTTGGAGGGCTCCTGATGAGGAGTTTATACAGTCCCACCAATGCCAAGAGGTGCCTGAAATATCCTGTGAGGGGAGTGGCTAGAGACGGACGAAGTGATTGATTACCTCTTCCCTTTTCCCTTCTTGTGTGAGAGTGTCATTATCTAGAGGGAGGAAATGGGTGGTACACAGAGTAAATTATTCCCTTAGATGGTATGGTGTTAACTCCTGGGGAGACTCTGGACATCTGTGAGTTAAACTGACCCTCATTCAGGGTGGCTGGCCCTCCAAGGGGTCTCCTCCACCTCTCGGTCTCTGCTGCCAACACACCCTGAGCCTACAGAGGCTGGAGCCTCAGCCACACCCCAGAGGCTGCCCTCCTTAACCACTTGGGATGCTCCTGACCAGGGTCACTCTGAAGTGCCAACCTAACCCCTTGTCCTCTGGCCTAAAAGCACCAGAAGAACCCTGCTGATGATCGGATTCAAGGGGGGAGAAGCAGGGACCTCCACTGTGGAGAAGAAAACAACAAATGATTTTAAGGAATTCCATTCAATTTGATTTATAAAAAGAGTACTTCTACAAGTTAATTTAAATTCTTTTTAAATTTACATGACAACCAAATAAACCGGCTTCAAATACGATAAAAGGCAAAGGTTAAATAAGTGAATATCTTCACAGTTTCTAACATATAGTTTGTTCAGGGCTTATTGATCAGGCAAGATCACATTTGTCTCAATATGGCTAGTATAAAACAGTCATAAATATAAGTTATGTGTTATATATTACCTGATGAATACCTGACTAACAGGAAGAACGAATTAATGGCTAGCCTTCTCTAATATCTTGTTTCTCACCAGGGGTCAGGACATAATGGTTAAAGAAAAGTTTGAAGTGCTATTAAATACGATTTTCTTTTTTAAGAATTATTTATTTATTTAATTCCCATGGTTATTGTTATTTTTAATTTGACCAGGGAGAAACAGAAAGAGAGAGAAAGGGAAAGCAAGAAAGCAAGTCTTCAGGTCCAAGACTCAAACTATGTGGGAATCCAGTGCCTTTAGCCACCACACCACCTGCTGGTCCCCATGTAAGACTAATTTTTCTAAACTTTCAGTTTTGGTTCTCTCGTGGTTCAGTTATAAGACTAGTGACTGTCAAGTATGAAGAGTAAATCTAGTAACTTTAAAAGTCATTTTTGGCTGCTGTTATCTGCCATGTGTTTTGTCTTCAGTTTTGATGCAGACACTTTTTCATCCCTAGAGTGCTCAGGGCTTTTGTTCATGGTTAGTTGCTTTGTTCGATGCCTTTCTAAAAAGCTTTTTTTTTTTTTCCCTCCAAATGACTAGAATCTTAAACTGTTAGGTCTTTAAAGAAATTAATAAAAAAAATGAAAAGAGGATATACTCTTGTAAATATCTAATCATTACACTGGGTTAATAATAATAATAAATAAATGTCTAGTTTCCATGGAGAAATTAATTGTATTTCTGGACTACTAAGCCAACTATTAAGCAGGACCAAAAGTAACCAAAAGCAAACAAATGTTTTAACAAAATCACATGCATTAATTATAATTATCCCTTTTGTCAATATTTTAATTTTACAAAAATGAAAGATATTAAATTTATCAATGGAATTGTTTTGCTCTATATTGGGAAATTTATTAAACAAATTTTGTTTGTATAATACATTTCCATGAGCTCCTGGTATGTACTAAAAGCTAATATTTCTTTCTTCCTTCCTTTTTTTTTTTTTTTTTTTGAGAGGTTTTTGCTATAGGGAGCGTGCACTTGCCAGAAAAACAGAGAGACAGAAAGTGAAAAATCACCCCCCAGGGGGATGGCCATGCCACAGTCCCTTCTCTTCTAATCTCCTCTCGAGATTCTGGGGACACACGCACACATATCTGCATATCTGGCATGAGTTTAAGCCACCAGGTCTGGGACTCAAATCACGGTTGACTACGTGGGAGTCCAGTGACATAGCCATTATGGCATCTGTTGGTCCCTCGAAAGCTAAAATTTCTAAGAGTTAAAAACTATGGTAAATATGTAAAGTCCTGCATATGAAGTTACAAGCTAGATGGCCTTTTCAGAAGTGTCGGATTTCCTGGGCTGGGCAAAGAATGAGAGATAGACTTTGGCAAGCCTAAGGTAATCCTTAAAATGAGAAACAAAACGTGTTCCTTGAAAATAATAATTTCTATGTAATCAGAGGTAACAATTATTTCCAAAGACAAATTTAGAAAGGAAAGAGAAACAGGTAAAAAGAAAACAGTAAATAGGAAAGAGATGTGGAAAGAAAGTCCTAGTTATATATATAAAAAAAGGGGGGGTATGAAAAGGAAAGAGAACATTTCAAAATTCCAGAATGTAAAAGGGGAGTAAAGCATGTTGCAGAAGATTCGAGTTATGTTAACGAAGGTCTGAGATGGAATTGTAAAGAATTCTAAAGAAGATTTTATGACAGGACTTTGTATATGACAAATGGTATCAGAGAAGCATCCATGAAGCAATAGACCACAGCACTCAGTGCTGAAGCATGGCCTAAATATGGTAACAAGAGACCAAATTTGCTAGACTCTGAACTGGTGTCAATCTTACAATCATCTGATGAAAATCATTGCAAAGTTCAAGTAACTATAGACAATAAAAAACAAACATGTTGTTAATCTGGTTGAATATGATGATACATGTAAAAGTTTCTTTAGCCATTTAGGCTGTTTATGCCCTCTGACTCTGTTTACAGTATAATACTTGTTTGCGCATTTTCATTGTATATTACCTGTAAATGCTATGTCAGGCATAGGAAAAGGGTGTGTGTGGGAGGGGGAATCAAAGATAGCTCATGGCATACATCTACTCCAAACTTTAAGGCCTCTTTCTCTTGCCCAGAGACAATTGACAATTGAACCAATCAGATACATCCTCCCCCAAGATTCTACTGCCTATAACAACAGATGATTGATTGACTACTCCTAAAAATAAACCTTCATAGCTCCATGGGTCTTGACTACTGGGAATGAAACTTCCTAGCACCATGGGACACATGCATTCAGAGAAATAATATTTGGCCAACAGGGGGAACTGAGGACAGAAATTTGACTGCTCTTTCCTATCGCTAAAATCCTTTCCAAGGTGCCTTGAATGAGTCACGCCCACAAACATTAACAGATCATTTTGGCCCATTTGATAACAGGTCTCTTTATGTGGCCTGTCCCTGACATAGTATCTTTGTGATAGGTGAGTCACGAACACAAACATTAAGAGACCATTTTGACTCATTGTCAACAGACCGCCTTCTTTTGCATCTGTCTGGCTTTTCAGGGTCAGCCAGTCTTCACCTTACAATAGAACCCTGGAAATGGGGACGAAGGCCAGTAAATCTAGGCTTGACTCCCACGGGGATTCAAAATTTCTCCAACCATGTTTGGCACCACATTAGCTTCTGACTTAAAAAGCCTTCCAGGCTGCCCAAACTGTATGTGGACAACCTGCTGCTGGCTAGGAAAACACAAAAGACCGGCTACCAAGTGAAAATTTAAGAATTTCTCAGGGCTTCAAGTGTTATGCCTAACTTCTTCCTCATGGCAAAACCCCTTTACGAGGCCACAAAGGGGGAACACCCCCGCTGCCGGAGAAAATCTCAGATCAGACCAGGAGGCAAAGCTCGCAGCAACTGAAGGGATAATGGGACAAATGTCACCAATGGCAGTGCTGTTCCCATGCCTATTATACTGAGAGAGGAAGTCACGTCCCAGGTACGTAGTAAATGTTCGCTGATGGCAGAATAGCAATTCCTGAGGCTCTGGACCCAACCTTTGTTAGACAGTTCCACTGGGAGACATACCTTGGCCAAATAGCTCTTGTGACTAAATTGAGCCAACATTTCTTCATCCCTCAACTCTCTTGCATAGCCTGGGTGTAAAGGTAGCTCAGGTGGTTCCCAAAATTCACCACAGCAGAGTGAAGCCAGTTTCTTGAGCTTAGGAATGCATTTCTGACCCAAAACACCATGCAAGCTGACCATCTGGAGAAGGCGAGCCGTGACCCCAGAGACCTAAAAGGACTATAGCCCTTTTAGTCACTCCAGAAGCTGACTAATCTCTGCACGGCAGAAGCTTGAGAAATTAACCATCTAGCAAAATATATCTATAGTCTACACCTCTTTTGTCCTTGTAATAGTTTTGTAGTTGGAATGCAATGTCCTGTCTTCTACTGTCATTGTTAATTGTTGCAACCCTAGCCCTCGTCTTGACCATAGGATTGGCTGAAGTTGCCCCTGCTGACTGAAGTTACAGTAAGTCTCTACTAATGTTTGTGTTTCTTATGTAGATAGGATGTTTTGTTACTATTAGGTGCTTCTAATCTGGACCTGCCTTTTAGATACAGATAGTAAACTACAAGGGCCCTTAATGTCCTAGCCAAATAGCAGAGTCAGATGCACGATGCTACCTATCAGAATCACTTGGCTTTAGGTTACTTACTGGCCTCTGAAGGGGAAGTTTGTGGAAAACTTAATTTAAGTAACTATTGCCTGCAAATAGGTGATGAGGGAAAAGTCATGGAAGAAATAACAAGTCGAACGAGAAAAAATGCTCATGTTCCAGTCCAAACCAGGGGGGAATAGAACCCCAATAAATTATTTAAAGGATGGTTTTCAGTTCTTGGGAGAGTCAAGACCCTCATAAATACAATGCTGATATTTCTGGGAGCTTGCTGATCCTCCCATACTTGGCACCCCTGGTTATTAGAACTGTCTCCAGCCTTGTAGAACCCACAGTTGAAAGAAAGACAGGTGCACATATAATGATGTTATGGAAATTCAAACCCCTAAATCAAGATGATGCTCTTTGACCCTAATAGGATTTGAACCAACAAAGCAGTAGATGTAGTAGGGAAGCCTCTAGGACCAAGGGAGAAAACAGACATGCTTAGAACTTAAAAGTACACATACATACAATAGTGACTTTGTAACCCTGTCCCCATGGCAACTTAGCAACTCAAGGTGACCTTGGTTGCCCTGATAGCAACCTAGCAACTCTGTAACTTCATGTACGCCTGTGCATTTCACAGTCCAGTAGCCCAGTACATGCCTACATAATTCTGTAATAGCCTTTTCCCAATCAAAAGTATGAAAAAGTATAAAATAACCACATATGGGAGACAAAGAAACTAAAACAAATAAAAGGAAGAATCCCAATAAATTTGTGGCTCAGCCTTTGGATGTGAATTGGCTGGCTGGTGCTAACACACAAATAAACTGCTGTTTTCCTGTGAAAGCTGTGGTGTCTGTCTCTCTCTTTTTCTGAATGTCCCACTACAATGCCATTGAATTATTTTCTGTATCTTTGCAGACCTCTAACTGTTCCTGCTTCATTGAAATACAAGAGGCAAACTTCTGGGTGGGAGCGTATGATTGACTATGCCTTGGTCACATGTCCAAAACCCAGACACCAAAGATAAAGAAATGTCTCATGTCATTTGCTTTTCAAAGTATTGCTTCTTGCCAAACCTGCTTCCTGCCCAAGTCTGCATCTTACGTATTGAGGATTTTCTCAAACAGGAAAGACATTTGGTTGCTAGGGGACCAACTGCTTCACTAGCATCACTCCTCTAGCCAATGCCTTGTTTTTGCAGTATGGAACATTAAGAGCTGACTGCACAAGATGCAGGACACTTGTGTGTATCCTCTTCTCAGGACATTTTTTTCTAGGACAATCACTCGTTACTGTTCAGAGGAGTTGAGAGGAAATACATTCTCTATAATGTATTGGCATTCCTAAACATTTTGAACTTCTAATAAAATTACAAGAAGAATCCCTTAACCTGAACTAATTCTACAAAGATCTACAATTTGTAGATTATGCCGCTCCTTTCTCTTGCTCTTGTTGCTGCTGTGAGAAATTACCACACACTGAGCAACTTAAACAACAGACATTTGCCTCACAGTTCTGGAGGCTCGAAGTCCGAGAACAAGGTATCAGGAAGATGAGCTCCTCTGAGGGCTATGCCTGCTGCTCCTCTGCTTCTGGTGATTGGCAGGCATTCTTCGATGTTGCTTGGCTCCAGTTACATCCCCTCATCTCCATCTTCCTGTGCTCATGGTGTTCTCCTTGTGTACACATGTGTGTCCAAACCTCATCTTTTGAGAAGTACACAATTCTATTAGATTAGGAGCTACCCTCTTCTGGTAGCTTAACTACTGTATCTGCAAGACTCCCAAATAAGATTTCTTTCTGAGATATTGGAGGTTAAGACTTAAACATATGAATTTTGAGGGGGATATAACTCAATTCATAATGTCAACTAACTAGCTAATCTACTAGTGAAACTAATTATTCTATTCAGAAAAACGTAATACAGGAAGAGTTTAGGCAAAAATATAAGCT
>NW_006208147.1:1452692-1456997 GCF_000334495.1 Tupaia belangeri chinensis | reverse complement strand
TCAGCAGTAACATGATGCTCTATAATCCCGGACCCACATGGGAAGGTCTTGGGTTCATGTCCTAGGGCCACTCTGTACACACAAAATGAGCACACACACATATTCCTGTGGTCTAGGATGCTGAAGCTTGTGAGTGGATCATGGTGTGAAGACCCTGTTGAGGATGCCTGTCTTTCTCCTTCTCTCTCAGTTTTTCTTTCTCTTGCCCAGAGACAATTGACAATTGAACCAATCAGATACATCCTCCCCCAAGATTCTACTGCCTATAACAACAGATGATTGATTGACTACTCCTAAAAATAAACCTTCATAGCTCCATGGGTCTTGACTACTGGGAATGAAACTTCCTAGCACCATGGGACACATGCATTCAGAGAAATAATATTTGGCCAACAGGGGGAACTGAGGACAGAAATTTGACTGCTCTTTCCTATCGCTAAAATCCTTTCCAAGGTGCCTTGAATGAGTCACGCCCACAAACATTAACAGATCATTTTGGCCCATTTGATAACAGGTCTCTTTATGTGGCCTGTCCCTGACATAGTATCTTTGTGATAGGTGAGTCACGAACACAAACATTAAGAGACCATTTTGACTCATTGTCAACAGACCGCCTTCTTTTGCATCTGTCTGGCTTTTCAGGGTCAGCCAGTCTTCACCTTACAATAGAACCCTGGAAATGGGGACGAAGGCCAGTAAATCTAGGCTTGACTCCCACGGGGATTCAAAATTTCTCCAACCATGTTTGGCACCACATTAGCTTCTGACTTAAAAAGCCTTCCAGGCTGCCCAAACTGTATGTGGACAACCTGCTGCTGGCTAGGAAAACACAAAAGACCGGCTACCAAGTGAAAATTTAAGAATTTCTCAGGGCTTCAAGTGTTATGCCTAACTTCTTCCTCATGGCAAAACCCCTTTACGAGGCCACAAAGGGGGAACACCCCCGCTGCCGGAGAAAATCTCAGATCAGACCAGGAGGCAAAGCTCGCAGCAACTGAAGGGATAATGGGACAAATGTCACCAATGGCAGTGCTGTTCCCATGCCTATAAATGTTCGCTGATGGCAGAATAGCAATTCCTGAGGCTCTGGACCCAACCTTTGTTAGACAGTTCCACTGGGAGACATACCTTGGCCAAATAGCTCTTGTGACTAAATTGAGCCAACATTTCTTCATCCCTCAACTCTCTTGCATAGCCTGGGTGTAAAGGTAGCTCAGGTGGTTCCCAAAATTCACCACAGCAGAGTGAAGCCAGTTTCTTGAGCTTAGGAATGCATTTCTGACCCAAAACACCATGCAAGCTGACCATCTGGAGAAGGCGAGCCGTGACCCCAGAGACCTAAAAGGACTATAGCCCTTTTAGTCACTCCAGAAGCTGACTAATCTCTGCACGGCAGAAGCTTGAGAAATTAACCATCTAGCAAAATATATCTATAGTCTACACCTCTTTTGTCCTTGTAATAGTTTTGTAGTTGGAATGCAATGTCCTGTCTTCTACTGTCATTGTTAATTGTTGCAACCCTAGCCCTCGTCTTGACCATAGGATTGGCTGAAGTTGCCCCTGCTGACTGAAGTTACAGTAAGTCTCTACTAATGTTTGTGTTTCTTATGTAGATAGGATGTTTTGTTACTATTAGGTGCTTCTAATCTGGACCTGCCTTTTAGATACAGATAGTAAACTACAAGGGCCCTTAATGTCCTAGCCAAATAGCAGAGTCAGATGCACGATGCTACCTATCAGAATCACTTGGCTTTAGGTTACTTACTGGCCTCTGAAGGGGAAGTTTGTGGAAAACTTAATTTAAGTAACTATTGCCTGCAAATAGGTGATGAGGGAAAAGTCATGGAAGAAATAACAAGTCGAACGAGAAAAAATGCTCATGTTCCAGTCCAAACCAGGGGGGAATAGAACCCCAATAAATTATTTAAAGGATGGTTTTCAGTTCTTGGGAGAGTCAAGACCCTCATAAATACAATGCTGATATTTCTGGGAGCTTGCTGATCCTCCCATACTTGGCACCCCTGGTTATTAGAACTGTCTCCAGCCTTGTAGAACCCACAGTTGAAAGAAAGACAGGTGCACATATAATGATGTTATGGAAATTCAAACCCCTAAATCAAGATGATGCTCTTTGACCCTAATAGGATTTGAACCAACAAAGCAGTAGATGTAGTAGGGAAGCCTCTAGGACCAAGGGAGAAAACAGACATGCTTAGAACTTAAAAGTACACATACATACAATAGTGACTTTGTAACCCTGTCCCCATGGCAACTTAGCAACTCAAGGTGACCTTGGTTGCCCTGATAGCAACCTAGCAACTCTGTAACTTCATGTACGCCTGTGCATTTCACAGTCCAGTAGCCCAGTACATGCCTACATAATTCTGTAATAGCCTTTTCCCAATCAAAAGTATGAAAAAGTATAAAATAACCACATATGGGAGACAAAGAAACTAAAACAAATAAAAGGAAGAATCCCAATAAATTTGTGGCTCAGCCTTTGGATGTGAATTGGCTGGCTGGTGCTAACACACAAATAAACTGCTGTTTTCCTGTGAAAGCTGTGGTGTCTGTCTCTCTCTTTTTCTGAATGTCCCACTACAATGCCATTGAATTATTTTCTGTATCTTTGCAGACCTCTAACTGTTCCTGCTTCATTGAAATACAAGAGGCAAACTTCTGGGTGGGAGCGTATGATTGACTATGCCTTGGTCACATGTCCAAAACCCAGACACCAAAGATAAAGAAATGTCTCATGTCATTTGCTTTTCAAAGTATTGCTTCTTGCCAAACCTGCTTCCTGCCCAAGTCTGCATCTTACGTATTGAGGATTTTCTCAAACAGGAAAGACATTTGGTTGCTAGGGGACCAACTGCTTCACTAGCATCACTCCTCTAGCCAATGCCTTGTTTTTGCAGTATGGAACATTAAGAGCTGACTGCACAAGATGCAGGACACTTGTGTGTATCCTCTTCTCAGGACATTTTTTTCTAGGACAATCACTCGTTACTGTTCAGAGGAGTTGAGAGGAAATACATTCTCTATAATGTATTGGCATTCCTAAACATTTTGAACTTCTAATAAAATTACAAGAAGAATCCCTTAACCTGAACTAATTCTACAAAGATCTACAATTTGTAGATTATGCCGCTCCTTTCTCTTGCTCTTGTTGCTGCTGTGAGAAATTACCACACACTGAGCAACTTAAACAACAGACATTTGCCTCACAGTTCTGGAGGCTCGAAGTCCGAGAACAAGGTATCAGGAAGATGAGCTCCTCTGAGGGCTATGCCTGCTGCTCCTCTGCTTCTGGTGATTGGCAGGCATTCTTCGATGTTGCTTGGCTCCAGTTACATCCCCTCATCTCCATCTTCCTGTGCTCATGGTGTTCTCCTTGTGTACACATGTGTGTCCAAACCTCATCTTTTGAGAAGTACACAATTCTATTAGATTAGGAGCTACCCTCTTCTGGTAGCTTAACTACTGTATCTGCAAGACTCCCAAATAAGATTTCTTTCTGAGATATTGGAGGTTAAGACTTAAACATATGAATTTTGAGGGGGATATAACTCAATTCATAATGTCAACTAACTAGCTAATCTACTAGTGAAACTAATTATTCTATTCAGAAATGTGTTTTTTGTTGTTGTTTTTGGTAGGGTAAGTTAACAAGTCAGCATAATTTTTAGTCAGCAGAAATGGAAAGTTCCACATTGTTTGAAGCATGACCAAATTAAAAATCTTTGACTAAACTCTAAGCCACTTATAAATAGACATGCTAAAGTAAAGCTTGAGACAAGTCAATCAACAAACAAGCAGGGAAACAAAAAGAAAGTATAAATCTATATACCTCTTAGGAGGGCCCTGTATGTTGTCTAAACAGACACTCAAGCAACTAGTAAATGCTACCTCCTTTGCCACCAGGGCCTGTCTTCACTAATACCTGCTGAGTGGATCAACGCTTTAAAGGGTGTGTACGTATATTACTTCTGGAACTAAAAAGAACAACAACAACACCTGTGTGTGTGGGGGGGGGGACAACAAAACCTGTGATTTAAAATATATTCCTTCTATTCCATTAGCCTGGTATTCAAACCATTTTTCACCCTCTGTTTTTCACCATTTTAAGACAACGTTGCTTTGCTGACTTTAAAGGCCCTACCTTTTCTGGCCTCATCAAAACTATACAAAATTGTTTCCTGACATTTTGATTATGTTAACTTTTCCAATCCAGGAATATAGGCTGTCTTTCTACTTTTGCGTATCATGCTCAATTTCTTTTTTCAGTAGGAAAACAGTAGGGAA
>NW_006208147.1:1368507-1452666 GCF_000334495.1 Tupaia belangeri chinensis | reverse complement strand
TACCTCTTTAGTTAAGTTTATTCTTAGGTATCTTACTTTTTTAGATTCATTCGTTTATTGTGGTTATTATAAATGGGATTGCTTTCTTCAACTCTACCACACTGTTCATTGTTTGTATATACAAATGCTATCAATCTCTGTATATTGTAAACCATGCTCCAGATAAGGGACTGATAATCAGAATATATAGGGAATTCAAGCAGCTTACCTGCAAAAACCTGAACAATCTAATTTTAAAAATGGGCAAATTGGGGCTAGCAGATGGCATGGTGGTTAAGGATGCTGGACTCCCACATGGCCTACTATGGTTTGAGGCTGGACCTGGTGACTTGCTTTCTCACTTTCTCTCTCTTTCTCTGTCTGTCTCTCTCTGGTCAAATTAAAAATAAATATGTAAATAAATAAATAAGGTTAAATAAAATAATTCTTAAAAAAATGGACAAATAAGAATAGACAACCAACTCCCCAAGGAAGATATATGAATAGCCAACAAAACATATTTTAAATGTTCAACATCTCTTATCATAAGGAAAATGCAAATCAAAACCACAGTGAGATACCGTTTAACCCCAGTTAGAATGGCTATGATTAAAAAAATAGAAGAACGATGAATGTTGGCCAGGTTGGTGGGAATGTAAATTAGCACAGCCACTGTGGAAAACAATATAGATGTTCCTCAAAAACCTACAAATAGAAATACCACATGACCCAGTAATGCTATTCTTGGGTATTTTCCCAACAGATAGGAAACCACTTGCACTTCCATGTTTATTACATCAGTATTTACACTTGCTAAGACATGGAATCATTCTAAATATTAAAGAACAGATGACTGGATTGAAAAAATGTAGGATATATACATATGAAATACTACTCAGCCATAAAAACCAATAAGACCCTGTCATTTGATATAAAGTAGATTAATATAGAATATTTAATGCTGAGCAAAACAAGCCAGACTACAGAAGACAGACATTGCATGTCTCTGCTCAAGGTATACTAAATATCTGCACTCTATGAAATGAAAGATTAGGAGATATAATGGCAGAAACAGCAAATGTAGATACCAGAGAATGTATAAGAGGGGGTGGATAGGAAGAGATGGGAGGGAGGGGCTCAGGGAAAAAAAAGAAACACTTAACAGATGTAAGAATGGAGAGTTATCTGCTGAGGATTATATGTATGGTAATATCTTTGATTTGATTGACACGTAATTCATATGTGCTTTGAAAAACATTGTACACTGTAAAGATGAACAATAATTAAATGTAATTTTTTAAAAAAAAGACAAAACAAAAAGAAATTAAGAAAGGCCTCTAATGAGAACAATCTGATCAAGTTTTAAGACCTAGGGAGATCTGTTTGAGGAATGGTCAGATGAGAAACCAGGAATGGACATTTGAATGAATTAGAATAATTAGGCAGGGAAAAGAAATTGACTGATCGTAGTGAGGAATGATTTGCACATTTGTATCTTGTACCTAAAAATACAGAGAATATGTTGAGATTTTCTGGATAGTTTTATGATACTTACTCACTGTTTCTCTGTAACTGGTTACAAAAATACACTCCCTTCTTCTCCAAAATAAAAAAAAAAAAAATCTGAAGTAAAAAATTATTATTATGACTTATTAATATTATGTAAGAAAATTTTTGCCTAAATTATTTTGTAATGTCTTTTTAAAATAGAAAAGAAACCATTTAATAAATTAACCTAGTCAACAGAATAAAAAAAGTTGAGTACATTCTAGCCTTTACAGAAATTAAAATATCTTACAAAACCATTATAATAAAAGAGTATGGCATATATTCAAGAACAGAAATATAGACATACAAAGGAGAGAAGTGATATAACCCTATGAATACATAGAACTTTGTGTACAATAACCGTGGTACAAAAATCAATAGTGGAAAGACAGATGGTTTATTAAGTGGAATTGAAAAAAGTGTCTTATTCTCTGAAGAAAAATAAAACTGAATTTCAACTCATACCATAGCCAAAGATGGACTTTAAAGGGATTAAAAGTAGTAGAACTGTAAGTAAAGAACTGTAGTAAAAAATACATAGAATACTTTTGTGACATCGTAAGTTCTATTTTTTTTTTAATAAAAAACCTTGAATCAAAAGTTTGGTATAAAAAATGTTAAATTTGATAAAAACCAATTTCAGGATTTCTGTTCAACAAAGAACATAAAAGACAAAGTTAGTAGATGGTATAATGGGATAAAATAGTTGCAATATTTAAAACTGACAAGGTTTTTACGTCCAGGCTCTAATGATACCCCCCCCCCCCCCCCACACACACACATAAATAGGCAAAGGATGTCCAAAAAACCATCAAGCATACGGAAGGTTGTTCAAACTCACTACTGATTAAATAAATGCAAATAACAAGATATTGCTTTACACATACAAGTTTTGCAAAATGTAGGAGGCTGGAAAACGGAAAATACCAGCAGTTGGGGTTATGAGGACAGAGGAGCTTTTAGGAGCTTCTGCAAGCACTCTGACACTTAGAAAACTAGGAATATGTGCAGAAGTAAGGGGATATGCACAGGGATGCCTTCTGCAGCAGTGTTCGCAACAATGCAGAAATGGAGCCAATTGCAATGTGTATCTCAGGGTCAGAGGCCAGGGAAGGTCTGGAGTATTCATATCCCTATTCTGCAGATTAAATTCACACACAACATACTTGGATAAACTAGAGAGGCCTAGTGACTAGTAGGGGAAAAAATAGCAAGAAATAAGAGATACCTAGTACAACATTACCTGTTGAGATACCTAGTACAACATAATGTACATAGAAATAAAGATAACTGCACAAAGAACAACAAAGCCCATTTTGTAAGAATACAAACAAGGAAAAAGATACATATGAAACACATCAGTATGTTTCCTATGAGGAGATGATTAGGAACTGGAGAATGGGAAAGGAGAATGGAGATAAAAGAGAATTTTTAAACACTTGCCTTCCAGGAGAAGCAAGCTACTTAATTGGGTCTGGAAGGAGGAACATTTGACGCAATGCACTCAGGCTGTCAATTAGAAAACACTAGGCGAGGTGTTTAGATGCGTCACCACCCCGGCTTGCCTTCTCCGAGGCTGGAAATAGAATTTGGAGCTCAGGAGCCTGCCTCCCCCAGATGGGGTCAGAGGTGCTAGATGCTGGGCTTCTAATTGGATGTGCTTGTGTCGGAGAGCAGAGCAGGGGGCTTCCAGCACAACTCCCAGGGTGTATGTTTATCCTCTGTGACGCATTTTAAAGAGGAAGTAAGAAGGAACTGTGACATTCATGCCTCCTGTGATTAAGCCCTGGAGGTTGACTACTAGTACTGTTATTTTCCAGCTATGTCAACCACCACTCAGATTGTATTCCTAAATGCCCTTGGGCTTTGATGGACATATTTCCGGAAACATTGCAATATCCTCAGGGTGTGCTGAGAACACAGATGCCTTCTTTCAGGCAAATTATTTGAAGTAAGGTCCTGACCATTGTGGCTTTCTCCTTGGCAAGGGGGTGAGAGGACCCTAAAATACTAACTGCTTCACCAGGTAGTTTGACTCGCATGTAGTTCCAAGTTCTCTGGACGCTCTCAACCAGTCCTTGAGCTCGACCTCTCCGGGCTTGGGCTTATCTGACTGCCACTCATCTGCTATGCTCACTGTCTTAAAGGATGCTGGGTTGCCACAGGCCTGTGCTGGTCTGTTATAGTGGGTTTCAGCCTCACTACTCCTGCTTAACTCTGCCAGTCCTCCTCACAGGACTGGGAATGCTTGTTTTTCAGAGCATCTTACAAGTGCTAGGAACTGGGATACAGAATTCAGCACAGACAAATGTGAAACTTTCTCTTAGGGAGCTTATAATTTACTAGGGGGTGTGTACACACACACACACACACACACACACACACATAGTTTTATAGGATGACTAAAGAAAGCCCTGGGAGGGTAAGTGCACAAAATGTACCTGGTACTTATTTTAATCACATGTGGCATAGAAATAGTTGCCAGGAAGGAAGAAGTTTATCCTCACAGGTCCCTAGAAAGAGGAAGCGTGCTGTGCCCTACAGAGCCAGATGTAGAAGGGAGGACCGGGGCCAGTCATGAGACAGGGATGGGGAAGGGACAGAGAAAGACCAAGGCTTTATTTGAGTTCTTGAGAGAAAGAATGAGGAAGACAAGATAGACAAACTGAGAGGGTTTAGGATTAGATAGCTTGAGTAATTTCTGTGAGCTCTGGACTATAGGTGTCTGGTATCTGGTCTTCAGGTGACTTAGGGCAGGGATATTGGCTTGGTTTATGAGAGTTTGGTGAAGGAGATAGTAAAGGCATGGGCTCAGGACTTGGTTGGTATAGGAAAAGCATACTTGCAGGGAGTCATTTTCTTTCTCTCTCTCTCTTTCTTTCTTGCTCTCTCTGTTTCTTTTATTTGCTAAAGGGCATGTACTTGCGAGAGAGACAGTGACGAGGAAATGAAAAAAACATCCCTTGGGGGCATGGTCGTGCCATAATCCCTTCCCCTTCATTTATTTTTTTCAAGATTTTGGGCATGTACACGCACCTATCCAGCATGTGTTTGAAGCTGCTGGGTTCAGAATTCAAACTGTGGTCAGCCATGTGGGATTCAGTTGCCTTAACTATCATATCACTGGCTGGCCCAGGAGTTGTTTTCTTTAATTCCCTTAAGGTATTTAATTTTATTTTCTTTTTTTCTTCAGATTGACCAGAGAGAGAGAGACAGAGAAGAGAGAGAAAAGAAGAATGAGAAAGCAAGTTGCTATGCCCAGGACTTGAACTGCCGTTGGCCATGTGGGAATCCAGCACTTTAACCACCATGCCTCCTGCTGGCCCATAGGAGTAATTTTCTATCTGTAGGAAGGATCTTGCCAAGGGAAGGGCAATCTTTCTAGGACCAAGACCTCAAATACATCAAGAATGCAGAAAACAAGAAAATATGGTCAATATAGTAAGGAATTGTTTTTTCAGAGTGTATAGAACAGGTTCTTGCTTTAACCTGGAAGGTCCAGAGTGGCTTCCATTAGGACATGGTGAATACAGTGAGCATCAGAGACTGTAAGTGGAAGCTAATTAAAAGGAGAAAGAAGCCACATTCTATGCACAGGAAATGGCACAAGCAAAGGTCCTTGGGTGGTAGAAAACAAAGACTGGAGTGAAAAGAGGTGGGAATTGGGAAACAAGCAGGGACAGATTTTTGAAGGGAGTGGCCAGCAGTTTTAAGGATAAAGATGTTAATCCCAGAGCAGTTGCTAGTGTTGAAGGATCTTGATTAAGAACCTGTTTGGTTGGGCTTTGTTGGGTTCTCACAACAAAACCAGCTGGCTTGGTATGAGCAGAGCCCTCCTCTGGAAGAATGGATTTTATTGTTGTTTTGTCAACTGCCAAAATTCCCACCAGTATTACCATTGTCCTGATTTTGAATGTCTCTAGACATAACAGTGCTGAACCAGGCGTTCACCCCTCCCAGCTGCCTTTGTGTCTACAGCCAGGACTATACTTCATCCCTATTCTACAGCTCTGGTTTCTTCTTTTAGCCCATGTAGTTTTGTACCAGCTAAGGAAGGGGCATTCTGATGGGGTTTACATTACTCAAATTTGCAGAAATTTAAGGAACTCCATAACAAGTGGTTGTTCTGCCAGGAAGCACCCTTCTCTCCTGATGCAGGAGAGCTGGGTAATCAGATCCAACACCCAACTGGTTCTTTTTTCTGATGTCCATGAAGAATTAGACACAGACACAGAGAGGATAATAAAGTGGAATTTATCAAGGAAAGGAAGAAAGTGCTCCCAAGCAAGGAGGGGTCCTGAATGGGTTCCCAAAGAGAAGCTGGAGGCAGGGGTTTTTATCTTGCAGTTGGGATAGTGGGCTGCCTCTGGCAAGGAGCTGAGTGCAATGGGGTGGTTCTCTAAAAAGGAAGTGGACTTTAGAAAATAGTTACATGGTAGTTTGAGTGATTTATTACCTTATTCTTTGTGGGGTCAGCAGACCATAGAATATACTTACTAAATAGAAGCTGTTGCCCTTAGCTACAGTTGTTTTGAGTCCCAATGCAGCCAGCTTTTGGCTCTGAAAACTTAGCCACTGTGAGTTCATCTTGGGTCTTTACCCTGTCTGTGTGCTCAATATCCCTATTTCCTACCTTATTAGCAAGGAGTCATAAATTCCTTGGAGACATGTAAAAGGAATGTATTGTACATTAATCAGACCATAGAGGAAAAACACAGAGACTTCATTAAAAAGAAAAACACAGTGACCTCGTTTTGGGCCCTTACCCTACCTACCTGTAAGTGGGTCTAACTCCTATCTCACTCTCAAGACAACACAGCTAGTGAATGAAAGATTGGTATGCAGAGAAGCACAGAGTGAAATCTGGATAGCTTTTCCTGTTAAAATCACATACATAATAAGTCAGCAAGGCTCTAGTAGAATTAGATGCAAAACCTAATTTGGAGCAATTAGATGAAAGGCAACTCCATGTGTCCAGTTGTGAAGTGGAGGGGGCATAAGTCCCATGATGGTCTTGAGATAGGTTTCTCACCCTTAAGAGTCCTACACTTAAAATACAGAAGGAACTCTATCTTCTGCCTCTGCTTCAGTTATCTTTCCAGCCTGAGCTTCTGATAGACCCCTTCTCTGGCTATTTGTAGATTATTTACTCTGGTTTCAGAATTGAGGGGGGGAGGGAAGAGAATGAGACTAGGAAATGAGTAGGTTGAGAGGACAGGAGGTCCAGACAACAGCATCTCCCCTTTGTAGCGACAGCAGCAGCAGCTCGAGATGCAGCCCCACCAGGGCTGGTAGTACTCCTGGACTGAAGCAGCCTGGGAGAGGTTGGACATGTAGCCGCTGGGCAGCCTGCTGGTGTGCTCCTGCTAATTTGCATTTGGGGACATTTAAACCTGATCCATACAGTGGAAGAAACATAGAACTTGCAGGCAGAACATGTGCACATGCATCTCTGCTCAGCCACATTCCAGCTGGGTGATTTTAGGCAAAACAGCTCAGATTTTCTTTTATAATTTTTTTTATTATTCTTATTATTTTTAAAAACAGTCAATCGCTATACATCATTTGGCTTGTTAAGAGACAGCTCAGATTTTTTTCCTCTATCTGTAGAATGAGAAGATCTATCTAGATGACTTTTGTTGTTGGTTTTTTTTTTTTTTTTTTTTCAGGAGTTGGGTGTGGGTCCTTTTCCAGTCAAGAGCTATTTTTGTGGAATAAAGGAAGAGTCTTTTTAAGCTGGTGCTGCTCCGACCCCCCAGCTGCTTCTAGAAGTCTCTAACCTCTTAGGCTACCTGACAGTCAGACTTCCTTTCATTAAAAGCTCTAGCTCAAGGCATTAAACGTTCTCATTAAAATGCAAATCCATTCTCCACACAGCTGCCCCAGTTGTTGCCTCATGTCATTTATTTCCTTTTTGTCTTTAGAAAGTTTGACAATAATGAAGCCTCAGCCCTTCCCTAGCATTCCTGTCTTGCTCTGTGTGATAATCACAAACCTAGCAGGCAGGGGGAGGTGCAGTCAGGGGGGCAAACCACCTGGGTGGTCTCAGTGCCTCCCCTGGGAAATGCACAAGGTTGGAGAAAGTTACTGAATCTTTGAGGCCTTGAGCTTCCCTCTCTGTAAAGTGGGAATAATGAGAGTGCCTACCTCATTGTTATAAGGATTACTTGTTTTAATTTATGTAAAACACTCAATTCTGTGATGGAGCAAGGTAAAACATTCAAAGTTTGCTGCTGTTGTCATGGCAAACCCAGCTATTAAACAGACCCGGTTCCTCCACATGACCTTTCCAGAGTGGAACAAGGTTCTTACCTGGCTTTCCTTGTGATAGCTTTTGTTAAGGTCCTATTCAAATACTACCATGCCCATGAAGGCTTTTTAAAACTTTCTGAAGAATTAATTACTCCTATTCCCTCTTGGCCTCTTCCTGTACCTGTCTTGAGAATATCTTTTATTTTGTTTTGTCTAACAAAGATTTATGGACATGCTTTTCGATGATCCTGCACCTCATTTCCTTGCACTCACCTTTAGTCCCAGCCACCAGGTTGTGAGCTCTAAGAGGGCAGGAGGCACAGTGTATTCCTTCCTGAATAATTCAAGTGGTCCTACGAACATCTGATGAATACAAATAAATGAGTGAAGGAATGAGTGGAAGACAGAGCAAATGGTAGGTCCGGTCACTGTTACAGACAGAGTCTATCAAAAAGCAGGACTTCAAGATAAGTTTCAACGCAGTTGGTGCTCATGAGAGCTAAGGTCTGAGATTCGAGATGCAGCAATAGACAGACAGGTCTGTGTGGGGTCAAGAAGAGATAGAGAAACACTCCTGCCCCAACACACACACACACACACACATAAATAAGTGATTTTTTTCTTTGAAAGAAAGAAAAGCCCTGTGGCTTTGGTTTAAGTTGATGGTTATGTGAGGGATGAACATAAAATAATGTAAATCTAATTTTATTATTAAAAGTTGATTTGGGGGGGCAGCAGATGTCATAGTGGCTAAGGTGTTGGACTCCCACACTGCTGACCAGTTTAAGCCCCAGCCCTGGGCAGCATGAAAATCACACTGGGCTTGTGTGCATGTATGCCCAAAATCCCAAAAGGAGAATGGAGAAGGGATTGCAGCCCCCTGAGGGGTGATTTCTCACTTTCTCTCTCTTGCTCTCTATCTCTCTTTAGTAAATGCACACTCCCTATGGCAAAGCCAAAAAAAAAAAAGTTTATTGCTGTCATAAGCAAGAAAGAGAGAGAGGGGGGTATCCTCAGCAGGGTCTCATGCTGAGATTTCCCCCCAGCTTTCCCAGCCTGTCAGGATCATGGCTGCATGCACCCAGAATGGGCAGTTTGACTGGGGAACTGAACCTGTGACCTTCCATGTGGATCCAGAATCAATGCGTTGTCTGTTACCGTTATGCTACTGTGCTAGCCCAAATGGTGCACATCTGAATGCAGAAAAGTTCGTATCAGTCTTGCTGGACTTTGCGCTGACAGTTAAAACCCCCATCAGTAATGGTAGTTCTATCTATCTGTCAAAGATCTATGGGTTGGGTGAGAGGTTGGGAGGGAGCACATAATCACCGTGTAGGGCTGTAAGACTCCATTACACAAATTGGGCTCCAGCACCCCCCAACTGCATTTAGATTTGTTCAGTGAGGATCTCACTTATTGAAAAGACATCACGAAATTCTCAAGTTTAAATGTTTTTCATTTAACTAATCACCTTGTTGAATGGCATAAAACAGTGAGACTATGGAGATAAAAAACGGTCTTACTTCTGATAAGGAGTTGAGACTTCCTAAAATTGTCAGCATAGTTACCCTGGGGCCCAGCTCTCCAGTGTAGCTGGTCCCAGGGCAGCAAATAGACGCAGTAGGAGAGGAAACTTTCAGGAGTCCTTGGAAAAATCTCCCCATTTTCATGACTTGGGAAATGGTCACCAGTGACATCAGATGCTTTGGTATTTTTTTTTTCTCTTTTACTCTGTTTTTAATTTGTTCCATCTCAGTGGGTATTTTTTGTTGATTTCTTTGTTACATTAAGCAAACCTGACAGACTCATCTCTTATCTCCAGAAACTCAGCAAAGGGCCTCTCTCCCAGTTTCCTGATTTCCAACTCAGTGGTAGCTCCAGGTTTATTTCGCTGCTGAATCTTCTTCCCAAGTCTCCCATTTAACGTATTACTCGGATAATCTTTTCTAATCTCCTGGACAGTCATGATTGATTAAAGATGACTTTCTTGGCTCCAGTCTGACCTTAGGCTGAACTGCCACCTGAAAATACCTTCATCTTTCTGGGTTCTGAAAACCTGGGACCAAGTAGGTCAAACTGGTGTGCAACCCAGCATATAAGAAAGTCCTGCCTCCAATGAGCCCTGCCTCCAGTCCCTACTCCTTGATTGCCTAGGCTTAGGGGTCAGTCTCTTGCTTTTCTTTCCTGAGCAAAGGCTAATTGCCATTAAAAAAAGACTATTACAATCTCATAATGTGCTACATACTTAGATTTTTTATGGTATACCAGTTAGCCTCCCAATAGGCTAACAAGAATAGGAATGTTGGGACCAGCAGATGGATAATGGTTGGATTCCCACATAGTTGACTGCAATTTGAGTCCCAGATTCAGTGGCTTAAAACTCACACCAGGTGGGACCAGCAGTTGGTGTAATGGATATGTCACTGGACTCTCATGTAGTCGACACAGTTTGAGTCTCGGACCTAGTGGCTTAAACTCATGCTGAGCGCGTGTGTGTGCATGCCCAAGATCCCAAGAGGAGAATGGAGGAGAAGGGATTGTGGCATGGCCATCCTCCCTGGGGGGTGATTTCTTGCTTTCTGTCTCTCTGTTTCTCTCTGTCTTTCTGGTGAGCACATGCGCCCTATAGCAAAAACCTCTAAAAAAAAAAAAAAATGCTCACACCCAGTTCGTGTATGTGCATCCCCAAAATCCTGAGACGAGTATGGAGGAGAAGGGATTGCAGCGTGGCCATCCCTCCTGGGGGGTGATTTCTTGCTTTCTGTCTCTCTGTTTCTCTCTGTCTTTCTGGTGAGCACATGCGCCCTATAGCAAAAACCTCTAAAAAAAAAAAAAAGGAATAGGAATGTTATCAAGTGGGCTTGAGCAGTCAAAGCCAGGCAGTCTGATCACCCAGTTCCTGTGTCACCCACTAGGCCTCAGTTTCCTCATCAACAAAAAACCAACACATACAAAATGGTTTATATTTAACCACTTTTAAAATCTAAAAATGGCAAAGTTAATATATCTGAACATATGATATTTGCAATAGATTCTTGTAAAGATAATAGTAATTGAAAAGTGTGTAGTACATAGTGAAGTTATTTTTAATTTTTTTTTTTTTTGCCAGCAGGGGCATGTGCTCACGAAAGAGGACGGTGAGTGAGTGAGAAACCATCCCTCCCCTCAGAGAGACTGTCTTGCAGCAATCTCTTCTCTATTTCTCCCTCCTGTTGGGAATTTAGGCATGCACTCACATGCACCTGGTGTGTTGTTCAAGACACTGGGTCCAGGACTCAAACTACACAGTTGGTTGTGTGAGATCTTGTGCCCTCACCATGCCACTGACTGGCTCCATAGTAAATTTAATAAACATTACCTATTATAATTGTAACTACTCCTCATTTTCCTACTTAACTTTTCTTCATCCATGAGTTCTTTAAAAGTAGTTAGTATCCCATTATGACTCTTTAATAAAAGGTATGAAAACCTATTAATAATTTCAAGCCCCAAAGGCAAGATTGCCCTCATGATAGGGTATCTTGACCTCTGGCAAGAGTTTGGTTTCTTTTTCATTATTAAAAGAGATTAATTCTTTTACTCTATTTGTTTTCTTTGGGATCTGGAGAAACTGTTAACCCCTAGAATGTGTAATGTCTTCTGAAAGAGCACAGGGGTGAGAAGAGGCTCTGGACCCAGAAACAAATGTCTATCTAGCACAGCCACATGCAGGGACTGGGGTCGGCCTGTTCTTCAGACAGTTGAAAGCCCTGAATAAAGACCAGACTATCTAGGAGGCGGAGATAAAGGACATGCTGCTTCCATCCATCTTAGAAACCCAAGTTCAAAGGCTCTCTGCTCTTGATATCATTTCCAGCCCTCCTAAGCAAACTTAACCAAGTCGAGGGTTTTTTTTTTCTTTTTCCTTTTTCTTTCTTCTTTTTTCTCTTTCTTTTCCTTCCTTCCTTCCTTCCTTCCTTCCTTCCTTCCTTCCTTCCTTCCTTCCTTTCTTCTTTCCTTCCTTCCTTCCCTCCCTCCCTCCTTTCCTCCTTTCCTTCTTTCTTTTTTCTGTTTTTCTTCTTTCTCTTCTTTTCCTTTCCTTTCTCTCTTTCTTTCTCTTTTTTTCTTTCCCTACACCCTGCCCTCTCATTTACAGATTTATCCCAGTCCGTTTTATCATTGTGAGTATAGATATATCCTCATTAGATATCATGTGAGCCACCCTTCAATCTTATTCACTTTACATCATTGGTGTACTTGGCACAAAGAAAATATTCAGTAACTGTGTGTTAATGTGATCAGTCCCGTGTTCATTGAATGCTTGTTCTGGTTGGAGTCCTGTGATCTACGTACTATTATGATTTCTCTTTTACAGAGAAGAAAACAGAGCTTCCATGCTGATGGGTGGCAGAGGCAGGTTCACACTCAGTCAGTCTGGCATCTGAGCTTATCTGTTAACTACCTCTCTCCTTTCTTATTTTTTGGGAAAAAAAAAAGAGTTTGTTTATTTTGAGAAAGACAGGCAACCCAGCAAGGTCTTCAGGTTGTGATTTGCTCCCAGCCGCAGCCAGCCAGGACCACGTGGAGGCCTTGGGATTTGAACCCGAGAGTTTCTCCCATGGAGCCTCAGCCTTGCTAAACCTTGCCTTCCTGCTGCACTCTCTACTTTTAATGGATCGATGATGCTTTTTGTTTGTTTGTTTTTCCTCTCACTGTTGGGAGGTTTGGTTGTAGGAGAGGGAGATGGAGAGAGGAAAATGAGAATCACTCCCACCTCCCCCAGGTCATGCCACAATCCCTTCTTCAGATTTTGGGCATGCATGCATCGGCACCTGGACTGTTTTTCAAGCTGGAGTCCAGAACTGGAACCATGCTGTAGGATCTAGCATATTAATTACTTCCACTGGCTGGCCCAGTGGATTGATGACTCTTTACTGTTGGCTAACATAATACAGAATATTGAAGCAGAATTCAGAAGAAATTACATCACTGTTGTGAGATTTTAAAAAGCCCCTGAGCCAGCCGGTGGTGTGGTGGTTAAGACGTTGGATTCCCACATGGCTTGCTTTCTCACCTTCTCTCTCTCTCTCTCTCTCTCTCTCTCTCTCTCTCTCTCTCTCTCTCTCTCTCTCTCTCTCTCTCTCTCTCTCTCTCTCTCTCTCTCTCTCTCTCTCTCTCTCTCTCTCTCTCTCTCTCTCTCTCTCTCTCTCTCTCTCTCTCTCTCTCTCTCTCTCTCTCTCTCTCTCTCTCTCTCTCTCTCTCTCTCTCTCTCTCTCTCTCTCTCTCTCTCTCTCTCTCTCTCTCTCTCTCTCTCTCTCTCTCTCTCTCTCTCTCTCTCTCTCTCTCTCTCTCTCTCTCTCTCTCTCTCTCTCTCTCTCTCTCTCTCTCTCTCTCTCTCTCTCTCTCTCTCTCTCTCTCTCTCTCTCTCTCTCTCTCTCTCTCTCTCTCTCTCTCTCTCTCTCTCTCTCTCTCTCTCTCTCTCTCTTTCTCTCTCTCTGGTCTAAATAAATAAATAAATAAATAATGAACAAAGTTAAAAAGAAACTAATTCTTTAAAAAAAAACCCACAAGATTTGTTTTTTATCTCTTTGGCTTTAATTGTTATTGTTAAAAAACCCAAATCCTACTTCAGCTCATGAATGTTGGTGAGACAGACACAGATAGTTTAGGGATTCCAGAGCTGAGGTCAGGAAACAAATAACCAAAGGGACTCTGAAGAGACTCACTGGCTCAGAACACTGGAATTGGCTCAGCAGCCCAGACGGCTGCCGGCTGGGGGGCTGGGGCGCGGTGCCCACTGCTGGTTCTTCCCAACTTGAGGCCGCGTCGCTGGCACCGTCAGGATGCTCCAGTCCTCCGGTCAGGAAAAGACGCAAAAGCGTCGTGACATTTAAGCCTTGTTCCTGAGTCTCATTAGGGCAGAGCCAAGGGCTGAATGCATGAATGGCTGTTCCTCTAGGAATGCGTAATGTGCAAATTGCTTCCACAGTGCCCCTCCGTGCAGGCCTGAGCGGAGAGGCTGACGATTAGAGCCCCCCAACCAGTGCTGGGCTGAGGAGGCGGCTGCGCCGGCCTGGAATGAGGTGTTCGTTTTCATTCATATCTGCTGCGGACTCCGAACCGAGCCTCAGCCCCAGCGGACAGTGACTCACATCTTATTCCCTGCGGCCATGTGTGTTTTGACTTAAAATCCATCCGTCTGACGCCAAGCCCGGCTGAAGTCAAGGCAGCTCGTGTCCGAAGCAGCCTCCCAGAGCCTCCACCTCCGCGGGCTGGAGAGGAACGTGCTTCCAGCAGTTACGCAAACACTGCGTCTCTTCTCTTCGGACTAATCGAGAAGAGACTGCAAATGACTTGCCTCGCAACAGCGCAGATTCAGAGATCAATTCTAATCACATCAGTGCAAAGGAAATTATTTTTTTTAGATTGGTTACAATTTTTAAATTCAGGGACTGCTAGCCCTGTTTCAGTGAATTCCCAGGGACTGAGGTGCATAACAATCAGTACCTAAACAGCTCTACAGCTATCATGAGGTTGTATCTTTGCAGGGACTCTCCAAGGCCCTCAGTCTCGGTTATACTCTCATTTGGCAACTGAGGAAACAGCCCAGAGAGGTTGAGTAGGTTGCCTGAGGCCTCACAGTTAGACAGTATTCTACCTTTGTCGTTTATTGCTTCTATTGATTTTGTTCCAAGGCAGGTTTTGCTGTGGAAATGAAACATTAATTTTTTTTAAAAATTGTCTTGATCATTGACGTTTTTTTCCTCCCTGACTCCTGGAGACACAAAAAAGAGGAAGAAGATGAGAATAAACAACCAATAGGTCTGGACCCCCAAATGGATGAAGCCTCACCCAGAGTCGAATTATAATATTACACCAGATTTTCCCCAAATGAGTAATTTGAGTAGGGTTTCTGTTTTCTCTAAACATTATCCTTACTGTTGTGTACTCAGCACTTTTTCTTCTGTATCGAACCTCCTATTACTACATTTAAAAAAAGGTACATCACTGCCTCTCTTTAAAATTTTATCACCAATGTAAATAGGAGGTAACATAAACCATAAATCCAATAACAATATAAAGATGGTTAGATCCTGCAACCTGAGGAAAACTCAGAGCCTGAGACTAAAGTGCAGGGCTCTGAAGCATTAGAAAGTTGTTAAAAATCATACTAGCCCCATTTGAAAGTTTTTTTCTTTATGTTATTAGAAGAATTGCACACAGGATAAGTTGTAGATTATATAACCTAATGTTACTTAGCACGGTGTCTACATCTGGCAAAAACACCACTGTCAATGACACCACCATGATGCGTCCTTACTCTGGGAAACTTCCCTGCGTCTGACTGACTCCTCTGCGTACATGAGCTCCAAGAGGGGAAAACAGGACGAGATCTTCATTGCCAACGGGCTTGACCACCCTTCTCTGGATAAGACTAGGTCTGTAAGTCTGTAGACAATCATGTGGTAGTACTATTCCAAGCCAGCTGAGTTCAGTATTTGTGTGCTTTGGGGCTAGGGCCTAGCACCATGACTCATGAAGAAAATTGAATAACACAATTTCTCTTAGGAAAAAACAAACTTGCTAGGATGCATGATTCTGGTCAGAAAAGGGACTAAGGCTTGCTCCTTGGAGTGCAGAAGTAGGATCCATGGGAAGGCACAAGTAGTCATATTTCAGCCTAATGAAAGGGGAAATAAAAAACAAAACTTGAGAATAAAGTCGTCCCAAAATAAGAAACAGTTTTGACAGGTAATAAGTTGCTGTTGATTGGAAGCATTTAAGTATATGCGAGATGGCTGTTTGTCAGGAGGTGGCAGAGCAGATGTAAGCAGTGAACCAAGTTAAAGTAGATGATGTTTATGTATCAATCCAGTCATAGCCATCTATAAACTAATTCGTATTTGATGAACTCCTTTGTTTATGCAGGAATCAATTTAAAATAAAATCTTTATGGGGCCAGCAGGTGGAGGAGTGGTTGGTGCATTGGACTCCTACATGGCTGACCATGGTTTGAGTTCCAGACCTGGAGACTTGAGAATCATGCTGGGTGTGTACACATGCTCAAAATCCCAGGAGAAGAATGGAGGAGAAAGTATTGAGGCTTAGCCATGTCCCCAAGGGGTGATTTCTCACTTTCTCTCTCACTGTTTCTCTCCTCTGGTGAGCACACACCCCCATGGCAAAAACCTTAAAAAAAGTAAAATCTTTTTTTTTTTTAGAGAAATTTTGCTATAGGGCACATATGCTTGCTGGAGAGACAGAGAGAGACAGAATGAGACAGAGAGACAGAAAGCAAGAAATCACCCTCTGGGGGGATGGCCACACCACAATCCCTTCTCCTCCATTTTCCTCTAGGGATTTTGGGCACGCACACACATGCACCGGGCATGAGTTTTAAGTTGCATGGTCCATGACTGAACCATGGTCAACTATGTGGGAGTCCAGTGACATAACCATTATGCCATCTACTGGTCTCCCAAAATGTAAAATCTTTATAAGCTGAGAGAAAGAAGTTCTTTACAAATATTGGTAGTATTTGCATATCATAAATAAGTAATGGACTAGTGGGCATGTCTCTAGGAAAGGTGTAGGAAAAGGTCAAATGTGTTTACATTTTAATTTGGTTTTATGTAAAAGAGGGAAGCCCTTTTTTTTTTTTTTTTCAATAATGTGGGTGAAACTGGAGGACATTTTGTTAAGCAAAATACCCAACACAGAGAGACAAATATCTCAGGATATATTACACTCATGTGGAATCTAAAAAATTGATCTCATAGAATTACAGTAGCCTGGTGATTACCAGAAATTGAAATGGTTGGCGGAGGAGGAGTTAGAGAGGTATGTTGGTCAAAGGATACAAAATTACAGCTATATAGAAAGAATAAGTTCAAGAAATCTATTGTATGAGATGGTAACTAAAGTTAGTTATATATACAGTTTTTTATACATATATATATAGTGTGTATATATATCACTTTAAAACATATTCATGGTAAATACACAGAATTTTATTTGTTAGTTTAAAATAAGTAAGTAAATAAAATAAAAATGTATTTTTATGCTTAGTGAACAAATCTGGATGGGGTCTGGAATTTGCTTTGTTGGTCTGGCCCTGTAGTTTGGTGGTTAAGGGAGTTTATCTTACATGGCCAACCACAGTGTAAATCCTAGCCTTGGAAGCTTGAAAAACACCAGACACACATGCATGCATGCATGAATCCCTGATGAAAAGGTGAAATGGAGGAAAAAAGATTGTGGTGAGATCATGCCCCTCTTAGGGATGCTTTTTCTCTCTCTATCTCTTTTCCTCTTTCTATCTCTCTTCCTCTTTCTGTGTCTCTGATGAGCACACATGCTTTCTGGTCATTTAAAAAAACAAAAAAGAAGTTGCATTGTTAATAATTTTCAGGTAGTGGGGGCTGGCAGGTGGCTTGGTGATTGGGGTGCTGGACTCCCACATAGCCAACTGTGGTTTGAGTACTGGACCTGGTGGCTTGCTTTCTCACTCCCTGCACTCCTCCCAATCCCCGTCTCTCTCAGGTCAAGTTAAAAGAAAAATAATGATGATAAGTAAAATTAAATTAAATAATTCTTTAAAAAAATTCCCAGGTGGTGTTAATGTTGCTGATCTGGGACCACACTTTAAAAATTACTGCTCCAACTCACACTTCTCTTTTTTTGGGGTGGGGGAGAGGAGAGGTTTTTGCTACAGGACGCATGTGCTTGCCAGCCAGCCAGACAGAGACAGAGAGACAGAAAGTGAGAAATTACCCCCTGGGGCGGAAGATGGCCACACCACAATCCCTTCTCCATTCTCCTCTCGAGATCTTGGGCAAGCATGCACACGCGCCCAGTGTGAATTTTAAGCCACCGAGTCTGGGACTCGAACTGAGATCAACTACATGGGAGTCCAGCGACATAGCCATCACACTAACTGCTGGTCTTCCAATTCACACTTCAAATCATCCTACCTGTAGCATATGGGTCTGGTGTCTTTTCTTCAATGTCAAGGTAGTAGATGATTTGATTTGTGGGCTAATTCTTGTTTGAATGGTAATGGCTAATAAATTCCTCCTTACAGTGGGGCTTCTGAAGAAAGACCCTGTACCAAAATTTCCCCTCTCCTTCCCAAAGTAGTATATAATGTGGAATATAGGCACAGCGGCTGGATTTGGGGGAGAAGGTTTTGGGCTGGGGAGCTCTGTTTTTAGTTCTGCACCTCATATTACATATGCAAAAAAGGGGCCTTTGGAAATATCAATAATATACTTACTTTCCTAGGAGAGCAAACACTCTAAATCTCTACCAAGGCTAAATGAACCATGCAGAGTCAGTTGGTGAGTCAGTGGGAGCCCTGGACACAGAATGTTACACTTAACTGTGAAGCTACTTCACTTTAACCTTGAAGACCTCCTTAACCATACTCTGGGTGTCTGATTAAAAGGAAGAATAAAAGAGTGTAGGTAAGTGATTTTCAAGCAGAAAATACCTTTAATTAAAATGTTTGCATGTAAATGCTGAAAATATATTGATTCACAAAACAATTACACCAGGAGAATCTGAAAGATTGAGACAGTCAGTGTTGTTTTAAGCAAAGTAATTAACTTCTAGTGCACAAACTTTCTTTTCCTGAAATCCACTGTGGGAGCAGATGCCCAAACACTCATGGTATTCGCTTCAGAGAATGGGAGCTGCTTTCCCCCTAAGCACCAGATGGTTTCAGAATCCAAAGCCAATGGAGAAGACAGCCCAAATTTATTTGGTTTATGCAGTTCTCATTGAGAGTTTGTAAGAAAGATCATATTTCAATACCTGGTCAACAAATGCAAATTTCACAGCAGACTTATTTCATGAAGAAAACTGGTCAAAGGTCAGAAGGAGACTTAATGCTACTACTCTATCCTGGACCACCAATAAGCTGTACTTTGGTAGACACACCAAAAAAATGACAAAGCATAAACAAATACTGAAATTAAAGTGACTCATTTTTCTCTGTATGTGCAATAACATATTTTAACTCAAATACTGGAGAAATGTTTTTAAAAAATAAAGATTAGGAAAATAGAGCATGCTTCTCTAGTGAAATAAAATTTCTCTTGAAAAAAAAAATTTAAAAAATCTAAACTTAATTTGCTAGCAGTGCCTGTAGCACAAATGAATAAAATCAGTTCATTTGCATAAGGACACTTTGAGCAGATTAAAAAAATTCCAAGAGAGAATGTGTGACCTTTTGGTAGAAAAGAAGAGAAAACAATTCATTTGGCACCTATTTTTGGCCAGCCACTCAACCAAAGCACTGCACTAGGCATGAAGGTGCAGTGCTAGAAGACAGTTCTCACCTCCTTGAATGAGTGGATGTTGTCTGGGAAGACCGTGTAGTTACAGTCTTAAATTCTGTTTCTGATGTGTGTGTTCCTTAAACCGTGATTTGGCAGGCCTTGCCTTTGCCAGGGAAGTGGAAAACATTTTTTTTTTTTTGACAGTGAGTTTTTAAAATCTTTAATCTGAGGACAGAACATGTGTGAATAAAGAAAGTGTGCTACAGCTGAAAGAAAGGCGTTTCAGTGAGCTGTGGAACCAAAGCATAAAGAAGGTGAAGACTGAACAAGGAGTAGAAAGAAAAGTAAAAAGAGTGGAAGGGAGATAGACAGGAGAGGAATGAGCAATAACGAGTTGCCAGGGCCTTGGGGATCTGGGAGAAGATGCATTGTCCCTCTCACAGCTGTATCCAGGCAAAGGTTGTGGAGCTCAGCGTGGCTGTGCTACACACCAGCTGCCTCCCTGACAGTCTTGTCTTCTGAGGGAGAGAAGGATGAGGGGGGAATTAGACACGAGGAAGGAGTCGAAAGAAAGAGGAGAAATAAGATATATTGGTCTTCTGGATCCTAATTGCTTTAGTATAAATTGAAACAAAATGAGAAGTGTAATGGAGTGGAAGAGAGATAAGTTTCAAATTAAAAGATGACTAAAGTAGAGGATTGCTTGTACGAATGGCAGAAAAACGAAAACCTGGTCTGGATGAAATATGAAATTGAATAACCAAGAATTAAACGACCAAGATCCAAGAAAATCCCATCGTAAAAACAAATTAGTTCATTCTAATTACTAAGAGTTAAATTGTGATTGATTAGCCTGAACTTAGTGCCGTGATGAGGACACAAGCTAACTTACTAAAACCTTCATCATACACAGCACATAATTATTTAAAAAATGATACAGAGCTTTGTTTCACAGAGGCAGTGATGGTTGGCAATTTAGATCTAACAGAAAATTAAAATTTTGAAAGACATATTTAAAATGATCTTATGTCAGGCCCAGTGATAAAAATATTTATAGATTATCTTTAATATTTTATACATTATCTTTTGCATTACTTATTTTATACATGTTCTAAAATATTTTACATCAACAAAAGTCTGATACACATATCATACATAAATATAATATTTATATATAATATATATAAGTACATGTATGTATAAAATACACTTCTCTAAATAGATTTCTATTAAGGAAATATTACATTGTCAGAAAAGTCATGATGTATTTTTTATGCGAGAATGTATCATAACTTTTCTGACAACCTAACAATTTCCTTTAAAATAAGTAACTAGTGGCCAAAACATGAATGACATGAGCCCTGTAGCATGAAGGGAGTGATCTAACATTAACTCCTGCTTTCCACTGGGGCTTCCCCTGGAAGGCATTCAGGCCTATGCCATCTAAACAGTAACCAGAAAAATGAACTGAAACAATCCCTGAGGACTTTTGTCAAAGTAACTACATTTAGGCTTCTATCTTCAATGATTGGATTCATGCCATATTCATTTCTATAGCTCCTTCACTTACTAGAGGGCCTGAATCAGTTTTCATTGTGGAAATACCACTGGAAAGACCAAGATTCAAATCCTAGCTTTACCAATTATAAGTCAGGTCATACCAGCCAACATATTATTTCTGAGTTTCAGTGTTTTCATCTGTAAAATGGTCATAAAAGTAAATATCTTTTATAGTTGTCAGGAGGGTTAAATTAGATTTCAGCTACAGTGCTTAAAATATAATGGAACTCAGTAAACAATAGATAGTTACCACAGTATCATATGGTAGGCAAAAATTCAATGGCTAGCACATGGTCATTGTTCTACCCACACCATCAGCCTAATGGAGCCAGTCCATCCCAGTGGCTGCCTCCTGACAGACTTCTACTTAAAGATTTTGAATAAGGTTTTGCATATATATGTATTTCTTATGATTAAAGACATTTTTCAGGCAAGATATTGACTTTGCAGCTTTAATCTATAGCTTCTGATTTTTGCCAAAAAATCTCAGTTCCATATAAAAGAAGTAGCCTGGTCAAGAGTGACCTTCTCTTGGGGCTTTTTGAGACCAGTGCTGAATGAATTCAACTCTTTAAGAATAGACATATAGAGGACCAGCAGATGGTGTAATGGTTACATCACTGGACTCCCACATAGTCAAATGTGGTCTGAGTCCTGGACGTGGTGGATTAAACTCACATTGGGTGCATGTGCATGTGTGTCCAAGATCCCAAGAGGAGAATGGAGGAGAAGGGATTGTGGTGTGGCCATCTCCCCTAGGTGGTGATTTCTCACTTTCTATTTCTCCATCTCTCCAGTGAGTACATGTGCTCTTTAGTAAAAATCTCTCTTAAAAAAGAAAAAGAATTGGCACATGGAATTTTCTGAGGAAGTGTTGATACTGGTTAGTTAACTGACTGCGTGGAACTGCTTGACAGGTCAAACTCAGAGCACCTGGTCAGGCCTTTGCTAAGATTTAAGAGATCTTATCATGTGTGTAAAGCTAAGGATAATGGGAATGAGCTGATATCATCACAATGGTCCTTGAGAAATAGAACATGCGTACTCAGGTCTTTCTGTCTGAGCATTTAACCATGTGTTAAAATATATTGGGAGACATGGCCCACATGATTCCAATTGGAATCAAATATCTTCACCAGGTGAGCAGAGAGAGAGAATCACAGGCTGCTTATCTAAAAAAATTTTTTTGGTAAGATTTTAAATATCCCTTATTTCCTTGAAGAATTTAAGAGTACAATGATTTATCTAGTGTAGTTAGATACTGTTTTAAGAAAACCTGATAATGAGGAATCTCAGTTTGGAATTAATTTTCAGGAAGGCCTTTTCCTCCTGGATTTCTAGGTTGAACCAAATGGTTATCCACAATACTCCCAAATACTATTGGCAAACCTCTTAATGCTTTTCAGTTTTATATCAGAATAATCTGTCATCCCCATTAGATTAAAGGCTTTTCCAAGTCCTTGCCCCCCCCAAAAAAAAATTCATTCATTTTTGTATCACCATCAGCAAGCATGATAGCTGGCACTTGGAAGATATATTGTAAATAAATTACGATTTAGTGAGTGGATAAATCAGTGATTGATTACTCATTTAGCAGAGTCATAAGGGACCTTTTAAAACCTGGATTCTTTTACATACTTAAAGTATACATCAACATATACAATTTTTACAGAAATAATATCTTATAAGTGAAATATTTAAAAATTTAGACCTGTATAAATTATTAAGATATACGATCAAGTTGTCTGGCAAAGTATAGCAATGATTATGAATTGTAAATTTGAGAGAATAAGAATGAACCATTATTGGGGCCGGCAAGTGGCATGGTAGGTAAAGGCACTGGACTCCCACATGGCTGAATATGGTTCAAGTCTCAGACCTGGTGGCTTGCTTTCTCACTTCCTCTCTCTCTCTCTCTCTCTCTGATCAAACTGGAAAATAGTAATGATAATAATAAATAAAGTTAAAACAAAATAATTCTTAAAAAAGAAAAGAATGAACCATTATGTTATTCCTTGAATTGTTAACATTCATAGAAGGTATTCAAATCATTTGATTCAATGGGAGAAAGAAAATATAATACAACTTCGTCTTGATTGCAAATGAATTTCCAAATATGTATATATCACATTTTTCTCAGTGAATGGGCTTATTGTTTTCTTAGCAGGCACAAATATCCTTTTTGTTTTTTGAGAGTTTTTTGCTATAGAGGGCATGCATTCGCCAGAAAGGCAGAGAGACAGAGAGACAGAAAGCAAGAAATCACCTCCCAGGGGGGATGGCCACTCTACAATCCCTTCTCCTCCATTCTCCTCTCAGAATCTTGGGCACGCACACACACGAGGTTGGAGTGAGTTTAAGTCACTGGGTCCAGGACCCGAACTGTGATCAACTACATGGGAGTCCAGTGACATAGCCATTAGGCCAACTGCTGGTCTCCAGACACAAATATTCTCATAAGCATTTAACTTCTGAGTGTCTCTTCCTGAGATTATATGTCATGAAAGATGCCAACATATTCATCTTGGGTATATCAGAAAATGGCAATGCAATTTCTTTGTGGGCAATGAAAAAAAATAAAGCTTGTGAAACTTTCTTATAACAATGACGGCGACAACAAAAACAACAGGGACAACATGACACCCTTATAGCAAGATTGTCTTGCAATTAGCCACGTTTGTCTGACAGGCTTCCCCCCAACCTCTACCCTCCTGTCTAAGAGAAATTGTGCAGAGCATTTCATTTCAAGCCTCAAAGATTTTTGACAGAAAAAAAAGAGAAAACTGCAGTTTTTGCTACAAAAAGACAGGTGGCGTAAGCATGCAACATTTTTTTTTTTTTAAATATATAAAGTGATTATTTTTTTCTCGGGTCCTTTGAAAAAGCTCGCTTGTGCTCCGGTTTGTGGCTGAGCCCGGTGACGTCATTGAGGCAGTGCAGAGCGGGCGCGGCGACTCCCTATAAGCCGAGGAGCTGTCCGAGTGCTGAACGGTCCGACAAGCTCACTCGGCGGACAGGAGGAACATGCTGCGGACCTTCTCTGCCATATAAAGAAAGAGGTAAGGCAGCCTTTCTCTTCCATTTACTGGAAAGTTCTAAATTGCGCTGTTCTTCCTTTAATTTCTAGCTGAGAAGAAAAAGACCGTTTGGCAAGCTTTTATCGGTAGAATAACTGAATAACAACCTGCTGCTCTTGAGTCCACGGAAGAAACAACATGCGTACACAGGATAACATCTATGATGCGTTCTACTTGCCGCTGAATATTTATGAACTGGAATGTAATTTAGAGCATTATGTGTATGGAGAGTGAAAAAGTTAAGGCCGATATTTTGTTTCTTTCCTTAATTTATCGTTCTTTTCCCTCTAAGAACCAGATACAAAGCAGGAATATAATTTATATGCTTAATATTCTTAACAGTAGGTTCCAATGCTTCGGAGGCTGTTAAGCACATTCGTCATGGAAGCAACCAATTTCAGAACTAGTTTATTTCTTCCCATTGATATTTGGATTGCAAGAACTCTAAATGAACTAACTATATAAAATTATGTTCTGACCTGGTACACTCTGAATAGGCTTATGTTATTACCTCCTCATTTTAGTCTCAGGAAAGTAGTTTAAATGATCCCCCAAACAGGCTTTTCCTTTTTTTCCAGGGTGCAATATTATCTTGGGTTTTAGGTTGAGTGGGACTATGATTTAGAAATGATCATTTTGAATATATGGCAAAAACATTTATAACTGTATAAATTATTACTGTTGTCATTATGTTTTGGTTGAAAGAGGTTGTATAATATTTTGCTAAAGATTTTGACAGGGACAGTATCTTTTTTCTATATCCCAACTAGTTGAATTGCTCAAATCAGATCTATCCACTTGCATGTGTCAAAGCTCCAGTCAGATTTCAATAGAAAAGCCATTTTAACTTAAGTAGTTTTAATAATAGCTATCAAGGGAGAAACAATGTTCAAATTATTTGGATTTTAGAAAATTACATTTTAAGTCAAACACTATACAGTATATTAGGGCTATTGAAATCATCTTCATTACTTAAAAGAATTGTTACCTGAGAAACAAATCTTTTGAGTCTTACTCAAATGCAGTAACTATGTAGTCCAAACTGAATATAAATGAATAATCAAAGGAAAGGGTTGTTAGGTTGTGATTTAAATCATTGCAATGAATATCCTACTTCAACTCTACAGCAAGCTTACCTCCAAGATAGTCATTTTAAATACAAGCACATAATAATGCACATTAGGAGTATTCTAGTATAATGGTTTAAAAGAAAATAAATGCAATGATGATTTTACTATTACTATTTCCAATCACAATGTTAGAAATTGACTACCTGGAAGTAATCCTGGAATAACAACAAGGTGATAAACATATAAATGTATTTTTACTTAAATATAATAATTTTATGAATAAAATTTACTATAGTAAATATTTATGTAAAGTATCTTGAAAGTATTCTTTGAAATCCTTTAAAAGATTTTTCTTTAAGAAAATTAAGCAATGTAGTTAATGTTAGTCATTTAAATAAATATATGTATCTATGCTAAAGAAGTTTCTATAACTACAACCATTTTTAAACTCTAAAAACTAATATGATGTATGACAAATGGTATTTTCTACAATTATACCCACATAAATTAGCTTATATATCTCAAAATCATTGTCTAGTAAGATCTCATGAACAACCTTGCAAACTTTTCTGAACACTCATTTAAAAAAAATCACAGTATTAAAATATTTTTCTCAATGTTTGCAATGTCAAATATAAAACATAAAAACTAGAATTCTTTCTAATTCATACATGAGATTTTAAAATGCTGCAGGGTAAAAAATGAATGAAAATTTTAAGTAGGAAGAATTCAGTGCATTGCCTGTGCTTATCTAAATTGGGAGTTGCATAGTGGTTATTTTAAGATTTTCTAACAGTATGAGTCATTTAAGATTTCACAGGTCCATACTAAAATAGACACAGACAGAAGACAAACTGAATCTGAGCACTCACGAGTTCAGAAATAGACTAGTTAAGAAAACTTATGTTCTCTCTGTAGCATCTGTTATTATTTACTATGCACTCTTGAGAGCTGATGAAAAATATAACCACAATTGTAATCTGCAAGATAGTCATGATAAAATTATCAAAAGAAATTTGGGGCACGGGGATTTAAAAATAGTTTAATCCATTATTGTAGTATATTTATTCATAAAGAACTTTATTGATTAAGCTTGCTATCTGGGACCTTGGAAGATCCATTTTCTGGAGGTTATTAATTGATAGTTGGATTTGCTTTCAGAAGGGAGAACAATTTATTTCTGAAAAACAAATGAGACTAGGACTCATTCATAAAGCACTTCAGTATGATTGACACTAACATGCTGTATCACATCATCAGTAATGTACAGTAATGTCACTGCTGCTCTTTCAGTGACAAAATTATTTTAGGTGGATAAATCAGGAAATAAACCATATGTTTTTGATACAATCTTAAAGACATAACTCTCTCTGTGTGTGTGTGTGTGTGTGTGTATGTGTGTATACTTTAGATTCATCCACTACATTATTTTGCCAATGATTTCAATAGGAATGCTACATAACAAAAACTCATCTTGGGAAGTCTTTTCTCCTTTATTACAAAGAAACAACATGTACTAATACTCAAACTACAAGTTCCATAAGTGAAAAAAAAAATTTGAGAAACCTCACATGGGTGATTTTGTTATTGTTTTAACCAAGAGAATGCTATGCAATTTTGTTGCAAATGAGTAATGATCTTGCTGAAGATTGTTGTACTTAGCTTGTGGGATCATGTAGGAACGATTCATGGATTTAAAGAGGAAAAGAGTTATCCTAAATTTAATGTGAAATAATCTCTGCCATGTTTTTTAAATTTTTTCTTAGTGGTTAATTGTTGTTGTTACTAATATTGCTATAGTGTCTTCTGGTCTGTTTAGTTTGTGTTAACTCTTGTTTTCTATCCTTTAAGGAAATTTTTCAAACATGGCAGAATTTAAGACCCACTGGCTTGGAGCAGTCCTGTTTGTTATTCCTTTAATTTTCCTCATTTCTGGGGCTGAAACAGCTTCATTTCAGCGACATCACCTGCTGCAGAAAGAGCCAGACCTCGGATTGGGAAATGCTCAGAGGTTTCCAAATCCTGAAATGATCAGAGCTTTGGAATACATAGAAAAGCTCCGGCAACAAGCTCACAAAGAAGAAAGCAACCCAGATTATAATCCCTACCAAGGTGTGTCTCTTCCCCTTCAGCAAAAAGAAAATGGTGATGAAAGTCACTTGCCAGAAAGTTCAAAGGATTCACTGAGTGAAGATGAGTGGATGAGAATAATACTTGAAGCTCTGAGACAGGCAGAAAATGAACCTCAATCTGCTCCAAAAGAAAACAAGCCCTATGCCTTGAATTCAGAAAAGAACTTTCCCATGGACATGAGTGATGATTATGAGACACAACGGTGGCCAGAGAGAAAGCTCAAGCACATGCAATTTCCTCTTATGTATGAAGAGAATTCTAGGGACAATCCCTTCAAACGCACAAATGAAATAGTAGAGGAACAATATACTCCTCAAAGCCTTGCTACACTAGAATCTGTCTTCCAAGAGCTGGGGAAACTGACAGGACCAAACAACCAGAAGCGCGAGAGGGTTGATGAGGAGCAAAAACTTTACACAGATGATGAAGATGATATTTACAAGGCCAATAACATCGCCTATGAAGATGTGGTTGGGGGAGAAGATTGGAACCCAGTGGAAGAGAAAATAGAGAGTCAAACCCAGGAAGAGGTGAAAGACAGCAAAGAGAACATAGAAAAAAATGAACAAATAAATGAAGAAATGAAACGTTCCGGGCAGGTGGGCCTCCAGGAAGAAGATCTCCAGAAAGACAGTAAAGACCAACTCTCAGATGATGTCTCCAAAGTAATTACCTATTTGAAAAGGTTAGTGAACGCTGCGGGAAGTGGGAGGTCACAGAATGGGCAAAATGGGGACAGGGCAACCAGGCTTTTTGAGAAACCACTTGATTCTCAGTCCATTTCCCAGCTAATTGAAATCTCAAGGAATTTACAGATTCCCCCTGAAGACTTAATTGACATGCTGAAAACCGGAGAGAAGCCAAATGGAGCAGTGGAACCAGAACAGGAGCTTGAACTTCCGGCTGACCTGGATGACGTCTCAGAGGCTGACTTAGACCATCCGGAACTGTTCCAAAACAAGATGCTCTCCAAGAGTGGCTACCCCAAAACACCCGGTCATGCTGCAATGGAGACCCTGCCAGATGGGTTCAGTGTTGAGGATATTTTAAATCTTTTAGGGACGGAGGGTACAGCAAATCAGAAACCCACATATTTCCCCAATCAATATAATCGAGAGAGGGTTCTGCCAAGGCTCCCCTATGGGCCTGCAAGATCTAGAATAAATCAGCTCCCCAAGGCTGCCTGGATGCCAGATGCTGAAAATAGGCAAACGGTCTATGAAAGCCAGAATGATAAGGATCAAGAATTAGGAGAATACTTGGCCAGGATGCTAGTTAAATACCCTGAGATAATTAATTCAAACCAGATGAAGCGAGCTCCCAGTCAAGGCTCATCTGAAGATGACCTGCAGGAAGACGATCAAGTGGAGCAGGCCATCAAAGAGCATCCGAATCAAGGCAGCTCTCAGGAGACTGACAAACTGGCCCCGGTTAGTAAAAGGTTCCCTGTGGGACTCCCAAAGAATGATGATACTCCAAATAGACAGTACATGGATGAAGATATGTTAATGAAAGTGCTGGAATACCTCAACCAAGAAAAGGCAGAGAAGGGAAGAGAGCATATTGCTAAGAGAGCAATGGAAAATATGTAAGCAGCTTACAATTGCCCAGCCTTCTCTCCTCCCACCCCTAGCGACCCCCAATATTTCTCTTTAGTGTGTTGACTTTTATCCTGTTAACACTGTAATAATATCTCTAAACGACCCACAGGCAGATGACTCCAGGTCACTGGGGAATCTGCTTCACTTACTCTGAGCTGTTCTCTTGTGTATGGATATGTGTAAATGTTATGACTCCTGGATAAAAAAAAAATCATTATGTCTCTTATTCAAGAAAGATATCTATGATAGTGTTTAATAGTGTATCTAATGGCCATGGCATTGCTGATGCTCACATATGAAAAAGAGTGTCCTATAATTCTCTTGAAAGTTTTTAATATTTATTGAATTATTTTGTTACTGTCTGTAGTGTTTTGTGGAGTATTGGAGCAAAAAAAATAAAGCATTATAAATATATAGTTTTATTTATAAGGCCTTTTCTATTGTGTGTTTAATTGTTGATTAATAAATGTTATTTATGGACAATTTTGGACTCTTCATTGTGGAAAATCAGAGACAATGACCATGAAGAAAGCAGTTTGGAGCCAAAGAGAAAATTGCTATTTTCTGCAGTCAGCCCAGGTAAGAAATAATGAAGTTTAAAGATGTGGTCATGTCATGCTTGCAGAAGGCTGTATCCTCTAACAGCCCACTATTTAGGTTGACCATGGTTTTTCTCACATACATGATTTAGAGAATAAGTCTTTTAGTGTGACAGTTACAACTCACACCTCTGAGTTATATAAATAAAAGACATTTAAGACTCTCCTACCCACATCTAACACTAAAACAAACTGAGAAACAATAAAGGCTGTGTACATGGCAATCAGAGGTGACTATAGGGTGGGGAGCAACCTACCTATTCTCATATCACCTTGGTCCATGGAAGACAAGACAGCTGCTTCTTTGTGGGGGTCCAGAGACCCCAAACTAATGAATGGACACAGTCACTGTAGAGGTAGACCCCCCTCTTGCCTTGGTGGGCTGGGCAGTGCATAATTATTGCAGTGTGCCTCACTTCTGCTCCATCGGATCAGCTCCTAATGCGTAACAGAGAATCAACGATTGCAGCAAAAATAATAGCAAGAAAATACAGAGAGCCAAAAAGCAATAGTCATCAACAAACAAGGAAATCAGTAACAGTTATAATTTATTGGGTGGCCTATTGTGTACCAGACTCTGTACTAAACACCTTACTTGCTTAACCTCATTTAGGCCACACAATATCAATGCTAAGGTTTCTTTCCACCTCACTCCCTCTGTATCAGGGTAAACAAAACTCAGAAAGTTAAAGAATTTTCCTCGAGTCACCCAGCATGATGAGTTCCCAGGATCTGTTTGCTGGACCACTTTACTACATGACATGCCTCTTTGGGAAGTACCCTTTCAGCTGGAGGATGGGGCATTAGTGGGTGAATAGGGGGGTGTCTCAGTATAGGTCACTTACAAAGGACAGCACGCATGTGTGTGTGTGTGTGTGTGTGTGTGCATGTGTGTGTGTGTGTCAGAGGCAGGGAACAATCTCTGAACTGACAGAGGGTAGTGAGAGGGCCTTGATGCCATGGGAAAAACACTGAATTTGGATTTTTCTACTTCATAATTTTCCCTAGAGTCTTTAATATCCAATTCTGATACAATTTCATGGATTTCTTGACTCTATGGGTAAGAGGGATTTTAAAGGTGATTATCTCTGCAGTGTTTGTAATAGGTGGTCTCTCCTCTCAAGTACTTTCAAGACAGGGAGTTTCTATCTCACATGGCAGTCCTATAAAGTGAACATTATGGGATACTTCCTCTGTAGAAGGAGCCATCTCACAGACAACCAGTTAACTCTCTCTAGTCCTCTGAGAACAATGTTGTTTGTATTTTTGGAAACATAGAGTGCCGAGATAAGCTCCTATAGATCTACAGTTGGTTAGTGGTGGAGTGGGAGTTTAACTCATAACTAACCATAGCCCTCAGGTATGTGTTCTTTTTTATTTTGGAGAGGTTTTTTGCTATAAGGTGTGTGCGCTTGCCAGAAAGACAGAGAGACATAAAGCAAGAAATCACCCCTCAGGGGGAGGGCCATGCTGCAATCCCTTCTCCTCCATTCTCCGCTTGGGATCCTGGGCATGCATGCATGTGCGCTCTGCATGAATTCCAGCCACTGGGTCCGGGACTCGAACCACAGTCGACTACATGGGAGTTCAGTGACATAGCCATTACATTAACTGCTGGTCCCAGGTATGTGTTCTTCCATGCAGATTTGATGCTTTACAACACATAGAGTCAGGTATCAGGGGAGGATTGGAAACAAACTGGGACTCTTTCATGTGAAGAGAGCTAGGTTATTTATGTAGTGTAAAGTCTAGGGAACTCTTTTATATGTCACTCCTGATCTTCTTCCTCCTTCTCCTCATTCTCATTGCCAGAGGGCACATGTTTGTGTGTGTGTGTGTGTGTGTGTGTGTGTGTGTGAGAGATCAAGAGGAGGATGGAGAAGGGACCGTGGTGCGCCTATCCCCCTCATCGAGAGAGAGAGAGAGAGAGAGAGAGAGAGAAAATCCCCCTATGGAGAAGGTCTCACCATAATCCCCTTTTCTCTAATTCTCCATCCCATCAGGATTTTGAGCATGCACACACATGCTGGTTATATTTTTTAAAACCACCAGGGTTGGGGGTGGGTGGTGGGATTCTAGTAACAATCTGGCATGTGTGGTTTGGCTCCCTGTGCACTGGGCTTCCCACCATACTGTGCGGCTAGCCATGACACTTTTTCTTAAGCCTCAGTTAAGCTTGAAACTCCATAGTTCCCTAATGCAGATATTTCAGGCATGAAGTTGTCAGTGGAGAGACATTTTAATTTGAGATATGCACTCTCTGCCTGACCTCCCACAGTTGTCAATTAGCACATGTCTTTGTCTTTTCATACCATCGCCATATCCCCAGCTATTGACTCAGCAGACTTACTTCTGATCCAAAATTGTTTCTTAAATTTTTTCATGATGTTAGTACATTGCTTCCTAGCATAAGAAATTAAGCTCTAAGTAGCATTAGAGGATGTAGATGACAAACTGAAATTAAGGCAATACTGCCCCTCTTTCTATGCAGAATTCTACTTCATTAAGTCAGGGGATAATTCCAGCCCTCCAAGCTGATGCCATCTGCTGGCTACCACTGGAAGGAGAGAGAAATGACCCTCTTCCAGGATTTCACGCCTCCATCTGTAGAAATTAGAGAGACCTAGCACTCTGTGTGCTCTCGGCAAGGTCCCCACCTTCCACCCTTCCTTCCCATCCTCACTCATGGCTTCTTCCACCTGTCTGTTTTGGGGACTATTAGGATAAATTGAACTGTGCTCTTCATAACTAATAACATTTTCAAGGTACTCTTTAGCTCCCACACTCAACACTTCCTAAATTTTGCATATTAGCTTTTCAAACCCAGACTCCTACTCCTTCCTATGCTGTACTCAGGGATCTTTTCCAACATACATTTTGGTACTCAAGCTCAGTCATAAACAAAACACCCATATCCTTAATTGCATCTGTGCATCTCTAACTCCTTGCTCTAATGGATACCTACTTCTCCCGAAGGTTGCTACTTCCATTGATTTCCTCTTCTGAGCTCCAGTATGCTGCTCACAGTACATTTTTCTTCTCTCCACAAAAATACCCAACTTTGAACCTCCTGCCATCATCCACTACCCCTCACTATTGCACTCATGTACCACTCCAGGTCACTTCCCCCAATTCACTACAAATAGTAGCTCCTGCTCACTGTCACACTCTCTAGCACTGCTTCTGTCTTAGTGCTTGTTCATTTCAATAGTCATGGAGCTGATTTTTGGAGTACCCCCCGCCTCCACCAGGCACCATCTCTATCAGTTATTCACTTGTATGGTATGCCCTCACCCCCTCCAGGATATCATAAATCACAACTCCAAACATTTCCAACAGTCACCTTCTCTATTTCCAGTGCACTTCCTCTAGTATCTCAGTTTCAATACTTCTACATACCAAACAGAAGTAATCCACGTAGCAGATCATCTTTGCCCTCTTTCTTATCTCCTTTATTCTTCACCAAGCACTTACCCTGTCAAGCATAAGTTCTGTGGTTAGTCATTACAATAACTCCCTTGTAAACATTCTTAATTCTCTTCCGCCTCTTGCATTTCATCGTAATATCTTTGTTAATCAAGAGCTCTAGTTACTTCCAATTCTCCACCCACTCTTAATTTCTATCCTACAGCTGAACAAAACAGAAGCAAGACACATAACCACACTGACTAATTTCACTTTAAATTAATGCTATTTCCTGCAAATGGCCCATAAAGTTGCCCTATAATCCTCAGATACCTCCAATCCATTTAATCTCATCACACCTTAGACAATGATAATCTTTCCCCTATGTCCAAAATATGCAACACTCTCTCTCTCTCTCTCTTTTTTTTTTTTTGAGAGGTTTTTCACTATAGGGCGCCTGTGCTTGCCAGACAGACAGAGACAAAGAGACAGAAAGCGAGAGATATCAACCCCCAGAGGGGATGGCCACGCCGCAATCCCTTCTCCTCCATTTTCCTCTTGGGATCTTGGGCACGCACGCACACGTGCCCGGCGTGGGTTTTAAGCCACCGGGCCTGGGACGTGAACCGCGGTCGACTACGTGGGAGTCCAGCAACATAGCCATTACGCTAACTGCTGGTTCCCCAAAATATGCAACACTGTCTCTACAATTTATGCTTCCAGATGATCATCTGGCTTCCTATTTATGGAGAAATAAATAAATAAATAAGCAATCCAAGGAGATGATTTTTAGATGCCCATCTCCACTTTGACACAGCTACCTGTATCCTAGGCAATGCAGTCTCTGTGTTCCTGTGGTGGTGGTGGTTGGAAAACTAGTCTGTGCTCCTGTCTTCATTAATCCCTTCACTTGTACTCTCAATCCTGCCTCCTTACTTGAGAACCTTATTTTGGTAAATCTCCCTTTCCTTGTTGTCTTTTCCTTGTTCCAACTTTCCCCTCTCTACTAAATATGAAAGGTTGCTTTCTGCAAAACCAATCAAACAAGCAAATGACCTTACTCAAGTCTTTGTTCAAACATAGACTCAGTGTTGACGTGCTTTCTAAACTTCAGTTTCACATATCCTATCCTCTTTCTTGCTCAATTTTTTCCTTCTTGGCACTTTTAACATCTAGCATTCAAAGCTTCTCTGTTTGTTTATTGCCTGCTCTTCCGCCACTGGAATGCCACCTTCCTGAAGATAGTTATTGTTTGTGTTATTCACTATGCTATCTTTAGTTTCCTAGATCAGTAATTGGAACATAGTGCACAGAAAACAGTCATTGATTAAACTAATGAATTGGGAATGAGGGAATGTGAAACCAATAAAGACGAAATAGAATAGGAAGAACTGAGATTGATTTTGAATCTACAACAGTGAAACAAAGTAAATCTTCGTTACAAGAATGGAAAGGCCCAGTTGGACTTACCTATGCTGAGAAACCACTGTGCTCTGCAGGCCCTGGGACCACATGGAGGCCCAGTTTTGATTTTGAGACCAACCCAAAGGCTGGAGTGGTAGAGTGCACCCTTAATCCCAGTAACTCAGGGAGAATGAGGCCGTTGGAATGAGAGTTCAGGGTTGGCCTGAGGAACACACCTAACTCTGTGGTGCTCACCTGTAGTGTCAGCAGGGGCCAGCAGTAGGAGATTGTGGCATGATGAGATCTTGTCTTAAAACAATAATTAAATAAATAAAAGAATTAAAAAACCTAGGCAAGTATACACTTTTATTATATCAATTTTATTATGTTATTGTATCAAGTAACCATTTTATTATATCAAGATAGCTGTGACAACTCAATTTACATTTTCACAGAATGAAATTAATCAGGGAAATAAAATTCTTATTTATTTATTTATTTATTTTGGAGAGGTTTTTGCTATAGGGCGCGTGTGCTCGCCAGACAGACAGAGAGAGACATAGAGACAGAAAGCGAGAAATCCCCCCCCCCCCAGAGGGGATGGTCACGCCACAATCCCTTCTCCTCCATTCTCCTCTCGGGATCTTGGTCACGCACACACACGCGCCTGGCGTGAGTTTTAAGTCACTGGGTCCGGGACGCGAACCGCGGTCGAGTATGTGGGAGTCCAGCGACATAGCCATTACGCTAACTGCTGGTTCCCAAAGGAAATAAAATTCTTTTTTAAAAAGATATCTTTTATTATTATTTTTTTTTACCTTCAATCACTGTATATCATTACAGCATACAAAATAAATTTTCATCCAGTCAAAGATATTACCATCCACATCAACAGAAAACTTTCTATTTTTGTATCTCTTAAATATTTTGCTTCTTTTCTTTTCTTTTCTTTTCCTTTCCTTTCCTTTCCTTTCCTTTCCTTTCCTTTCCTTTCCTTTCCTTTCCTTTCCTTTCCTTTCCTTTCCTTTCCTTTCCTTTCCTTTCCTTTCCTTTCCTTTCTTTTCTTTAGAGATTTTTGCCTTAGGGAGCATGTGATTGCCAGAGAGAGACAGTGAGAGGGAAAATGACAAATCACAACTACCCTCCTCTCCCCCTGGGAGGATGGCCACATTGCTATCCCTTCACCTCCATTTTCCTCCAGGGATTGGGCAGGCACCATACACATCTAGTGTGTTTTAAGTCACCAGGTCTGGAACTCGAACTGTGGTCAGCCATGTGGGAGTCTAGTGATGTAACTGCTACACCATCTGCTGCCCCCTCTTCTTTTCTTGATTCAGATTTCAATATCCTTGTTTAGCAAGTTTTCTGTAATTGCCTGAAACCTAGCAGAGCAGCACTGGGACTCATTTACCTTTATAATTGAGCAAGAAGGGGCGAGTCAGGATTGTCAGCCTGTGGAAATTGGACCCTGCTATTTTTTATCACTTTAACTTATGCATTATCAAAAGGGCCCACACCATGATTAAGCAATCCTCTGAGATGCCGTAGTTTTCTAGCATTGTAAAATTACAGTTATTTTGTTATTTTTATCAATACAGATGAGAATTACAGTTATTTTGCCTCACAGAGGAAAAAAATTACTGTTATTATAATGCTATGGAGATTAGTTCACATGCTGATGAAAGTTATGCCAGCCTGAATAGGTAGCTACCAGGCTGATGCTGTTTATGCTGCGACTATTATTCCTGACGGTTGGAAGTCTAGGAAGCCCCAGGGACTTTGATCAGAGAACTTCTGAACAGTGAAAGGAACCAGGGATTGAAAAGCCAGTAGAGTTTTCTAGGGAGTTTAAGCCTTTTGATTTGGAACAAAGATGACAATTTGTCTGCAAGTGTGCAGACAGTATCCACCTTCTAGATGGTTTATTACAGCAACCATCAGCAATTTTTTTCTTTCCTGGAGGACCAAAGCCACACGTGTATTTATAGTTAATTTCCATATCGTTTGCATATGCCTACAACTACTCTGCTTTCTATTCTCAGGACAGTTTTACATAGAAATGTTATGTTGATATCTTGAGGTCTGTTATTTTAACAGACTCTTTTTTCCTTTGATGCCCTTTGGATCATTATCATTGATGTGACTTCTGGACATCACAGAGGAACAGTGGGTGGCGGAGTGGGGAAATCGGATGAAGTGTCTATGGTAAGACATAATGAGGTAATATCCACTTTGGGTCCTCTCCTGCTCCACCACATACACATATCTCGTATGCCTTTGGTTCCTCAGCATTCAGTACTCTTCCCTCCTTTAGCTACTGTTACTATTTTAATCATCCTTCAAGGTTTGCTATATAGCTCTGGCTAGCCATGTTGACCTGATCTGTCTCACCTATTGCAGTCACAGGCTAGGTCTGACTAACCTTTGGTAGCCTCTACACTGTCCAACATTGTCTTTCTTTATCTCCTTTTCTTTCTTTCTCTTTCTTTCTTTCTTTCTTTCTTTCTTTCTTTCTTTCTTTCTTTCCAACATTGTCTTTCTTTATCTCCTTTTCTTTCTTTCTCTTTCTTTCTTTCTTTCTTTCTTTCTTTCTTTCTTTCTTTCTTTCTTTCTTTCATCCTTTTTCTTTCTCTTTTTCTTCTTTTCTTTTTCTTTCTTTTCCCTTTCTTTTTTTTTTTCCTTTCTTTTTTTGTTTGTTTAGAGAGATTTTGACTACACGGTGCATGCACAGGCTGAAGAAGACACAGAGAAACTGAGAAATCACCCCCAACAGGGAATGACCACACCACTGTCCCTTTCCCTCCATTTTCCTCTTGGGATTTTGGGTATGTGCACACACGTGCACAACTTAAGTTTCAAGTCACTGAGTCTGGGACTTGAACTTGAGTCAGCCATGTAGAAATCCAGTACCTTAATCACTATGCCACCTACTGACAATGCTCTTTTTTCATATGAGGTGCTCAGGATGTGTGTGTTGAATAAATGAACAGATATTATCCAAGCATACCTTCTTCTTTGTTGTTTTGTGCATGTATCACCTCAAATCTATTTAATAGATAAGAATAAAGTATCTCCTATGAACCCCACATAATTGTCTGAAGGACTCTTTGATCTTGATGTTTTCAGAACACCTGAAATCTGTGTTTCACAGAATATCTAATTTAATATTTGGTTAATTTGAGTCTGAACTATATCCTACATCTCCACTCTGGCATCTCCTTTTGGTAAGAGGTTATTTTCTCATCGTAAGATCAACAAAAAGTCAAGAGCTTGGTGTTTTTTGTACAATGAAGTCTTCACACATATCATACTGGGTAAATTTAAACCACCACAAAACAATTTAGACTTTTTAATATTGACTGGCATGTCAATTGTATTATAGCTCAAAGAGCACCCGAATTTCAATTCCAGAAAGTTCTCTAACTTGATGCATGATTAGAAACTTGAAGAGATTCTGGAACCAATGACAGAGAGTAAGAGTGAAATCCTGACTTTCTCCCTTACTTGGATGGGCATTTAATCTAGCTAGGTCTGAAGGTGGAGATTATACTTACCTTGTAGGACTGTTGTGAGGATTTTTTGACAACATATGTGAAGTAGCTTTACCATGCCTGGAACAAAGTAGTTCCTAAATATAAGGCAGACTTGCCTTGTCAATTAACCAATAGTTATTACTAGCCAATTGCCATGTGTAAATCCCACTCTTAGACATATTGTAGGAAGAGGGATATACGTAATGTATGTAATGTAGTTCCACATAAATAGACTGCATTATGAAAGCACTTTTACTCCATTTACAAACAAGATTATTTCTCATGCTGCAGTTATTTTGAGAAAGTGGTTTGTGATGAAGCAACAAGTTCTGATTCCATCTGTCAAGGGGTTCAATTTAACCGAGGCCATTTCATGAGAATTGGAATGCTCAGAAGTCTGTGGGTGGTAGGAACCAACACTTTAGGTTTATTTTAAGCTTAAAATCCCAATTCATGATAAAATTACCCCATATGGACAGAAAAAACTGATGAGCTCAAGTTTCAATTTAATATGATTGTCCATTCTGCATACTGACCAAATCCCATCACGAAAAAAATGAATTTGCAATGAGATAATGAAGACTTTACATTTTTATTTTTTTCTCTACAGCCCAGAGATGATGCAATGCTAAGCTAACCCCTGTTGACTTCACATAGCTATTTAATAACCATTGTGTTTTAAAAATGCAACATAGACTTTAAAAGAAGCAACACAATCATTCCTTCTTGGTCTTCCTATTCACAGGCATTAAGCAGTGAAGAGGCTAAAAAGTAAATAACTCAGAAGTCCCCCCACCCCAACCCTTTTAGTAATAATCCCATAATTCAGTTCATTTTGAACCAACAGGTTGCTATGGTAGCAGGAGAGTCAGAGTTAGGGCATTGAACCGTTCTGCAATGTGAAATCAGTGCAGTACAGGAGATGCTTCAACATTCATGAGACGGGTGGAAGCAAATTTCGTGCTTTAACTACAGACTCTCTGCATCTTTAAGAAACTATGAATCAGAAGGTGACAGTGCCAACCTGAGCCTCTTTACAGTTTAATAGCCTTTCCAGAGTGTGGGATGGAGTAAGCCATGATCTGTGCCTTTTATTTATTGAGCTTAAGTTTTGATCCTGATAAGACCTATATTATTAAAGGGAAGCTGCATGCAACCAAAATGAATGAGAAACATCTCTAATTACACGTTCTATATTTCTATTCATTTTCAGTCAGTGCTAAGATAAAGGTTTAATTTTTAAACAATGTCTGTGTTCTGACACACTGGAACTGTCGTAGCTAGAACTTTTGGAGCACAGAATTGAGTATGAAATGTTCACTTATGAGTCTGTCCATTATGTGAAAAATACTTTCCTAGTATAATGCATAGATGTATGTAAATATCATATGTATAAGATATATGATATATATGTGAAAACATTGTGAATATATCTTATGACTATGTACATAATACTCATATGTGCAACAAAAAGGCATTTTCCTCATGACAGTCATACAATGTGCGTCATATATATCAGCATTATCTGCATAAATATGTAAATGTGTAAGTATACATGATCATTTAGTCTACATGTTTAGGTCTAAATAATTTAATGACTATTAATATCACCTAATAGCCCTTCCCACTTTGTCTTCATAGAGATTATAATTTCTCCTTTTCCCAGCTGGAATCCTAACCTTTATGGATCAGCTGCAGCCATAAAATTAAAGAAACATAACTATGAAATATTGGTACACCAATGGGTCAGCCTGATCTCATACGTGCACAGTTTCTTCTTACTTATTAAGAGTTGGAAGCATCTTGGGACTAGAGTTGCATTAGGGGTAGAGATGCATAGGGTCTAGTCCATTCGAGACTTAGCATATCTCCATGGAGATGTTCCAATGAGGGAGTTAAAGGGAGGAGAAATGGCCCACCATGATGCTTTATGCTTCAGTGACTTGGCATATTGTATTCCTTCCACATTCATGGTCCTTACTCTTGTCTTCCTGCCAAACCTCTTTCCATCCTTTAAGATCAGACTTTGTGAAGTCAGTTCAGACATTGCTCTTGTTTCTGTCTTGTACACCTTGCCTTCACCATCCTCCCAACTTTATTCCTTTTCTCCTTTGTAGTAACTAATCCTCTAAGAACTTACTACATTTTATTGAAATTTATATACTCTAACATGGGAAATCATTATGATTCCTTTTTTTCTTTTAAAAAATTAAAAAAATTGCTGTAGGGTGTGTGTGCTTGTTGGAGAGAGACAGAGATAGAGGGGGGTGGGGGAGTGAGAGAGCACCCCTTGGAAGGGTGGCCATGCTGCAATCCCTTCTCCTCCATTTTCCTCTAGGGCAATTGGGCATGCATACATACACACCTGGTATGTTTTTCTTTCTTTCTTTCTTTCTTTCTTTCTTTCTTTCTTTCTTTCTTTCTTTCTTTTTTTGAGAGGTTTTTGTGATAGGGTGCTTGCACTCGCCAGACAGAGAGAGACAGAGAGACAGAAAGTGAAAAATCACCCCCCGGGGGGGTGCCATACCACAATCCCTTCTCCTCCATTCTCCTCTCGGGATCTTGGGCATGCACGCACACGCACCTGGCATGCATTTTAAGCCACCGGGTCCAAGACGCGAACCGCAGTCAACTACATGGGAGTCCAGCGACATAGCCATTACGCTAACTGCTGGTCCCCACACCTGGTATGTTTTTCAAGTAGTCAGGTCTGGGATTCAAGTTGTGCAGCTGATCCTGTAGGATCCAGCTGCCTTAGCCAAGCCATCAAGTGGCTGTATCTCTCTCTTTTTCTTTTCAAAAAAAAATTTTGGGGGGCATATTGTGTGTGCATTCACTGGAGAGCGACAGACAGAGAGAGAGCAGAAAAGTGAGAAATCACCACCCAAGGGAATGGCCACACCACAATCCCTTCTCCTCCATGATCTTCCTGGGATATTGGGCATCTGCACACCCATGTACAGCGTGTTTTTCAAGCCGCCACATCCAGGACTCAAATTGTGCAGTTGGCCATGTTGAAACGAGCTGACTTAGTGACCATGCCACTAGCTGGCCCAATCATTATGCTTTAAATATGAATATTAAATACGTAGAACATTAAATATGTAGAAGAAGATGTGATTTTTGTTTTGTTTCTACACATTCAGCATCCCATTCCCTCTTTCTTCTGGTCACAATAGCGGAGTTTCCTTTAGGGACTTGTCTCCCTATTTCATGTCTCTCTCTGGGGTTGGAAGCTTGGCACCTCTTCCTACCCCTGTAGCTCCAGAGCCATGGAGTCTCTAACTTAGATCTTTTTGTTCATAGTAAAGGGTCAGGGAAAGGCATGTTGTCCAAGCTAATCAAAGTTCTTCAAGAATAGGTATGTGCATTCTATGAGAGAGAATGTCTTGGGACTTGGAAAATCTTATTCCCAAATATATCTATTGCTTTTTGGATAGTTAGACCTGAGATTGATAAAGGACATGGTAGATACTTAGAGGAAAGTGTCCAGGGGAAACTGAGGTGACTCAGTAAGTATTTACAGAACAGAGAACAGATCACGAGTCAGGGCAGTCCCAGACTTCAGCCTGAAAAGCCATCAGGACAAGCATCTTTCAAGTGGACAGGGGACATGGTCTCAGGATACCAGTAGGATGCTCCTGGAAACAGATCCTGAACACCCCTGAAAGAAAATAGAAGGATGCAGGTTTGGGCAGAGGACGCTGTGAGACTGAAACAGATACAGACGTGAAAGCTGCTGGATACCCACTGGGACACTCCAGAGCAATATTTGAAGAGGAGTCCTGCCTGTAGTGGAATGGCTGGGCCTCACACACTGGCACATGGCGACCACCAGGAGAACATGCCTATGTTATCACTCCATTGCTCAGATACTAGCCAGGGCCCCCCAAATGCAGTGGGACCCCAGATTGAAAGCTGAGACAGACCTTGAAAGAACTAACAGCTGGAAGCTCTTGAACAGCCACTTGTAGCTGGGCCAAGAGCTGTTTCTTGAAAGAGAAGCTGAGAGATGCATCTCCATGTCTGGAACACCTAGAGACCAGAATGAGGTGGTGACATTGCATCAGAGGACCCCAAATGCTTCCTGGGATTAGAACTGCTTGCCCTGTACTCTGGACAACATTTTCAGGAGAAAAGCAGAGGAGATAGTAGAAATGAAGAGGTTTAGTATTTTTAACAAATGAAAGACTATTTCCTAAAGAGACTGTGAGTTATTGGGTTGGACATTGGGTTATTTGTTTTTCCTCTAATTCAGTAATGAGAATTCAGGAAAAAGACTAGATCAGTTAGAGGCAAAAAATAAACAAACAAACATATACACTTTTTCTTTATAAGTAAGAGTAGTTGAATTTTGTGATCCTGTCTAATTGCTTTGGAGGACACTTATGTTCTGTTTGTGGAAAGTACTTCCAGGAAATGGTTATGTATTTTGTAACTCACTCTATTTTTTTCTTTCTTTCCCTTTCTCTCTCTCTCTCTTTCTTTCTTCTTTCTCTTTCTCTTTTCTTTCTTCTTTCTCTTTTGTTCTTTTTCTTTCTTTCTTCTTTCTTCTCTCTCTCTCTCTTTCTTTAAAGGTTGGGAGTGTTATGGAAATGAGAAAAAAATTACTCTTTTTTCCTTTCCTTTGATAATGTATTTCTTACCTTGAATATATATTATAAATCAGGAGTAGAATGTAAGAAGGAAAATTGGATCCTGCAACAAAAGCATGTTGGATGGTGAGTCTTAATTGAGGATTTTGAAGTAATGTGATTTATTGATTGCATGTTACAAATTGTGTGTAGCTTATATACTTTTACTGTATCCCAGGACACAGAAACACTCAGACAGTCTGGCTGACTTCTCTATAATAGATGAAGCAACTCAAGGTCCCTGAGTCTTGTGACTGGATCATGCTATAATAAAAATAAAATAGGGCTTTAGAGTTGAAACCAGGAGAATTGGACCATAGTTATCTATCTATTTATTTATTTATTTATTTGGAGAGGTTTTTGCTATAGGGTGCATGCGCTTGCCAGAAAGACAGAGAGAGACAGAGAGACAGAAAGTGAGAAATAACCCCCCAGGGGGATGGCCACGGTGCAATCCCTTCTCCTCCATTTCCCTCTCAGGATCTTGGGCACGCACGCACACATGCCTGGCATGAGTTCAAGCCACCGGGTCTGGGACTTAAACCATGGTCAACTACATGGGAGTCCAGTGACATAACCATTAGGCTAACTGCTGGTCCTGGGACCATAGCTTTCTGCTGAATTCATTCATTATACTTCATACTGCTGTGACCCATTCATTTATTTTCATTTTGCTATTTTAATAATCTATTATTTGTACTTTGTTAAATGTAGGGCACTAATGGTTTGCATGGCAAAGATAAATAAAACATAAAAGTTTGTATTTATGTTGCTCATAGTCTAGTTAGGGCAAAAGTGTTTATTTGTGAAAAAAACTGTACAAAAAAGTATGAAAAAGCTACTAGGGTAGTATGAGCACTGACAAACGAAGGAGATAAATTACAGAACAGCTTTGATTTTCCTGCTCTACGTAGTAGATGCACAGACCTAAAATGGACAAATGACAAAATAAACACGTCAAATCAAATAATAACAAAATTTTTAAAAGTATGCAAACTTGAGGGCCAGCAGGTGGGATAGTGGTTAAGGCTGCATGTGCATGCATGCCCCAAATTCCAAGATGAGAATTGAGGAGAAGGAATTGTGGTGTTGCCATCCCGGGGTGGGGGTAGGGTGATTTTTCACTCTGTTTCTCTGGTGAACACACATACCCTATAGTAAAAAAAAGAAAAAGAAGGAAAAAAAAAGGCACGCAAACCTGAGCTAGGTTATAGACATAAGTATAACAGCCTAGAAGCTCTTATTCAAACTATCTAGGTAATTTTTAGTGCCCTCCACCACACATATCATGGTACTTTCTTTATTCTCTGTGATAACTTTGGAGTGATGCAAAACATCCCAGGAATTGAACCTCGAAGGAGTAGTGTCAGCCGAGACTGGTCCTGATTTTTTGCAGGCTCTTTGGAAGGATGATGAAGATGATTTGGAAGGATGAGTGTGGGAGAGAGCAATTTGGAGGTAGGGAGACTAATGTACTTCCCAAAGACCTGACCTCTCCCTGTGCCCTAAACTGAATGCTTCTCATACTTAAGAGCACATGGGCCACCTGGAGAGCTAGTTAAAATGCAGATTCTGGCTCTACATGTCTTGGGGAGAGGGACTAAGACTGTGCATTTGTAATGAGGTCCCCAGGGAGGCTATTATAACAGGTTTAAGTTCCACACTTTGAATAACAAGGCTCAGGAATATATTGTTTCTGGGTGAGGTGGAGGACAGCACCTCCTGACACTATAATTAGTCTGACATAAATGAGACACAAATGGATTTTCTTTGTTAACACTGGATTTTCTATTTTCTGGCATTTTCTATTCCTGGGGCCCATTTTTTTGATTCATTTGTTCCTAGTATCTTTCTTTTTCTTTTTCTTTCTTTCTTTCTTTTTTGAGAGAATTTTGCTATAATGTGTGTGTGCTTGCCAGAGAGACAGAGAGAAAGAGAGAGACAGAAAGTGAGAAATCACCACCTGGGGGGATGGCCATGCCACAATTCCTTCTTCTCCATTCTCCTCTGGGATTATGGGCACCCATTTGTTGTGAGTTTCAAGCTGCTGGGTCCAGGACTTGAACTATAGTCAGTCATGTGGGAATCCAGCACCTCAGCACCTCAACCACTATACCACCTCCTAGTCCCTCTAGTATCTTTCTATAGTTATCTTTATCTTCTTTCTCTAAGAACAATAGTAGAGACTTTGAAAACCAGAGTCCATGTCCTTATTACAAATAACTTCATATGCTAGGAAACTTTACACTGTTCTGGTCTTAGTTTCCTCATTTGTAAAAGCAATCAGGAGCCAGATGAATTACAGGGCTCACTCACTTCAACACTTGAGCACAGCATCTGTGGGTCTGAGACTGCCTTGTCCACGAAGACGTTGTTGTCATTTTATGCTGTGGTATTGATTCCTCTCCAGGAAGATTGCATTGGATTTGCTCTTATCTCTAATGGTAGAATGAAAGGTTTAGATCCTTGATAATAGACTGCCTTAAGCAGCAAATAGGTGCTGAATGGGAAAGGATGCCCTTCATAATGTCCCTGAACTTTCAGTGAAGAAACTGCCTTTTCTTCCAAAAAGCGCAACTGGTAGTTTTGGATGGGAGTAAGAGAAGAGGGAACCATCTCACCCTGTGTTGTACAATAACATCATGCAATCTTTTTTCCTTTGAGCGTGGCATGGAGGCCATGGATGGGAGGGTGGAAAGGTCCTGAGGGTATATAGTTTGCAACTGGGTGACATTCCAGCTCGGTGATAATTATGTTTATTGATTGTAAAAGGAACAAACAGGTGACTCACACAATTTCCAATAGGTCATTGGCATTAGGAAGCACAGTCTTTTGTGCTGTAAAGTTAACAGAATTGATTAATCCAGTCGCACACGTTGTAAGTTAAACATGGTCGGTCAACAGTCTTCTCTACTTCATTCTGATAAACACCTTCCTTGGATCACAGAGAGCAACTAATTCTAGTAATTGGAATGGTGAGTAGAGTTATCCAATCTGAAGAGACATTACTCTGATGGAGAAATAAACAAGGGTGAATTTTAAAAATTCTTCTCCCACCTTGTGTGTACACATTACCTTCACATGACTAAGGACAGATTCTAGAACAATAACTGCCATATACATGTCTTCAGATGTATTAGAGCTTTAAACATTTTATGTAGAATGTACCTATATTTAACAGGAGTACCTATATATTGTGGTTATAACTTTCAAGAAGGAGATTATGTGGAGTATCTATATTTGTGATTTGTAAGTGGGGATTAATCATGTCCCTCTAAATCTTTCTTCTTGAAAATGACACCTAAAAATACTATGGATTCTATGTTCTAAGTGGGCCTTTAGTTAATCTCCTCTCCAGTCTCCTGGCACTGTTGTAGAGTAGGAAGCTTTATTATCGCTTGCTTTGATAGAGTCAACTATTCTTCATGCATCCACTTTGACTCTCCTTCAAACATCCTCTGTATTACACATAATTTGGATATGTCACTACATTGTTTTAAACAATTTTATTTTCAGATGAAAATAATTTATTTCTAAGTGGGGGAAACACTGGAAGGGGAGTGGGTAAGACAAAGACAGAAAGATAGAAATAAAGATTTGTGTAATCAAGTCAAAAGCATAAGAATTATGAGAACTTAAATCTTCCCAGGAAATTCTGAGAACCACATATGCATTGCAGATTTAGCCTACCAAAGGACCAAAGATGCTGGGGTATTTATATACCAACTCCCATCAATCACTGGTTGAGGGTTGTGCTATTGATTTTAATTCTCTGGCACTTATAGACTGCTTCTGGAAGGTATGGAAATGCAAGTGTGAACTGAGAGGTAAGGACAAAAGGGTCACTGACAACATCTATGGTCTGCCCCTTGCATCACTGAAACCCACTCATGTCCCAGCCTAGGTTCTCTAAGTCCTATTAGTGATTCTTTGAGGTGATAGCTGGTCACACAATTTTTTGTTTTGTAATTGTTTATCACATAAGGTTTATCCCCCTTTTATTTTATTTTTTCTTTTTAATATTCAATCACTGTATATCTTTACAACATACAAAATGAATTTTCTGAGCAAGAAAACACTGTATATTAGTCCAGTGAAAGATATTACCATACACATTATCATCAACAGATAATTTTCTATTTTTGTGCCCCTTAACGGTTTTCCTTTTTTCTTCCCCTTTGATTCTTTCCCTCCCACCTCACCTCATTTCCCACCCTCTTCCCACACTGTCTCTAGTATCCACAGTTGCTCTCTGTTTTCATACCTTCCCATCTTTCAGTTTCTGCCTTAGAGTTCAGATATTCAGTATATATTGAGTGGGGACATACAATGCCTCTCTCTTATAGTCTGGCTTGCTTTGCTTTGCAGTAAGTCTTCCATATTCATCCACTTTCTATCAAATGCCAGGGTCTCATTATTATTATTATTATTTGATCAAATGCCAGGGTCTCATTATTATTATTATTTTTTGATATAGCGTGCATATGCTTGCCAGACAGAGAGATAGAGAGAAAGTGATAAATTAAGTCCCAGCAGGGATGCCATGCCACAGTCTCTTCTTAATTTTTTTCTTGGGATTTTGGGCATGCATGTGCATGTACCCAGTGTGAATTTCAAGCTGCCAGATCCAGGACTCAAACCCTGGTCAACCATGTGGAAGTCCAATGCTTTAAACACTGCAACACTGCACCACCTGCTGACTCTGGTTTCATTGTTTTTGTTTGTTTGTTTGTTTTTAATGGCCGAGTAGTACTCCACAGTGTATATCTACCATACTTTTTCAATCCATTCATGTGTTCTTGGACATTTGGGTTGGTTCCATGCCTTACCAATAGCAAGTAATACAACAATAAACATGGATGTTCCAGTGTTTTTCTGGGAAGAGTGCATTTCTATTCTTTGGATAGATGCCTAGGAGTGGAATTGTTGGATCATATAGTAGTTCTATTTGTATGTCTCTGAGAAACATCCATATTGTTTAATTTATATTCCCACCAACTGTGAAGGAGAGTTCCATTTTCACAACAGCCTCATCAGCACTTATTCTCTACTTTTTTTTAACCTTAGCCATTCTGATGGGGTTAGGTGTTATATCAATGTGGTTTTGATAAGCATCTCCCTTATGATAAGGGATGTTGAACATTTTTTTTTTCATATGCTTTTTGGCTGTTCATCTATCTTCCTTGGAGACTTGTCTGTCCAACTCATTTGCCTACCTTTTAATTGTATTGAATTTATTCCCCCTCCCCCTTGAGTAAGCTGCTTGAATTCCCTGTATATTTTGGTTATCAGCCTCTTATCTGAGGAAGAGTTTGTAAATTTACTATTCCCATTCTGAGGATTGTCTATTCACTCTAATTATTGTTTCTTTTGCTGGACAGAAGCTTTTTAACCTGATGCAATCCCATTTACCTATTTTTGGGATTATTGCTTGAGCTTTGGTGGTCTTATATTAAAAATGTCTTTACCTACTCCAGTGTCTCCAAGAATTTCTCCTGTATTTTCCACTAGTAGTTTTATATTTGAGGCTTTATGTTTAGATCTTTGATCAATTTTGAGATGACGTTTATTAATGGTGAGAGATACGGGTCCAGTTTCATTTTTCTGCAGGTGGATATCCAGTTTTTCCAGCACCATTTGTTGAAGAGGTCTTCCTTTCCCTCATTGGATTGTCTTGTGCTCTTTGTCAAAAAATCAGTTGTATATTTTAGGGTTTATTTTTAAGTTCTCTATTCTGTTCCATTGATCTACCTGCCTGTTTTTGTGCCAATACCATGCAGTTTTGATTACCACAGCTTTGTAATATATTTTGGGGTCAGGAGGTAAGATGCCACCTTTATTCATAATAATTCCTTCCAGTCTATGGCATAGACTCAAGAATCATTATTTTGGCATTGTAAGATCTCCATGGTCTTGTATTTGTCTCTGTTATCAAATTTCTCTCCCACCACTTTTCAAAACGCATCTCTACACAACAGCTCACTATCCTGCTTGCAGCTCTCCAAATGTGTGATGATTTCTTCCTCTACTGGGACTTTGCAAATACTGCCTATTTTTCTGAAAAAGAAAATCCCTTACTACCTATCATCTTTCACTCCATTTGTTTTTCTATTTAACAAACACTTATTCTTCAAAGTCTAGCTCATGGATAATTTCTTCCAGGAAGCCTTTTATTTGACCCACATCATAAGGCCCTTCTGTGTGCTCACATACTGGTCTGAATAAGTATAATAGTAGTTATCATGTTGTATCATAGTTAGTGATTTACTTTTCTAACTTGCCTTCTAGACTGTGAGGTCATGGAGCACCATGTACAAGGTCTTAGACTTCTGATTATTTTTTTTTCTCTCTCTCTTTTTTTTCTGAGAGATTTTTCCTATAGTGTATGTGAGCTTGCTGGAGAGACAGAGAGAGATAGAAAGTGAAAAATAACTCTCCAGGGGTTATGACCATACTGCAATCCCTTTGCTTTGGTTTTCCTCTCAAGACTTTGGGTATGCACGCATACGCTTGGTGTGCGTTTCAATCTGCTGGTCAGGGACTTGAACCGTGGTAGACCTCATAGGAGTTGAGAGACCTAACCATTTGCCATCTGCTGATCCCCTGATTATCTAACTCTTAAGATTAGTGTCTAGGGGCCAGGAGGTGGTGTGGTGGTTAAGGCACTAAATTCCCATATGGTTGACCATGTTTTAACTCTTGGACTTGGTGGCTTGAAAATCATGCTGGGAGCATGTGCATGTGTGCCCAGAATCTTCAGAGGAGAAGAGATTGTAGTGTGGCCATCTCCCTGGGGAGGGAGGGGTGACTTTTTTTTGCTTTCCCTCTTTCTGTCTCTAGCCGATGAGCACACACACAAAGACTATTGTCTAATCCGTAGTATATGTTTGTGTTCTCCTCCACAGAGAAATTAAATTAGAATTAGGGTAATTCCACAAAAGGCAAATAATTTAAGACAACTTGGCTTTGAATTTTATCTGTGCTCTCTTCTGTAATTAATTATCGTGTCTAGAAATTTATTTAAAATTTATCAGATGAGATGGTAATACACTTTTTTAAATAAATGATTATTACAAATGTTTGTGAGTAGAGCAGTTGCTCCACTATTTATGCAAGTTTTATTCTATAACATTTACAGTTCAGGTCAGTCAGAGTCCAGCTTCATAGCCTAGTGGTTAAAAGATCTGGATCTCTCATGGCAACCATGATTTGAATCCTAGTCGGGGGGCTAGAAAAACATGCCAGGTGAGGGTATGTGCACCAAATCCTGACAGAATGGAGAAATGGAGGACAGAAGGGACTACGTCTTGACCACATCCCACTGGGTGGTGCTTTCTTCCTCTCTGTCTCTGTCTCTGTCTCTCTCTCTTTCTGTTGAGTGCGTGCACTCTTTGGAAATTAAAAATATTTAGGTCAGTTAGTTCTTTGATTTGTGCACTAAAAGATTTCTCCTGTGGAGTTTTTTTTTAAAGAAATGTGTTCTGTAAAGATTTTTTTTTTTCGACAGTAGTGAGAAGGGGTGGTAATTATTTTATAGCCAGTAAAAGAAGAAAGTGCTATGGATTAATTTTTCTGTTTAAAATCATATTCTTTCAAAAAATGAAAAACTTAACACCTAGACTTAACGATGTCATTGTTATATCTGAATCATAACTACTTTATAAAGAAAATGTTACCAATATACATGAAAGCCCTCTCCTCATCATTTTTTCTTCTAATTGTCCTCCTATATGTAGCCATTCATTTAGTCATTCATTGTTTTTTATTCAAAGATAATTACTGAATACCTGCTATTTTTTAGGTACTTTTGTAGGTATGAGGAATAGCTATAAGTTTCTCCTTTGAGCAATATACAACCTGATTTCCGATTGTAAACACCACTCTTCAAGTTTGTGTATAATAATCAATACCAATATATGGATTTATACATTTATCATATGTGTATATACTAATACTTAAAATTATATTATATACTATATAAATTATATATTTCATGAACACATAAATTTAGTATGAATAATATTGAATGAAATAGTATATTTATAATGTACTAGGAGGATATTAGTTTCTATTTTTTCCCCTCATAATCATGTTTTATGATTTTTTAAATTTGTCCTGCTTAGTTCATTTTTTAAATTTTATTATTTTTGGAGAGATTTTTTTTCTATAGGATGGATGTATTCTCCAGAGAGACAGAGAGACAGAAAGCAAGCAATCGCCCCATGAGGGGGATGGCTAGGCCACAACCTTCTCCTCTGATCTTCTTTTGGGGTTTTGAGGATGCATGCACACACATCTGGTGTGAATTTTAAGTCACCGGGTCTGGGACTTGAACCATGTTCAACTACATGGGAGTCCAGTGATGTAACAATTAGGCCATCTGCTGGTCCCAGTTTATTTATTTTATAATATTTAATTGTATGCTTAGACCACAGGTAAATTATCTCTCTTCTGATAAGTAGGAAGTATGTTTTCATTGTTTCAGTGTCACAAATAATGCACAAACATTTCTTAATATGCTTATTTGCTCATATGAATTTCTCTTGGGCAGCAACGTAAACATGAAATTGCTGGGTCAACAGGAATGAGCACTTTGAACTTCTAAGACTTGCTCTACAAAGTAGGTGGAATGTTTATAGTCTCTTTAGCAATGTGTGATTCCTATTTCCTCATTTCACCACCAAAACACTAGGGATTACTTTTTCTCCAATGACACAGATGACTTCAAAGTAATTTTATTGTTTATGATCATTTGATTCTCTTGTGAGAATTTCTTGTCAACATTTTTTGTCAAATTTTCTATAGTTATTTGTTTTCTCTATATTGCTTTGTCTTCTCTGTAAGAGAAGATTTATTTTATTATTTTATTTGTATTGTAGATTTATATTTAAGGTTACAACACAATATTTTGAATGTGTCCATTGTGAAATAATTACTACAATCCAGCTAATTAGCATATCGATCACTTTGCATATTTACCATTATTGCTAACATTTATTTTATTGACAGAGAGAGGACGAGAGAAACAGAGAGAGAGATAGAGAAAAAGAGAAAGAAACAGGTTCCCTTAACAGAGTCTCATCACACTGTAATTCTCCCTACCCTCCTTCCAGACAGCCAGGATCATGTGCATGCCTGGCACATTGCAGGTTGACCCAGGATCAGAAAATGTCTTCAGTGTGGCTCCAGCATTGCAGAGCAGCACCTTATCACTTGCATCACCATAGCTGGGCAGTTATCATTCTTTTCTCCAGTGGTGAGAACATGTGTTAATAGAATTTATCCTCAGCAAATTTCAAGGACATGGGGAACTTAAAAAAATCTGTGGAAGAACACAATTAAAATATGAGTTTATTTTGGTTCTATCCCCCTGAAATCTATGCACAGATTTTCATAATACATGTTTTTCATTAACTTTTGAGGACCCCTCATACAGTATAGTATTGTTAGCTATAGTCACAATGCCAATATATCATCTCCCTAGAACATATCATGCCACATAACTGACTTTGCACACCTTGACTGACATCTCATATTCCCTAACCCCAGCATCATTCCACTCTCTTATTATACTAAGTTTGATGATTTTAGATTCCACATATAGTGAGAATCTTTGTAGTTTAGTATCTTTCTTTATGGTTTTAGTTTATTTCATTTAGCAGGTTCTCCAGGTTCCTGGGTTTCCAAATATTTCTTTCCTGTTCTATATATTGAAATTTTCAATTTGTTGATTTTTTCTTTTCTGTGAAAACTATTTTTAATTTGATATACTCCTATTTGTTTATTTTTCTTTTGTTGCTTGCACTTTTCTTTTTATACTTGAAGAATCATTACCAAGACGAATGTCAAGGAAATTTTCCTCCATGACCTCTAATAATTTTATAGGAAAGTTTCAGGTCTTCTGTTTAACTATTTAATTCATTTGAGTTGACTTTTATATATGGTATGAAACAATGATCTAACTTTATTATTTTGCATATGAATATCCAGTTTCACCAACACTATTATTGAAGAGACTATCTTTTCCCCATTGTGTGTTCTTGACACATGTGTTGAAGGTTAATTGACCGCATGTGTGTGGGTTTATTTCTGGGCTCTCTAATATGTTCCATTGATGTTTGTGTCTTTTTTTCTTTTTTAAGAGATATTTTTGCTATAGAGTGTGTGTGCTTGCCAAAGAGACAGGGAGACAAAAAGTGAGACATCATCCCTTAGGGGGATGGCCATGCCACAATCCCTTCTCCTCTCAGGATTTTGGGCATATACACATGTGTATCTGGTGTGAGTTTAACATTGTCAAGTTCAGGACTTGAACCGTGATCCACTATGTGGTAGTCCAGCAACATAACCATTATGCCATCTGCTGGTCCCTATGTCTGTTTTTATTCCACTGCCATACTGTTCTGATTACCAGAGATTAACAATACAAAATGAAATTAAAAAAAGTGTGATACCTCCAGCTTTGTTCTTTCTCAAGTTTGCTTTGGTTATTCCAGGTGTTTTTTTCTTTTTTTTTCCATATAAATATCAGAATTATATTTTCTATTTCTGTGTAATTCTGTATTAGTTGGTATATGTATATGTGTGTGTGTCATATATATGTAGAAATTTATTACGGAAATTAGCTCACATAATTATGGAAGTCCCAAAGTCCCAAGATCTGCTGTCTACAAGCTAGAGAACCAGAAAAGGCAGTGGTATAATTCAGTCTGAATCTGAAGCCCCAAGAACCAGGTCAGGAGGACAGGAATACACCAGCTTAAATAGGAAGCATGAATTCACCCTTCCTCCATAGTTTTGTTCTATCTAGACCATCAACAGATCAGATAATATCCACCCATATTGGGGAGGTTAATCTGTACTCAGTCTACTAATTCAAATGTTAACGTTTTCTGGAAACACTTTCAAAAAAGACAAACCTAGATGCAATGTCTTACCAGATATCTGGGAATTTTTTTTAGCTCAATTAAGTTAACACATAAATTAGCCATCACAAATTCCATTGGGATTCTGATAGAGATTGCACTGAATCTGTAGATTGCTTTAGGCAGTATGGATATTTTACCAAAATTAATTTTTTGAAGCTGTAAACATGGGCTATTTTTCCTTTTATGTGAGTCTTCAATTTCTTTCATCAGTGTTGTGTAGTTTCAGTGTACAAATATTTCACCTCCTTGGTTAAATGTACTTTTATGTATTACATTCTTTGTGAAGCTATAGCAAATGAGATTGTCTTCTTCATTTCTTTTTTGATAGTTTATTTTTAGTGCATGAAATGAAACTAATTTTGTGTGTGAATTTTATTTCCTATAACTGTACTGAATTTATTAGGCCTAATATTGTTTTTAAATCTTTAAGATGTTTACATACACAATGGTTTCTGAGACTCCCTCCTTCCTGGATGACTTACTTTTAATTCAGAAAGTAAACAAAAGAGCTAGCATATGCAAAAAAATATGTCCTTATTACTTATGAAATTAATGGTCAAGGCCAGTAGGTGGCTTGGTGATTAAGGTGCTGGACTCATATCAACTGCGTGGCCAACTGCTGTTTGAGTCCTGGACCTGGCAGTTTGAACCTCATACCAGGTGCACGTGTGCATGTGCCCAAAATCCCAGGAGCAGAATGGAGGAGAAGGTATTGCAGTGTAGTCATTCCCCCTTCCCACAAGGGGGGCGTGATTTCTCACTTTCCCTCTATCTCTGGTGAGTTCACCCTATGTCAAAAACAAAACAAAACAGGAAACCGGCAGTTAGCGTAATGGCTATGTCGCTGGACTCCCATGTAGTCAACCGTGGTTCGCGTCCCGGACCCGGTGGCTTAAAACTCACTTCGGGCACGTGTGCGTGCGTACCCAAGATCCCAAGAGGAGAATGGAGGAGAAAGGATTGCGGCATGACCATCCCCCCTGGGGGGTAATTTCTCGCTTTCTGTCTCTCTGTCTCTCTCTCTGTCTGGCAAGCGCACGCGCCCTCTAACGAAAACCTCTCCAAAAAAAAAAAAAAAAAAGAAGTTAATAGTGAAAAATGTACCCTAGTGATCTGTCCAAGAACAAGTTTTGTGAGTGTGTGTGTTTTGTGATTTTTGCTGTTAGGTATGTGCATTTTCCAGAGAGATGGAGAGATAGAGAGGGAGGGAGAGAGAGAGAGAAAGTGGAAAAGCACACCCTGGGGATGATCTTTCCATAATCCCTTTTTCATTCTCCTCTCAGGATTTTGGGCACATGTGTCCAATGTATCTTTTATTTTTTATTTTTTTTGAAGAAGTTTTTGCTATAGGGTATGTGTGCTCGCCAGACAGACAGAGACAGAGAGACAGAGAGTAAGAAATCACCCCCCAGGGGGATGGCCACGCTGTAATCCTTTCTCCTCCATTCTCCTCTTGGGATCTTGGGCACACGTGCATATGTGCCCGGCGTGAGTCTTAAGCCACTGGGTCTGGGACTCAAACCTCAGTCGACTACATGGGAGTCCAGTGACATAGCCATTACGCTAACTGCTGGTCCTATGTGTCTTTTTTAAGTCACTAGATCTGGGACACAAACTGCACAGTCAATCATATGGGATCTAGCCGCCTTAACTATCAGGCCTTTGACTGGCCTTCAAAAGCAAGTTTAAATGTATAAAATTGTCACTGCCTCAAATTTGTCTAGAGAGGAAGAAGTAAAAAAGAGACCAAATGTTGTGAGTCTAGCTTTTAACAGATGAACTCCACCCAATACCAACGAGAAACTTGATCCACTTTTAGAGAGATAGACAGGTTTTGAGATTGAGCCTTAAGTGATGTAGGGGAAAACAAAACAAAACAAAACAAACAAACAAACAAATAAAACCCTCCTCAAAGAAACCAGAAGACAGGAGAGAAGAGTTCTCCTATAATATTTATTTATGCTTTAAGCCTATCTGTACGAGTCAGACTTCCTCAAATTGAATAAATTTAAAGTAATAATAAATACCTTTTCTCATCTCACCAGAATATCTGAAACACATGCTGCTTATTGCTGAGCAAGTGAGACAAAGAAAGAGGTTTGGGAAATGTTCATGTCTAAGGGTATAAAAGTCTCACATAAGAATGAGTCATCTAGGGTCTGGTGACATCTATCTGAGCCGCACTCGGGCATGGCCAGGATGTCTGAGGCGGTGTAGGTGGTACTGAGTTCACATGTGGGCCCCGGGGCCTGGCAGTGCACTTCACGGAGCCAGGATGTAGGAATGTATCACTCTGTTCTCCCTGCTTTTCTATCACTGAACAGGAGAAGCATCTTCTTTTCTTCTCATAGAAAGTCAGTTCCCTAGTGCAAAATGATTTTAGTTTATCCCCAAACTGAATGAAAATGACATTGGCAAGAAAGTGATGTATTCTGCTTCATACTACCTTGTTAGCCAAAAGAAAATTTGATTTCTTTGGTCTTAGAGAGTGGAGAGAGGCAAAATACTTATGCTATTCTGGCCTGCTCATTTTGCCTTCCTGTCTAATTCTTAGTTTTCTTTTTTTTTTAAATCTGAAACCAGAAAAAATATTCTAACTATTCCAAAGGTTTATTGTAGGGGCAAACAGTTAAATATGAAAGACTTTGTTTAAAAATGTTATACAATTATAGCTTATTATCAATTATTACTGATGTGATGGAAATCCAAATTCTCAAATTCTTTAATAAAGCATTGATATTTGAAGGATACATTAATTCAATAAAACATTGATTTAAGTCACTTTTAATTTTTATTTGACAAAGTATGAGGAAATTTTTCTTCTTGAGTTATATAAAGGATTGAAAAACATTTTTTTAGTGTTCCAACTACTCTACAATTCGGAGTTTTACATTTCTTTATGATTTTTCTCTCTTTAGCTTTGGCAGTATGTGACATGACTTCTCCTCAATTCAAGAGATTTTTTTTTTTTAAGTTTTTGTCATAGGGTGCATGTATTTGATGGAGATTTGGGGCATGTGAGCAAACACACAGTGTGTGATTTTCAAGCTACTGGGTCTGGGATTTGAACCCTGGCTGCCCATGTAGAAGTCCAGTGCCTTAATCACTATGCCAGCTACTGGCCCATCAAGATACACAGATTTTATTTGCAACTCAAGACTACATAGAAAAGTAATGGAGAAACAATGACAACCTGGACCTGTGGGATCCCAGAGTACTTATTGCCCAGAATAAGAAAAGAAATCCATTTGCAAAGTTCCTTTAGATATAATGTCAGTGTCCCTTTTTAGTTTAGGGTTAAGTATTTATCATTCCATAATTCTAACTTTGAAATGTTGAAAATTTGATTCAAGTCCCTTAAAGGATGGGTTTGCCTAGGTTACTGCTTTCTTTTTTTGGCATCATTTGAATTCTTGAGTCATGACTGGCCATTTCCAGAACGTCAACCAGAGTTCAATGATCTTTGACTAGACCATTTTTTTTTCCCAGAGAATTTCAGAAAATCAAGGACAGGCCAGAAATATTATTTGCACAGCAAATGCTCCAGATGGTGACAGACGCTCAAGAAGAGAGAACAAAATGGTATTCAGCACCTCATAGTTTTCTCAGTCCTTTTGAGATGATAAAGAAGATGAATAAATGTGTAATTCTTCAGGCTGGGTGAGACCAGAGGCCTGGGTGCCCTATCTACTTGATCACAAAGCCGTTAGTAGGAAAAAAAAATGAATTCAGAACTGTAATCAAGGCATTGCATTTTGGTTGGAACATGCACACATAAACATAAACAATTTTTAAAAGCTACGTTAAATTGGTTGGTAAGTTAAATAAGTCATATAAATCAAGGACTTCAGGGTCTGTTTGGTTAGTAATTTTTTTTGGGGAGAGGTTTTTTTTTTTTTTTTTTTCTTCGCTATAGGGCGCGTGCGCTCACCAGACAGACAGAGAGAGACATAGAGACAGAAAGCGAGAAATCACCCCCCCAGGGGGGATGGTCACGCCACAATCCCTTCTCCTCCATTCTGCTCTCGGAATCTTGGGCACGTACGCACACGTGCCCGGCGTGAGTTTTAAGCCACCGGGTCTGGGACGCGAACCACGGTCAACTACGTGGGAGTCCAGCGACATAGCCATTACGCTAACTGCTGGTTCCCTGTTTGGTTAGTAATTTTCAAAGTAAACCTGCAAGTTTGTCTCAACGTATTCAGCCTCCTTGCTCTATGAGTGAAGACTGTATGGGTGCTTAATCCTTTTATTAACAAAGAGTTTTCCTGAGCAAAAGTTATTTTATCGATTTGTTTGTTTGGCTAGCCTTTGTATCTGCTGTGAATAGGACACTGTATGAAAAGTTTCATGATGATTTCCATGAGAGCTTGTATAAGGGCTCGTTGAAACGGTTTCTCTAGTAGATGACATTGCTTTATCATCACCACATCTGGCACATCTGGCGATTGTATATAGAACTACATTTTACTTTTTAGCTGTCAGAAAAATTTTTAGGTGGCACCACAACATGTCAGAATAAGCAACCTACTTCTTTTTTTTTTGGACAGGTTTTTGCTATAGGGCACGTGCGTTCGCCAGAGAGACAGAGAGACAGAAAGTGAGACATCACACCCTCCCCCCTAGGGGGATGGCCACGCCGCAATCCCTTCTCCTCCATTCTCCTCTTGGGATCTTGGGCACACATGCACACGCACCCAGTCTGAGTTTAAGTCACAGGGTCTGTGACTTGAACCGTAGTCGACTACATGGGAGTCCAGTGACATAGCCATTACGCCATCTGCTGATCCTGAAACCTACTTCTTAAACTAGAATTTCCAAGTGTATTTTACTAGCAGAATATATAAGCGAAGAACTTTTTAAAATCCTTCAAGCATGAGAATTTCTATTAGCAGTGGTCACCAAGAGGCATTCACCAAGGCTAGGCCTTTCATTCTCTCATTGATTAATTTAGTTGCATAGATGGCGGTCAGGTGTGCAACAGACATTATGGTTCCAAAGGAAGCAGGCACACCCCTCGCCTTCAGGCATCCCAGATAAATGGGCATTTGTAAAGCCTTTCCTTTTTAATTGCCAGAAGCACCTGTGCTCACTAAAAAGCCAGAAGGATGGGGGGGGTGGGGTGGGGGAGAAAGCACCCCCAATGGAGCATGGTCATTCTTCCTTCAACACTTTCTCCTCCATTTCTACATCCTGTCACAATTCGGGACATGCATACACACACATCCAAGCCTCTGCAACTGGATTCAGACTGTTGCCAGCCTTGTGGGATTTGGTTCCTTTAATCATCATGCTACAAGACCATCCCGTGAAAAGCCTTTTTATAATGCATGGTATAATAGTGGTAGGTGTAGGCTATTAAAATGGTGCTCAGGAGGGGTATTGACCTATATTTTCATTCCAGGCTAAACCTCCAACCATAGAAAATACTTGTCAGTAGTGGTGTAATCCAGGTGATGAAAAAGTGAAAAAGGGGGTTGTTACAAGAAAGAAAACATTTGCAAACTCCAAGGGGAGAGCATGATCAACATCCAGACTACGAGCAGCTCAGTATCCTTGGAGAGGTGGGTGTTGGCAGAGGTGAGAAAAGAAGCTAGAGATGGATCAGGGTAGGATGAAGAGCCCCTGAGGAGTCAGGCAAAGACATCTGACATTTATTTTGAGGGTAGTGGGGACAACACTAACAGATGCTGCTGATCACTTCTTTGTCTGGTTCTGCCCAAGAACTATGAGACAATTTAATATAGTGGAAGATATGTTCTAAGGCTTCTGAAAAACCTTCAGATTAACTGGGTTGATAGAACATGCTAACAAAACAATTGGTGAGCAATTTCCAGTGTGAGTGATTTCCAGTATAAACCAAATGCTAAGCCCCATGGTGAAAGTCAAAAAGAGGGGAAGTCAGTCAAGGATGAGAGGAGGAGGGACGACTGAGTTTAGAGTTAAACTCTGCTAACGGCCATGTGGGTTCCCACTGTTTGCTGTTATTCAAGTCAGTCCAAGGACTAAGTATCCTCCATATTTTCTAGTCTATAAAAAATATCTTGCAAGCTCCACCCTTTTCTAGTCATAATGGCTGTTTACCTCAAACTACCTTCTCTAACTCGTCTAACCTCCTTGGACTGCATAAAGTTGTAAAAAATCTGTTCAATTTCTTTTAAAGTTCTCATTTCCTTTTCACAGAGGAAAGATCGGATAGCTGAAAATAACTGGATCTGGATTGCATTCTTTTCCCAAGGGATGGGGTGAAGAACACAGGGTTTAGGTGATTCCATGTTGTGAAAGCAGCTGTTGGATTCCTCATTAAGATCATTTGTTTTCTTTTTCCCGTATTCACCACATCTCAATACTATTTTAAGCCTTTGATTGAACGGAAGCTATTTTCTGATCAAATTAGACCTCATTCCTCACTGCATGATAGCCTATTAAAATAGAATACGAGGGAAGTAATTAATCAAAGCTGTAGTGGGTGCCTGGATGCCCTCAGCCCTGGTTTCAATGAAGAGGCAGAATTCCAGGAAGAGGGTCATCTCTTATGGAGGGTGCAGGCTCCAATGTCCTAAATAATTCTGTGCTATTCAATAAAAAACACCAAATTACTTTCATTGCAATTAAAATAATACAGAGATTCCATTAGGGGACATTCTTATAAAATGATGCAAGTACATGGTTTCTTTTTTACTAGTTATTTTGAGGAGTGTGCAAGGTGTGAGCTAGTTTTGTTGAAAGTCTCCCTGTGGATGCAGCTTACCTTTTTTGGGTCTTTGACTTTCTGTCATCAGTCTGAGTATTTATTCATTTTTCATTTACGAGGTTTTTTTTTAATTATAAAATGTTTTGATATTACCCCAAGAAGTGTTAGTATTTAACCTGGCTAAATCCATGAAAAATGTTCTTTTGCTTGTCTTAGCAAATGGTCTGAAATGACTAGAATTGTACTCTCATGTTCTATTGAGTTTATAAAGACATCATCTCGGGAAAGATTATTATGGTGAAGTCACCTATCAATTGTGTGTGTGTGTGCGTGCAAAATTTTGAGAGGATGATGGAGGAGAAGGGATCATGGTGTGGCCGTCCTCCTGGGGGCTGATTTTTGTTACTTTCTCTCTCTCTGTTCTCTCTGGTGGGTGTAATTGCGCTATAACAAACAAACAAAAAAATCTCTCTCTCTCTCTTAAAAAAAAGAAAAAAAAATAAGAGAAAAAAAGGCAAAAGGACCTCCTCTCTGTTTTCTACTTCAAACTAAAGACAGCCAGACAAATAGGGCAGGAATAACCTGATTTACTGGTGTATTTATAGGCATGAAGTTAGAGGAGCAAAGAAAGAGAGAGAGAGAGAGAGAGAGAGAGAGAGAGGAGAGAAAGGGGAGAGAGAGAGAGAGAGAGTGAGAGAGAGAATATGAATATCAGACTGTCTCTCAGAGGCAGCTGGAAAGGCACAGAACTGCCCCTTTGTCCTGGATCTTCTCTAAACAATGGGCTGTTGCATAGAGAAGTGGTGAGCAATGGATGGATAGAAAGGATGGAAGTGTCACTCCAATGTGCCACCTGCAGGCAGGAGAGGAGGAGCGCTATCACCTTTAAAATGAGTAGGCTAACTCTTTTTCATGTCACTGTTAAGGTACTAAGAGAATCGAGTCTATCCACTCTATCCATCCAGATGCTGTAGGCTTTCCTCCTGAAGGCTTGGCAGAGCAAAAGAACAACACCCTCCTCCTCCCACTTAGGAGATTTATTACTCTTAACCCAAAGGATGACTATTACAAACAAATATGTAAAAAGCACCAGGGTAGTTTTGTCAAACTCAGTTTGAATACCAGTGGGATGAACTTTCATGCAGCATCAATATATTGCTGAGGAAGTTGGTGGAATGGAATGATCCTAGGGTTCTCCAATTTTGTTTGTTTTCTCTGTCTGTGACTTGAGGAGGGCCTTTTGGTGAAAATTCAAGGATGGAAGAATTCATAATAATTCAGAAAACTATTACCAAGTTCTAGACAAAGTTTGCGGTATTATACGAAGTGGAGAAAGATGATGATTTTTAATTGTGGCTGAACTTAAATGTAAGTGGAGACAGAGAAGCGAGCTGCCCTAAATAATACATAATTTCAGGGCTTTTGCAAAAGACCCGCTGCTCCCTAAATTCCATCTCTATTTGTTCACTGATACACTCCTAGCAACAAAAAGAGCAACAAACACTTCATAGTGTTTGTTTTATGTCAAAGACTATCATACTAATGCATATCATACTGCCAAATATATTCAGTTATAGAGACTTTGGGGTGAATTATTGATAATCCCATTTTCTGGATAAAGCCAATAAGGCACAAATAAATAAGTCTATTCCTGGTCACAAGGTTAGGAAGGAGCAGAACCAAAAGTTGAACCCACAAAATTGGCCCATTGTTAAGGCTCTTTCCACCTTGCTGTACTGTAAATGGAAATTTCCCCAGGGCGGGAAGCTTATTGCCTGAGAGTCACACTGAAGGGTAAATGACTAACACAATATTCTTCTCAAAGAGGAGGCATAGATGCAGGTGAGGTGAAACCCTGGGACATTTATAATTCAGTTTCTGGTATTTCTATTATGATTTCTTCTTTGAGCCATACATTATTTAGAGATGTGTTTTTCTAATTATTTAGACATGTTTAATGTTTTTAAAAAGAAGTTATTTTAAAACTGGATTGTAAACAATATGGCCCAGTTGTAAAAATGTAGTTCTTGAGTCTTTATTGGAACTTAAGTTTGTGGCCTAATACATGATCAATTTTATTTTTTAATCTTTTGGGACAGGGTTCCATGTATATTTGATAGATCAAGATTGTGTTATGTTAATTGGTTGTTACAAATAACAATATACATATTAATGTTGATAATTTTGGAAGATATGTTAAATAGTTTTAATTTGTTAACCATAGAAACTGGAATTCTCCCTTCATGCATAAAGATGAAATACTCTGATACCCTGTTACAATCATTATCATAAAACAATATGTATAAACTATTTTTTGTCACATCAGTGTGGAATTATTTTTAGTTACTCTGGTTGATCATCCTTTTTGCTGTTGTTCATTCTATGTAATTCTCCGTTTTGTGGAAACTCAAAACTAAACATGACATATTTTCTTGGGTATACATTTTGTGTGATGGTTTGTGGAAAAAAGTTAAAAAAATCATAAAACAAGCACAGATATAAGTGAAAAAAAGTCCTATGACAAAACAAAGTACAATCAAGAGATGCCACAGTTTTTTGAATTTCTCATTGTGTTGGGATCTCTTTCAGTGCTGTGCTGCTTTTCTGCTGTTAAGGAGTCTCCTTCACCCTGTTATGCCTTCATAATCACATCAGATTGACTTCTAGTGAGAAAGTCTGTTTATGGTCTTGAAATTGTTGTTACTTTTCTCAATGATTCAGTGCTGACTGATTTGTGGAAACTCAGTGGAAGATATCGCCTCTTGAAACTTTAAAATCCCTGGCCTAGATCTCATTAATGTTTCCTGCAAGCCTTTTGGCCATGCATCATTGATATTTTATGTTGTGTCATTTCAATGAATTGAACAACTGACATTCTTCCCTGGACAACTTGGGACCAACTTTAAATCAAACAGCCCACGTGGATAGTCTCAGAGAGCAGTCTAGTGTGACAGGTTCCCTGGGGACAGGGGTTCTCTCATGGCTGTTATATAACATTCAACAAATAAATAATAGTGGGGCAAAATGAACTTGGAAGCTGCTAGGATTCATTATTGTTTAAAAGCTTTGCACAAGGGGACTGTGTGGGAGGCAATGTGGTGAAGTGGAAAGAGAGGGGAATAGATGGATCAGATTGTGAATCCCAGCTCTTTCCTTAATTGATGTAGGTCCTCAGGGAAATTGATTACATAAAGTATACAAACTGTACTTTTCTTATCTGTAAAATAGAGATATTGTGGGTGTTGTATTGAGCTGAAGTGAGAAAAAAAAGATAAAATATCTAAGTAAGCACCTCGATCATATTAGATTTTTAATTAATATAGCACATCCAAATTAAATTTTTAATTAGTCCACTCTTCCAGACCTGGGTTCTCAGATAGTCACAATTCTTGGAGGTGTGATATTCATCCTTCTATGCTGATAGATACACTCCTGCAACTTTAAAAAATTTTATCTTTTCTTTTACTTTTACTATAGGGCATGTGTGTGAGAGGGATAGAGAAGGAGAGAGAAAGGGAGAGTAGTCTCAGAGAGCAGTCTAGTGTGACAGGTTCCCTGGGGACAGGGGTTCTCTCATGGCTGTTATATAACATTCAACAAATAAATAATAGTGGGGCAAAATGAACTTGGAAGCTGCTAGGATTCATTATTGTTTAAAAGCTTTGCACAAGGGGACTGTGTGGGAGGCAATGTGGTGAAGTGGAAAGAGAGGGGAATAGATGGATCAGATTGTGAATCCCAGCTCTTTCCTTAATTGATGTAGGTCCTCAGGGAAATTGATTACATAAAGTATACAAACTGTACTTTTCTTATCTGTAAAATAGAGATATTGTGGGTGTTGTATTGAGCTGAAGTGAGAAAAAAAAGATAAAATATCTAAGTAAGCACCTCGATCATATTAGATTTTTAATTAATATAGCACATCCAAATTAAATTTTTAATTAGTCCACTCTTCCAGACCTGGGTTCTCAGATAGTCACAATTCTTGGAGGTGTGATATTCATCCTTCTATGCTGATAGATACACTCCTGCAACTTTAAAAAATTTTATCTTTTCTTTTACTTTTACTATAGGGCATGTGTGTGAGAGGGATAGAGAAGGAGAGAGAAAGGGAGAGAGAAAGAGAGAAAGAGGAAGTGAGAAATCACTTGCTGTGAAGATGGCCATGCCTCCATCCCTTCTCCTTTCTTCTCTTCAGATCTTGAGTATGCGGGTACATGAAACAACCAATCAAGGAAATAAACCAACAAATTAAAAAAAAAGTGCACAAAAATATAAGATGTTAATGACTTGGGGTATGGCGTATGTAGGCATTCCATGTACATTCTTGCAACATTTCTGTTTATTTGAAATTATATCACAATAAGAAGTTACTACAATAAAACCAATGAAAATTATCCAAGTGCATGGACATAGGGAATCACCAGAGCATACTAATTACACTGGAAGAAGTTTTCTCTTTGCCTCAAGCCACCTCCCTAGCATCTCTAACCAACTTCTCTGCAATAAAGCAGAGGTTAGTCCCATGCTGCCAAGGAGGACGGAGTTAGGTACACCTGCTAGAGAAGGTGTCAGAGAAACATAAATTTTTCTTGAGAATAACAAGGTTAATGCTCTCTGGTAAAAACACTTTCCTCTTTGATCTCAGACGCCCTTTTCTTCATTAAAGTAGGTTCTATGATGAAATGAGAATAAACTGAAATGAAATAATATAGTGTTTTTATCTCGCTTATTGTTATTTTTGTCCCATAGACTCCTAGGTATCACAATAAATTTCCAACATAATCTCCCTGTCTCTAAGCCACGAAGTTAAGCATCAGGGCTAATGGCTCTGTTTGAGATGACTGCTTCTTTACAGGTAGAACTGCTTGCTGGTAGAGGACTGTGGTTGACATATTGTGAACCCTTAGTGGCATCAGGAAGAAGGTGGACGTCTTCATTTCTCAGGAAACACAAAATGTACTACACATGTCTAGCCCAGAGACTGGGAAGATGTATGGGGTGAATAATCATCTTTATGAAAAAATAAATGGGAGGTCATTGGCTCCTGGGTGGCCTCATCTGTGCAACTTTCTCATGTCAAGGTACCAGAAAGAGGAGGAAGACACAACCATACCATTCTTAGCAGCCCAGCATGAAGGAGAAATAAAATTAGTCACTTATAGCTACCGTTCCCAAATGAACAAAGAAATCTACTTGGAGATATGAAGGAAGGGCAGTTTAAAGAAAAAGGAAAGGTTGCAGAGGTCAACATGGTATCTGGAAGGAATCAAAGGAAAGAAAATAGATGGACCTAAGTGGTAACAGGAACAATACAAAGGAAACCAGGACAGCATGGTACAATAACCAAAACAGCTGGGAAAAATGCTTTCTTTTGAAAAAAGGAAACAGTGATGGTGTGACTCTGAAGTCACCTTCTCTGAGATCTGGAAAGGAGAATAGACAAAAGGGATCTGTGGGGCTGGCAGTGGCATCCTAGAAAGTCACTTATTAGCCTCTGTTTCTAGTCTGCATTCAGTGATGGCCAGTGGCTTGGAATCAACCATGGTGAGAATATTTACACCATGGTAATTAGTGAATGTGACTCCTTGGCCCCAGAGTCGGTTGTTAAACATTTACCAGCACTGGGTTGGAGTTGAGGGAGGCAGGTAAAATTCAGTGACACATATAAGAACTGATACAAAGAGAAAGAGGATCTGTGCAGTGCTACTGATTCCTAAGAAGGTGTGGGTTAAGAAACTCACACAGTCCTGTGAGGAAACCAGGTCCAGCCCTTCTCTGAGGCTGTGTCAACTCCCTTCCCTCTGTCACACCCTGAAAAGGAGAGCTGAGCTGGAGACAACTACCGAAGTGAACTAAGTGCAGCTTTGAGCATGCCACCCCCATCAAATATCACTAAGTCCCTTCTTCAAAGTTCCCAAATTCTGATGGCAGGGCACAGGTTGAGTGTCGGGTAGAAGATTGCTTTCCAGAGGAAATTAGGCTCCAAATAGAAAGCTTTATTATATTAAAAAAAGTTCTTTTTTTTTTTTTAATATATTCTTTAAAGTCAGACTAAATGCTGGGACTCTGTTGAGAGTTTTTTGACCTCTTAAAAAGGACCATCCATCAGCAATGAAGAACTTCCATTTTCTTTCCTTAGGATAAAAGCAATCTGATAATGAAGAAGAAAAAGATCTGCTGAGTGCAGATCACTTGCAGAAACAATCAAACAAAGCACAAAAGTAAGTTAGCAGCTTTTCTTTTTATAGGAGTTTTGGAAGTTGTTACTCCAGGGGGTGAATTCATATGTGCCTCACTTGCACAGATGTATCCACGGTTCACTTAGAATGTCTCCCTAGTCTGATCTTCATGAAGGATCAACATGTAAGATCAAATCAAATAGCTAGCCAGTCTTTCTGTTCTCATAACATTAAAGGCTCTGTAGTCATGGTGCCTCATTTACCTTGCTCACAGCTGTAGTCCCAGGTTTGTACAGTAGCAACTTGTCCAGCACAAAATATGCTGAACAAGCAAGAACGTAAGGAGGTGTTTGGGGCTGACGTCAGTTTTTCTGTGAGTCGTCTGTTGTCTGTGATCTCCAAATGTAGGGCTATGTATCAAATGCCTTTACTAGTCCCATTGAAACTCTTCTCTCTAGCCCTCAGGTGATAGATGCAGACTCCCCTTACAGTTCCCAGTAGGAGAGGGAGTCAGCAAACCAACAGCTTTCAAAGAACATGCTTCTGAAATCCCCTCTTAATCTCCAGTGTTCTCACTGTATTTTCTTCCTCCTTATTATGGATAAAAGTTTAGAAGTTGGCTAATCTTGGTTATTTAATTAGAAATGTGAACATTGTGGTCTCCTTTGAATTAGATGTTTTCATGCCTGACCTAAAAATAAAACCGACACAGTAAGTCTCTTTTTAACACCCAGTTACATAGAAATTTTATTTGCATTTTTCTAATTATGAGTGACTTGAATGTTTTTAAATGTTGCTAGGCCTATGTGTATGTATAAATATTATATGACTGTGTGTGTTTCTGTGTATGATAACTATCTTCACACATTTCATTGATTTATAAAAATTCTTTGTGTGTGTGTGTATATATATATATATATATATTTTTTTTTTTTGCTGCAGGGTACATGTGCTTGACAGAGAGACAGAAAGACAGAGAGTGGGAAATAAGTGCCCAGGTGGGATGGCCATGCTGCAATCTCTTTTCCTCCATTCTCCTCTCAGGATTTTGGCCATGCACACACATTTACCTGGCATAAGTTTCAAGCTGTCAGGTCTGGGACTCAAACTATGGTTGACTATGTGGGAGTCCAGCAACATGACCATTACACCATCTGCTGTTTCCAAGTTCTTTGTATATTACATAATAAGCTCTTTGTTATATGTCCAGGAAGTATGGAGACTGTAGTTTATACACATGTCCCCAGGAATATAATAGGTGCTGCATAAATAAGTGAAAAAGTTGGAATGTATTATAAACACTACAAGGAGATTTTCACATATAGTTCTCCTTTGTTAGCATCATGAAACCAGGGCAATAGGAACATTGGAAATATAAAAATGGAGATAAGTTCCATGGGAACATTTGATCAATAGTCATTCATATTACTCATAAGACAAATATGGGTCTTCTGTTTATCGTTGGTCTCCATAAAAATAAATTCAACTGACCTACAGACATATAGATTTTTGGTCATCCAATTCAATTTGAAAACCCTTGGAAAAGGCAGTGTCTTCCTTGAACAAATATAGAGAACTATTAGATTGTTGGGAAAGCCATGATATATTTTTCTGTTTTACTATGCAAACATGTGCCAGTGTTAGTAACATTGGCCCCGTATTAGTAATAGCTGTATTGACCATGATATGTTTTTCTGTTGTACTATGCAAACATGTGCCAGTGTTAGTAACATTGGCCCCATATTAGTAATAGCTGCATTGACCGGGCACAACATGCTTTATATAAGTAACAAGGAAACCCAACTTTGGCTCTTCATAAACTGGCTTCTCTTCTTGTTCTCCACTTAATTTTATGGCACCAAAGAAGTGGGAAAGCTGACTGTCACTTCCACAAGGAAAATATGATACTGTAATGGCCCTTCCAAACATAGAAAATAAACAAAAGAGCCTGTGTGAAGAGAGCGTTGGGCCAGCTCTGTGGCCTAGTAGAGCTGGAGCCCACATGGCCAATCACATGGATTTGAACCAACTCTGGTGGCTTATAAAACACACTGGATGTGTGTGTTTTTCACTCTGGATCCTGACAGGATGAGAAAATGGAATACAGGGGATTGTGACATGACCATGTCCTATAGTGGGGAAGGGAGGGTGCTTTGTCCCTGATGAGAGAGAGAGAGAGAGAGAGAGAGAGAGGTTTTTGTAGCTGTTTCTGGACCAAAGATTTAGAAAGGGTCAGAGTGAGAAGGGTATCATACAGGGTAGATTAAAAATAATGACTTTGATCCCATTTTCCCTTTGAAACCCTGGGAAGAGACTGTTAATGCCCTTGGCCTTAATGTTCAAGGGAGGGATTAGCAAAACAAGGAGATACAAGGAGTAGGGGCCAAACATACTAGTTTTCTTGAGCTGGGCTAAGTAGGAGGTGGTGGTGGTGGGTGGAGTGGGCAGGCAGGGAAGAGGCAGGGGGTTGGGCATGTAGGTGACTCAGAAGTCCCTATAAGCCCTTATGGGTGGCAGTACAGAAGAAGAGCTGAAAATTCTTGGGGGCAGATCTCTTAGGGAAATCACAGCCAAGTGTCAACAGGAAACTTGCATACTGAAGCAGAGCCCAGGATCAAGGAGTCTTGACTGAGACAAAGAAATAGACCACACGTGTGTTAGCTGCAGACTTGAGCCACCCGTAGCAGTAGACTGACCACCCCCAGTAGGGGGTCCCACCACTTGTACCTACCTGCACAGAGCCCAGGCCTGGGCGAGACCAGACCTTCCACTCTGTGATAAGATCCACACACATCAGAGCCAGTGCCTGGAGTTTTCCTCCTCTTCTTTACTGTAAGTCTCCTTCGAAATCCATCTTGTGGAGAAGAAGTAGGGTGGGAGAAGCCGAGTGTTTACATGAAATGCACTGTGTCTCCTAAACTGGAAGGAATTGAGAGTTCTTAAATGGCAGAATGTAGTGTTTTGTTATTTGTAGTTGTTTCTTTTGCCCCAGGCCCTCGTGGTGCTTAGGAGTGGGAGTTCTTCAGAAGAGGCTTTATCAGTTATGGAAGTAAGAGCCAACTTTTCTCAGTACATGAAATAGTGGAAGCAGAATGCTTATTTGTTACCCTGGTACACAGAATTACCTCATTTAATTGCTTCCCCAAACATCTGGTATGTGATTGTTTTACAAATGAGGATATTCAAATTTAGAGATGAAGATGTTTTTGCTATGGCCACTCAACATGCCAAGTGGTAGAACCTATATTCAAATAAAAGTTGGTATTTCATATTTTGTTAACTGTTAGATGAAGCATTGAGACAGTGAAGAATCTCATTCTTAGGTTTTAGGCTGTATTCAGGGTTAGCACAGTGAGGGCAGAGAACCCAGAAATGGCCTATTTAGCTCAGAGGGGATGTTTCGCGCTTGATCTCTGCTGTCGATGCAGCACTCGCTGCTGGGTTATGATTGCTCCTGGCTGGACGTCAGGGCAGAAATACATGGAGGTGCAGGGCAGGTTGGCTGGGTGCCCACCCTGGTGAAAGTGTGCAGGTGTTCCTACGGAGGATGGAACGGCCAGTGGAGAAATGTTCAATAGGTTAATTGTGCATGTTCTAGGATGCGTCAGTCCATAATTGCTGACACCAATATGTTCGCTGTTGCTGCCTCAGGGGCTTGTTGAATGAGTCAGATGATGGAAATGAGGATGAAGTTGGCCTCATTTTCCTGACATCTTAGAAACTGAATAATGTAATTTTTGAACTTGATCTGTGACCAACGTCACTTTAAGACAAAAATGAAAACACAGAATGAAAACTTGATGACTAATACCTCCCTATGCATTGTGAAGGAACTGAACTCAACCGTTAATTATAATGTACCAGCTATTAGTCTTTACGAAGGTGAATGCAATCAGTGTTACCTAATTTTAAATCTCAATTTTCCTTCCCCAAGCATGCGTTTTCTATTCACAGCCTCAGAACACACCTCAGAAACTGAAGTCAAGTCTGCAGGTGATGGCATAGGTCAGTGGTTAAAGAACAGGAAGGTAAATCAGCCTGCAGATCTTCTGGTTTTGTCTACCATGAATTATTTTCTCCCTTCTCTATCTTTTTTTTTTTTTAATATGTAAAGCATTTATGGGATTCAAAAGTCATATAAAAGCTATACCCATATAATTCTCATTTCTTTTCTTATTTCTCTCACTCTTTTCCCACACTCCCCATTGCAGGTAATAATTTTCACTTGTTTAATTGGCTTGTGGGAGGCAGGTTGATAATAGAGAATGATTGGGAGAGTCTCAGGAAAAAAAATACTTAGCAGACTTGAGAATGTAAAGTTCTCCATTGAAAATGACCTATATGATGGGGGGAACCAGCAGTTGGCGTAATGGCTATGTCGCTGGACTCCCACGTAGTCGACCGCGGTTCGCGTCCTGGACCCGGTGGCTTAAAACTCACGCTGGGTGCGTGTGCGTGTGTGCCCAAGATCCTGAGAGGAGAATGGAGGAGAAGGGATTGCGGTGTGACCATCCCCCCTGGGGGGTGATTTCTCACTTTCTGTCTCTCTGTCTGGCGAGCTCATGCGCCCTATAGCGAAAACCTCTCCAGAAAAAAAAAAAAAGAAAATGACCTATATGGTAATAGCTTTGGTTTTATTATCCCATATCACATGCATACTTTGAAAAACTATACTATGTGCAATAGAGATGCATAACAATTAAATATGGATAAGAAATTATAAAATAAAATAATAAGAGAAAACAAAATAGCATATTATGCGATTTATACTATTTTATATCTTGATCTATAAATTAAAAAAAAAATTTAAGAGAAATTTTTGCTACAGGGCACATGGACTTGGTGGAGAGACAGACTGAGAGACAGCAAGCAAGAAATCCCCCTGTGGAGATGGACATGCTGTGCTCCTTCTCCTCCATTCTCCTCTTGGGATCTTGGGTATGCACACACATGTGCCTGGTATGAGTTTTATGCTGCTGAATCTGGGACTTGAACCGTGTTGACCTTTAAATTTTACACTGTAGATTGGAATTTGTTCTGGATATAGTCACAAAACTCTTCCTCATTGTTTTACAGCTGCAAAGTACTTCGTTGAATGGATGTACCACAGCTTATTCCACAGGCTCCCAGTTGTTGACTTTTTGGAGTGTTTTCAATCTCCTGCAACTATAAATGTACTGCAGTGCATAATCTTGTGCATATGTTGTTTTCTTTTGTGGAGGTATACTTTCAGGTAGATTCCTAGAACTGAGTTGCTGGCTTGTAGGGTAAAATGCATGCGCTTTTGTAAGATACAGTCAATTGCCAATGGTTTGTGCCATTTTGTTCATTTACCAGGAATGTATGACTGTAGTGTCTGTTACCCTTATAATTTTGCCAGCAGGGTGTTTTCCCAAGCTTTTGATTTTTATCAGACTGATAGGTAAGACATGGTGACTCAGTGTTCTGTTGGGAATTTTATTACAAGCAAAGTTGGGCATCTTTTCTTGCTTTCATGTTAATTTGTATGTCTATTTTTCCTGAACTATGTGTTCATGTCTTTGTCCATTTTAAAAATACAATGTAATTACTCTTGTTTATTTAAAAATTTTAAACAGCTTTATTGAGGTATAAGTGCACAAATTTAATACATACACTTTGATGAATTTGGATATATGCAAACACCCGTGATACTATAACCAAACTAAGGTAACAGAAATAACCAACATCTCCCAAAGTTTCCTTAAGTTCTTTTATTTTCATTTTTTGTTCTGTTTTGTGGTTAAAACAAAAACAAAAACAAAAACAAACACTTAACATGACATTTATATCTTCTTAAATTTTGAAGTTTTCAAAATCACTTTGTTGAATACAAGCACTTTGTTATACAGCAGATCTCTAGAACTTATTTATGCAGCATAAATGAGATTATATGTCCACTGGAAAGTATCTTCCTGTTTTACTCTCCTCCAAGCCCTTGGAACCACCGTTCTCTCTACTTCCATGAATTTGACTGTTTTTGATATCTTGTATTAAATGGAGTTGTGCAGTATTTGTCCTTCTGTGACTGGCTTGCTTCACTTAGCATAATGTCCTCCAGGATCATCCATGTTTTCACAAATGACAAGATTTCTTTCATGTTTGTGAACCAGCAGTTGGTGTAATGGCTATGTTGCTGGGCTCCCACGTAGTCAACCGTGGTTCGCGTCCCGGACCCGGTGACTTAGAACTCACGCTGGGTCCATGTGCGTGCGTGCCCAAGATCCCGGGAGGAGAATGGAGGAGAGGGAATTGCAGCATGACCATCCTCCCTGGGGGGTGATTTCTCGCTTTCTGTCTCTCTGTCTCTCTCTGTCTGGCTGACGAGCGCACGCGCCCTATAGCGAAAACCTCTCCAAAAAAAAAAAAAAAGATTTCTTTCATGTTTAAGGCTGAATAATATTCCATTGTGTATATATATATGACATTTTCTTTATCCATTCATCCACCCATGAACACTATTCATCTTAGCCATTATAAATAATGTTGTTATGAACATAGGAATGCAAATAACTCTTTGAGATACTTCAAAAATATACTTTGCATATACATAGTAGTGGGATTGCTGGACTATATGGTAGTTCTATTTTTAACTTTTTTTTTTTTTTGAGATATTTTTGCTATAGGGCACGTGCACTCACCAGAAAGAGAGAAACAAAGAGACAGAAAGTGAGAAATCACTCCCCAGGGGGGATGGCCACGGCGCAATCCCTTCTCCTCCATTTTCTCCTCTCAGGATCTTGGGCACGCACGCACATGTGCCCGATGTGAGTTTAAGTCACCAGGTCTGGGACTCAAACTGCGGTCAACTACATGGGAGTCCAGCGACATAGCCATTACGCTAACTGCTGGTACCTATTACGCTAACTGCTGGTCCCTATTTTTAACTTTTTGAAAAATTAAAACCCTTATACGCCATTGGTGAGAATGTAAAATTGTGCAACCACTTACAGAAATCAGTATGGAGGTTCTTCTTTTGCCCATTTTGGAAACATGTTTTTAGCTCGTTTTTCCTTAAGCTGATTTATAAATTAAAGTGGTTGGTCCTTGTCTATGTGACAAAAATTTTCTCCCAGTTAGCAATTTAAAAAAAATTTCTAGTAACATTTTTTTCCAAACAATAAGTTTTATTTTAAATTTCTGCAGTTTATCATTTTTTTAAAAAATATTTTTGAACTTTCTCTTCCATTTAATTAGGCCCCAGGACCACTCTCTTTTACTTATGCAGCTTATTTACTGTGTTCTAATCTGGCATAATTGGTCCCCTCTCTTTCTTTCTCACTTCCTTTTTTCTTTCTTTTCCTTTTAAGGTTTTCCTAGATATTATTGCATGTTTAAAATGCATGTAAACTTTGGAAACAATTTATTTAGTCCTAGAAGTAAACTCCTTAGCTTTTTTTTTTTCTTTTGCATCTCATTAAATATATATTATCTTGGGCAAATCTGACAGGTTAATAATGTTGAACAATTTTATTCAAAGAAAAAGGATATCTTATGAGGAATAAGTTCTACTGCACAGTAAGGTGACTATAGTTAACAATTTTGTATTATATATTTCAAAATAGCAAAAGAGGGAATTTTGAATGTTCTCACTAAAAAGAAATAATAAATGCTGAGGTGACAAGTATGCTCAATACCCCAATTTGGTGATTATATAATGTATACAGTTGGCCCTCCTTATCCATGCGTTTGATATTCACAGATTCAACCAACTACAGATAAAAAATATTTGGAAAAAAATTGGTTTCATGTGTACTGAAGAAGGTAGACGTTTTTCCATATCATTGGCTAAACAAGTAGAATAACAACTATTTTCAACATCGTGTTAGATATTATAAGTATGCCAGAGATGATCTAACATGCATGGTAAGATATGCATAGGTTATATGCAAATACTACAATATTTTATTTAAGGAACATGAGCATCCAGGGATTTTGTTACCTTCAGGGTCCTGGAACCAACCCTTCGTAGAGAGCAGAGGAGGGCTATACTTGTGAAAAAACATCTCACTGTATCCCATAAATATGTACAATTAGCAAGTGTCAATTAAAATGCTTTAAGGCTTTTAAGGAATAAATGAAAAAATGTCTTCCCATTTGTCCCATCTGATGTTGTCTTTTTGAGGACTGATTTAATGTCTTCATCATTTGGATTTTTCAAATTTCTTATTCAACTTGTTTCTTTTCTTGCCTTTTTTTTGTGTGTGTGATTTTACATAAAGTCTGTTATACCATGATATGTTTTATCTGGTTAAAATTTTTCTAAATAAAGCTTATTAATTTTTTTTTAGGCTTTTGTCCTAGGGTGTGTGCACCTGCAGGAGAGGAGAGAGACAGAGAGATTCAGAGAGAGGGAAATTAAGAAATCACTCCCTGTGGGGAAGGCCATACCATACCACAATCCTTTCTCCCTTCTTCTCTTGGGGTTTTGGGAACACATGCACATGTGCCTGGTGTGATTTTTAAGCCACTAGGTCCATGACTGTAATCATGGTTGGTCATGTGGGAGTCCAGCCTTTAACCACTATGCTATCTGTTGGCCCCAAGGTTATTAATTTTTATATGCTACAAATTAGGATGTAGTTTTATATTCCGTCCTACTAAATTTGTTACTGTTTTTATTAGTGTTAGTATTGATCCTCTTGAGTTTTTCTAGAACACTATTTCATCATCTTCCAAAAACAGATGATGTTACTTCTGCTTTTCCAATTTCTGTGCCTCCTTTTGTCTATAGAGTATTTGTTTATTTTTACTGGAATGGCTTTCCAGAAGGGGACGTATATTCTCATTCTGCCTCAATTCCTCTCCTAGGGCCCTATCTTTGACATAACCTCAACAGCTGCTGCTGCCCTTATATGTATCATCACTGTGGGTTTCTTCTACTCAAAGAGAATTCACTGGGTCAGGGGGTGGAGGTGGGGTGGGTTAGTAGCATAGACTCAATTAGACTGGGAGAAACTGATCTTTATACCCTTTTGGGATAGATATTTAAGAAAAGTAAAGAAGGAATCCAGAATTAAAGCTAGAGATTAAAAGCAAAAACAAAATAGTAAATGGAGACCATCAAGACTGAGTCAATATATGAGCAGGCTGGAATTGTGTAAGATGGTTTCATTGCTCATAGGTACATATTTGTGGTTAACTTTTACAAGACAGTGGATGCCTGGAAGTGTGAGCTTATAGGACTGATGAAAAATCTCAAGATCAAAACTGACAATGGTCATCACTGAAAGCTTTTTTTTTTTTTTTTTTTTGAGAGTTTTTTTTGCTATAGAGTGTGTGTGCTCACTGGAGACACAGAGAGAAAGAGAGACAGAAAGCAAGGAAGCCACCCTACCTTCCTCAGGGAGGATGGCAAAACCACAATCCCTTCTCATCCATTCCTTCTCATCTCTTCTCCTCTCAGGATTTTGGGCACACACGCACATGGTCCAACTCCAACTACATGGAAGTATAACGACTTAACCATTATGCCACCTGCTGGTCCCCATCACTACAAATTTTAAATACTGAGTTGTAAATGAGTTCTAGAAGCTTTTTTTCTGGATTATTTGATAAGAAAAGCAAGGACATAGTATCTGTCTGTCTTTCTTTCTTTCTTTCTTTCTTTCTTTATTTATTTATTTATTTATTTTTTAGGAGAGAGTTTTGCTATAGGGCATGTGTGCATGCTGGAGAGACAGAGAAAGACAGAGACAGAAAACAAAAAAACACCCTCTACCGCCAGGGAGGATGGTTTTGCCATAATCCCTTCTATTCCATTCTTCTCTAGGGATTTTGGGCACCCATGCACACACACCTGACTGTCTTCCTATCCTTGGGGGAGATACTCAGGAGTGGAATTGCTGGATCATATGGTAGTTCTATTTGTAGGCGTTTGAGGAACCTCCGTATTGTTCTCCACAGTGGCTGGACTACTTTACATTCCCACCGATAGTGTAGGGAGTTCTTTTTTCACCACAACCTCATCAGTATTAATCTTTTTTTTTCTTCTTCTTTTTTTTTTAATCTTAGCTATTTTGACAGGGGTTAGGTGGTATCTCATTGTGGTTTTGATTTGCATCTCCTTATGATAAGTGCTGTTGAACAGTTTTTCTTTTTTTTTTTTTTTGGCTGTTTGTATGTCTTCCTTAGGGAGTTGTTTGTTCAGCTCATTTTCCCATCTTCTAATTAGGTTGATCACCTTTTTTTTTTGTAAGTTACTTGAGTTCTCTGAGTATTCTGGTTATCAGTTTCTTATCTGAGGTGTAGTTAATAAAAATATTCTCCCATTACAAGGGTTGTATATTCATACCAATTACTGTTTGTGCTGTGCAAAACTTCTTAATCTGATATAATCCAAGTTGTCTATTTTTGGAACTATTGCCTGTGTTTTGGGGGTCTTATTTAAGACATCTTTGCCAATTGTGATGTCTCCCAGAGTTTCCCCAGTGATTTATAGTTTGAGGTGTTAGGTTTAGATCTTTGATCCATTTTGAGTTTATTTTTGTTAATAATGAGACATAGGGGCCCAGATTCATCTTTCTGCAGGTGGATACCCAGTTTTCCAGTACCATTTGCTAAAGATTTTTTTCCCCCACTGGATTGGTTGGTGTCTTTTGCCAAAAATCAGTTGGCTTTATGATTTGGGATTTATTTCTGGGGTCTCTATTCTATTCCATTGGTCTAAACATCTGTTTTTGTGCCAATACCATGCTGTTTTGATTATCACAGCTTCATAATATATTTTGGGACCAGGTAGTGAGATACTGCCCACTTCACCCTTCTTGTGCATGGTTGCTTTGGCATATAAAGTCTTTTATGATTCCAGACAAATTCTGATAGTCTTTCTTGATCTGTGATGAATCTTTCTAGTAATTTTATTGGGATCTAGTAATTTTTTATGTAGATTAATTTGGGTAGTATTGCCATTTTAATTATATTAATTTTTCCAATCCAGGGAGATGGGTTGTCCATCCACATTTTTGTGTCATTTTTTTATTTCTTTTTTTAAGAATTTCATATTTTTCCTTGCAGAGATCTTTGACTTCTTTGGTTAGGTTTATTCCTAGGTGTCTTATACTTTTTGTGGTTATGGTAAATGTGATTACTTTCTATCTCAGTCTACTTGTTTTTCATATACAGAAATGCTATAGATTTTTGTACATTGATTTTGTATCCTGCCACTTAACTGTATTCATTTATCACTTCCAAGAGGTTTTTTTTCTTTTTTTTTTGGTGTGTGTGTGTGTGTGTGTGTGTGTACCTTTGGATATTCTATGTATACAATCATGTCATCTGCAAATAGAGAAAATTTCACCTCTTCTTTCTCTATTTAAACTCTTTTTATTTTATTCTCTTTTCCAAATACATTAACCAGGACTTATAGCACTATACTGAAAAAAAAAAAAAGTGGAGAAAGTGGGCATCCTTGTCTTGTACCAGTTTTTAGTGGAAAAGCTTTCAGCTTTTTCCCATGCAGTATGATGTTAGTTATGGGTTTTTCATAGATGCCTTTTATTATGTTGAGAAATATCCCTTCTGAGCTGATTTTGCTGAGTAGTAATCATGAAGGGATGTTATATTTTATCAAATATTTTCTGCATTAATTGATATGATCATATGGCTTTTATTTTTCTTTCTGTTAATACAGTGCATTACATTTATGGTTTTGCATATGTTGAAACACCCCTGCATTCCTGGAATAAAACCTGCCTGGTCAGGATGTATAATCTTTTTTATATGTTGTTGGATATTATTTGCTAATGTCTTGTTGAGATTTTTGCATCTATGTTCATCAGAGATATTGGTCTGTAGTTTTCCTTTATTGTCATGTCCTTAAGTGTTTTTGGGATGAGGGTGATGGAGGCTTTATAAAATGAATCAGGGAGGGTTTACTCCTTTTAGAAATACTTTAAGTAGAATGGGGGTTACCTCTTCTTTAAAAGATTTGTAGAATTCAGATGCGAAGCCATCAGGACCAGGGCTTTTTTTGTTTGTTTGTTTGGAGCTTATTTATTACTGATTCAATCTCATTGATTGTTATGAGTATGGGTCTATTTAGGCTTTCTATGTTTTCCTAATTCAATCTTGGAAGAATATTAGGGTCCAGGAATTTGTCTGTCTCATCCAGATTTTCTTGTTCGTTGGTGTATAGTCGCTCATAGTATTATCTAATAATGTTTTGTATTTCTATTATGTCTGTTGTAATATTGCCTATTTCATTGTGAATTTTACTTATTTGGTTCCTTTCTCTCTTCTTCTTCTTTTTTTTTTTTTTGAGAGAGAGATTTTTGCTATAGGGCATGTGCACTTGCCAGAAAGACAGAGAGAGACAGAGAGACAGAAAGCGAGAAATCACCCCCCAGGGGGGATGGCCACGCAATCCCTTCTCCTCCATTCTCCTCTTGGGATCTTGGGCATACATGCACATGCACCTGGTGTGATTTTAATCTGTCAGGTCTGGGACTCGAACCACAGTCGACTACATGGGAGTCCAGCGACACAACCATTATGCCAACTGCTGATCCCTATTCTTCTTAATTAGTCTGGCTAATGGTGTGTCAATTTTGTTTATCTTTAAAGGACCAGCTTTTGGGTTCATTTATTTTTTGTATAATTAATTTATCTTTTATTCTATTTATTTCTGCTCAAATGTTTATTATTTTCTTTCTCCTGGCATCTTTTGGATTTTTTTTGGTTTTGTTTTTCCAATTCCCTGAGGTATGCCACCTTCCCATCACTGCAACACACTAATTGTTGGGGGCTTCAACACCCCACTATCTCCTTTATCAAATAGACAAATAATTAACAAAGAGTTATAGGCTATATAAATGATACCATAAATCTAATGGACTTGACTGACATCTATAAACCCTTCCACTCCCAAACCACAAAAATATACATTTTTTCTCATTTACGCATGTAACTTTTTTGAAGACTGACCACATGATAGGGCACAAAACAAGTCTTATAGATTCAAAGGGGTGGAAACTATGTCTAGCACCTTCTCCAACCATGCTGGAATTAAACTTGATATTAATTTCAGAAATAAAACTCAAAAAAACCCAGAAACATATGAAAAGTAAGCAATCTACTCCTGAATGACTTCACGACTACTGAAGAAACTAAGACTGAAATAAAAAGATTCACTGAAACCAATGGTACTGGATACATGAGTTTCCATAACCTACGGGACACAGCAAAAGCAGTCATAAAAGGTAAGTTCATAACAATTAGTGCACATAAGAAAAAGATGGAAAGGTGGCAAAGGTATAATCACCTACAATTTTCTGCAATGAAGGAAATATGTTTAAATATGTCCAGTGTCATATGAGGTAGTGTAATATGTGGCTATTGAGCACTTAGAATGTGACTAGTGCAATTGAGGACCTGGATCTTTAACTCCCTTTAATTTTAATTAATTTAAATCTAAGCCGACATTTACACTAGTGGCTACTTTATGGCTGTGTTATTAGTTGCTTTGGACTTATGTTCTCAAAGACACAGAATGCAAAAGGCTGAGGATACCTGTGACTTTAGCTTTGTGACAGCCACTTGTAGCATGCATCATAAAGCACATATGAACTTTCATTTGTAACAGATGTATTAAAAAGTAATAATAATGCAATATAACAACTTATAATAAAATGTAATACCTTATATTTTAATAAGACTTTCACCGAGTTAGCTTATACTAACTGACATGCCCTTGTGAATGATGATAATCTAGTTTTCATAGACAAGGAAATGAGTCTAAAGATAATGAAGTAACTTATGCAGAGTCATGGACATTATTAGTTTTAAATGTGTGGCCTGAATGAAGGTCTTTTAGTTCTAGGTTTAATCTTCATTTCATTACACAAAGGTGCACTTTCTAGCTTTATGAATGAATCACTAAAAATAGGTAGTCTTGGGAACCAGCAGTTGGCGTAATGGCTATGTCTCTGGACTCCCACGTAGTCGACCGCGGTTCGTGTCCCAGACCCAGTGGCTTAAAACTCACGCCGGGCGCATGTGTGTGCATGCCCAAGATCCCGAGAGGAGAATGGAGGAGAAGAGATTGCGGTGTGACCATCCCCCCTGGGGGGTGATTTCTCGCTTTCTGTCTCTATGTCTCTCTCTGTCTGTCTGGCGAGCGCACGCGCCCTACAGTGAAAAATCTCTCCAAAAAAAAAAAAAGTTTGTGGAAAAATGGATTTATAGTTTATTTTGATGCAAAAAAATTGAAATCCATGCATAGTCTTTTCTAAACTGAAGTCCTCCGATATGTACCTAAGAGAAATAAAACCATATATTTACATAAATCTTCATACTAACTGGTGGCATGGTGGTTAAGGGAGCTGGATCCCACATGACCAATTGCATGGTTTGAGTCCCAGACCCAGTGACTACAAAAACCCTCAGGGCAGTTGTGTGTATGTGCCTAAAATCCTGAGAGGAGAATGGAAGAGAAGGGACTGCATTATGGCCATTCCTTCCTGGGAATTGCTTCCTCAAAATTTTTTTTTCTTCCTCTCTGTGTTGCACTCTGGTGAGTGCACACATCCTATAGCAAAACAAAGAACAAAAAACCAAAGCAAAAAAAAATTCTGTACATGAAAGTTACATGCCTGATTGTTTATAAAGACTTTACTTACAATGGCCTAAAACTCAGACTAACCCATTTGTCCTGTGATTACTTAATGGAATCACAAATGGTAGTACATACAATAATGGACTACTTTTTGGCAATAGAAAAACCTATTGAGGGACCAGCAGATGGCGTAATGTTTCTGTTTCTGGACTCCCGCGTAGTCAGCCACAACTGGAGTTCCAGACCCAGCAGATTAAACCTCACGCCAGGCACGTGTGCATCCATGCCCAAGATCCTGAGAGGAGAATGGAGGAGAAGGGATTGCGGCATGGCCATCCCCCCGGGGGATGATTTCTCAGTTTCTGTCTCTCTGTCTCTTTCTGTCTCTCTGGCAAGTCCACGCACCATATAGCAAAAATCTCTTGTAAGAAAAACAAAAACAACTTATTGATATATAACCACACAGAAAAATCTCAAATGCATTATGGTAAGTGAAAGAAGCTAGACAAAAAAATTACATATCATATGCATCCATTTATCTGATTTTCTAGGAAAATCAAAAGTATAGGGAACTAGGAGACCAGCAGGTGGCATAATGGTTAAGTTGCTGGACTCTCACATGACTGACTGCAGTTCAAGTCCTGGACCTGGTAGCTTAAAACTCACACTGAGTGTATGTGATTTTGTGCCCAAAATCTTGAGAGGAGAATGGAGGGGAGGGGATTGAGGTATGGCCATCCCCACTGAGGGGTGATTTCTCACTTTCTCTCTCTGTGTCTTCCTCTCTATGTCTCCAATGAGCACATGCATCCTATAGCAAACATCTCTCTCTAAGCAACAACAACAAGAAAATAGTATAGGGAAATAGAACAGATCAATGGTACCAAAGGCTGACTATGAAAGTGGTATAAAGAAATTCTGAACGTTAGCGAGTTGTTCAGTATCTTTATTATGGTGAAGTTCATGTGACTGTATGCGTTTATCAAACTCAGAAACATTCACTGAATTGAGGAAATTTGCTGTATGTAAACTAATGCCTCAATACATATGTGTGTGTGTGTGTGTGTGTGTGTGTGTATAAAATATCTACCTGATATGTTAGGACTCTATCCTTGACTGGTGAGAAAAGCGGAAGGAGATTCGATCACTTGGTCAGAACGCAAGTGATTGACTGGTCCTAGGCAGTTAGCCAACGATCTAAAAAGCAATCACTAAGGAGATGTAACTACATTTCCAAGACATCAGGTTATGTAGGTTGTGGACCAGCAATGAGACCTTCAAGGCAATGATGGTACTCAGACTCTCCTTAAGGGGGAAGAGCAATGGTAACAGCTCTTGGTGAAAGTAGGACACAGCCAACCTCACAACCGTATGAGTGGGGTCTGACCTGTCTCACCCCCTACTGCATCCTCAGCCCCTAGCTGGATGTCTGACATTGGTTGCTGCTCACTATAATAACTATTTCTCTGTGTATACTAAATAATGTGTTGTACACCTTAAATATACATAGTAAAAAAAATCACTGTTGAAAGAAAGAATAGGTTGTCTCAGAAACAGGGTGGGCTAGAGTTTGTTTTGCAGGTTATTTATTATTTATTTATTTCCCATAGAGTGTGTGTGCTCACTAGAGAGAGAAAAAGAGAGGGAAAGTGAGAAATCAATCCCAGTGGGGATGGTTATGCATAATCCCTTCTCCTCTATTCTCTTCTTGGAATTTTGGGCATGCACACACATGTGCCTGGTGGGATTTTCAAACCACTGGTTCCAGGACTTGAACTGTGGTCGACAATGTGGGAGTCTAGTGTCTTAACCACCATGTAACCTGCTGGCTCTTTGTTGTGAGTTATGCTGGAAGCTGGCAGGGCAGAATAGGAAGAGACTGACGAACTCCCATGACCAATTCCAGCTGGTGCATAGTTACAGACTGAGGTGAATGTTTTCAGACTGGCATCTTCAGTCTGGCATTTTATGCTGAAAAGCCAAGCATGATGGCAAAACTGGCATAACATTTGATTCCATTGTTCTCCTGTTTATGTAACTAGTCCTTTCTCAAAGAGATTCACAGACAGAAGCTGTCCATCTCAGGACTGCTTTGCAGAGGTGCTTCTGTTCTTTCACGTGTCTGCTTGTCTTCCTGCCTGTGTTCCCATCGGTTGCTAGGACAGTTTCTATGGCGAAGGCCCACCAGCGAAGTGAGGATTACGTACAGTAAATATTCTGAACAGATGAACTTGACGCTGAGCAGCTGCTTTCACTAAGCAGAAGGCAGGAGTGTGCAGGGATCAGATCAGCAGCTTAAGCAGCGTTTTAAACCTTTGTTATTGGGGATCAGGACTGGCCGCTGCCATTAGCATTCAAGTCGAAAAAGATGTAAAATCCATCCATCGTGTGTATGCATTCAAGAATATTCCAATATGCTAAAAGAATTACAGATGCTATTTTGTAAAGCGGTAGGTTGCAGACATGTTATAATAAAAAGGTGATCTGGAATCAGCTGAAGTCCTGCTATTGATTGCTTTAAAAGTGAGATGCCTATTAGATTTTATATATAAGAGAAAAAAAATAAGAGCTGTGACTAGGAAGAAATCTAGACAGACTTAGACTTGGCATGAGATTCATCATGCAGACAGAAGGTTAGGTTCTTTCTGCCTGGCGCTGGGACCTCAAAGTAGGTTTCAGCCCATTTCATCGACAGTCTGGAGCATCATGCATTCTCTAGAGCCGCACACTTGTCTGCCTATTTTCCCCTGCAAAATAGAAATTGCAGTCTTCACCTGTCAGTTTCCTGTATTTCTTTCACATATTCTAGAAGGCACGTGTACAGCGATTGTATAATGAATGTTTTCTGTACAGAAAGTGAAGTTAATCTAAATTAATATTTGAAAATTTTGAACTTGATGATATTTAGGTACTCAGACCCCAGGATATCCTCAGCTGTGGCTTGTTTATACTAAGCCAATTCTCACCATCTTTCCATTTTTTTTCTTCACAGTATTGGGAAAAAATGTGGCTTTCTTTGGGTTTTGGAATTTTTAGTAATTTTTGAGATCTCCTGTTATCTTTTGTCTTCTTTCCATAGAACTATGCTTTAATCCTAACTCTGCTCTCATGAGGACATAAAGAGCTTTTGCTTAAACTCCGAGTGACTCAGGTCATGGCAGGATCCTATATGGCCTCCTCTCTGGTGTTTCTTTCCAATCAACAAATATTTGTGATGACCGACTAGGCACAAAACAACAGGAGTCAGGGATACAGCAGATGAAGGCATCTCTGATGCCTTACGGTGAACCCATGCTCTGGTGACTTTGAGAAAACATTTCCAGCATTAAGCCTACTTCTGAATTCTTCCAGCCTTCCCATAACTTCCTAGGTTCATTGCAGCCTTCTTTCATCATATATTATGACACGAAATGCAGGGCTGTGTGTGTATGAAGGAATGTAGGCAGCATTTGGAGCAGAGCATCTGGGGAAGTTGGGAGTTTACCCCAGCCGTGCTTCAGATTTTCTGACCCTGAGTCTAAATCCATAACTACAAAACACAGAATACTATTTACAATAAAGATGTGAATATACATTTAATGACATGAAAAAAGTACATGCTTTATTGTTAAGGGAAGAAAAGTAAATGACAAAATATATTTCAGCATCGGGAACCAGCAGTTAGCGTAATGACTATGTCGCTGGACTCCCATGTCCTAGACTGCGGTTCGCTCTCCGGACCGTGTTG
>NW_006208147.1:1354761-1368329 GCF_000334495.1 Tupaia belangeri chinensis | reverse complement strand
ATATATATATTTCAGCATTATTCTATTTATAAAAATATAAACAGATACGTACACATTTATGTTATGTGTTTATAATACCAAAAAAAAATTCTAGGGCCAGTTGACTGGCATGGTAGCTAAGCAGCTGGATCATCCCTGGGTGACCCCTTTGTTCAAGTACCAGACCTGGCAGCTTGAAGAAACATACAGGGTGTGTGTATGTGCGTGTGTGTGTGTGTGTGTGTGTGTGCATGTGCCTAAAGTCCCAAGAGGAGAATGGAGCAGAAGGGATTGTGGTGTGGCCACCTCTCTGGGAAATGATTTCTTACTTTCTCTCTCACTGTCTCTCTCCTGAGAAAGTATACTCCTTATGGCAAAATGTAAAAAAAGACAAGAGTCTAGAAGATTATGGCTAAATGTCAATACTTGTCATCAATGACAGATAAAAAATTAATACTTCCCTTGACATTCTTTCTCTCCCCTTCAAATTTTTAGAATAAACTTATGTAATCAAGGCATAAATAAAAAAAACAAGTTAAAGATATGGGGACACACATACGAGAACAGTATGAGAGTGATTCCATGTCACAGTGAATATATATATACATAGGCACATCTATCTATAGATAGTATAGTACACACACATACACATGTAAGCCATCTACACACTCACACTGCTAGAAAGGGCTTATGTTCTTTGCCCACAAGCTTCATTTCCAGGTGTCTACATTTTGTTTCTTAAAAATTCATTTTACTCAATTAGATATATTTACTAAGATATGCTCAATTTTTTTTTTAAATCTGAAAAACACCTTTAACAGCATAGTATAGTAAATCTATAGTATATATATAATGATATATATAGACTATATAATATATATGTGTATAGACTATATATAATCTATATAATCTATATATAATATATATGTGTAGACCATATTTTATATATAGACTATATATAATATATATGTGTATAGACTGTATATAATATATATGTGTGTATATATATGTGTGTGTGTATATATATATACACTGTATATAATATATATGTGTGTATATAATATATATGTGCATATATATTATATACAGTCTATACACACACACGTAGATAGTATACTAAATCCATAGTATATATATAATGATTCACTGTGACATGGAATCCCTTTCATAGCTATATCTATCTATCTTTATCTATCTACCTGTCTGTTAGCTATCGATCTATATCTATCTATATCTCCTCAGAATCATTGCCTTGGAGGAAATAAAACATTTCAAAATTTCGGTCTTTTGAAAATTGGTAGTGTTAATGAAACAATGATATATCCAGTCATTGCCCAGTAATTACCTTTCCTCTTAAGCTGAGCTTTTAAATCCAGAGAATATTCATTGTTCTTTTATCCTGAAACCTGACCAGAAAAAAAAATAGCAGAGAATGAAATGGACAAGATGAGAAAGTATCTCTGAAGCCCTTCTTACAAAGTTTGATTAAGCGTGTCTGCAGCATTCTGCCTTGTTCCCCACGGGGTCTGCTGTTCTTGTAAACGCCAGCAGTTATTCCGGTTTTCTACAGTATCCCCAGGTTGTCAGAAGGCTCTGGAAGCAAAGATTCAACAGTACAACACTGGTGTTGGCGGCAGCAAGGTTTGTTTTCCCCCAAGATGATATTCCTGGGTTTGCATACATTTGCTCTTTTCAGGGAACCATGTACTCTGAATGTCACCTTGCTTCCATTGAGTGGCCTGTGTTCTGGCTGTCCAGGGGCCTCCAGGAACAGCCAGCAGATTGATGGTTTGCTGAAAGCTCCCTCATTATCTCTCACTGTAAATTCCTTTCATGAGTAATCTCCTGTGCCCCAATGCAGAGCTGCTTTGTATGTGTGCTGTGAAATAAAAATCTCAGATAATGTGTGAGCTAATTTTCTTTCTTCCCTCCCTCCTTGCTTTATCCCCACAATGTGACCTCAGACTAATTGTTTATTTAATTAGCAAAACTCAGTTTAAATGGCCCTAATTGGTGAAGAATGGAAAGTAAAAGATACTAACATGTTTAAACAAAGAAAAAGATTGGGGTGTGTGTGGTGGGGGGGCTTGGTGTGTTGGGAAAGAACACTCTTGAAAAATTCGTACTGGAAAGAGGCTATATATTTTTATCTTATAAAAAAATTGCCTTCATTATCCTTTACTTTAAAAATGAGAGAAAATTGCTTCTTTTCTCCTATAATTTTTACCCAAAAGACACTCCTAAAACTCTTGCAGAAATTTAAAAAAATATATGTACAGGTAGGAATCACTATCTCTAGAGCAACTACTATTTAAATTGAATTAGGCATACTCTTTTCTAAGTACATATTCAAAAATCTCATGCGCATACCAGTTTTTCCCCCCATAAACGGAATCTTTCTTTGCAGTAGTGTTTGAAAGACTCTGCATGCAAAACATTCACCTTAAAGGACTCTGGGTTCTTCTGCTATTATTATCAGCTCACCTGCCCCATTTCTCTGCCAGGGTGGACTACCATCAAAAGTGAAAGCCTCCTGCTGGGTCATGGTAATTGGAAAGGTCACATTCATCATTATAGGCAAAGAATGGGGCCCCTGTTGAAACCCTTGCTGGCTGTGTTGCTTCCATTGCCCCTTTCTTTATTATCCTACCCCACCCCAGCCTCCAGGATAGAATGAATGCTAAAAGGACCTGGCTCTTGAAGAACAAAGTGTGTGATGCATCTATAGGATGGAATACTATTCACTAATGAAAAGAAATGAAATATTGGTATATGATACAATGTCGATGAGCCAACATGAGGCTAAATGAAAGAAGCCAGACAAGGAAGTCCACATCCTGTAAGATTCCATTTACATGAATGTGGCTGAAAGGTAAGTATATAGAGACAGGAAATAGATTAGTGCTCACTTGGGGGAGGGAATGAGGAGTGGCTGCAAATAGGTACAAAGAGATCTTTTGGGAGTGATGGCAATATTCTAGAACTGGATTATGATGATGATCATATGAGTCTATAGGTTTATTAGACTCATTGAATTGTACACTGAAAATGAATGAAATTGGTAGTATATAAATTATACCCCAATAAACCTTTAAAAAAAATTAGAGATGCATTTCATGTGGAAAAAAATAAAAGAGAAAATCTGCAGCCAATCCCGTTAGGGAGGATTCATCTAGACCAGTTCACTGTGTGTGGCTGGTGGTGTTTTTTTGCTCATTGGCTTTACTCACCACTGGGAAATCAAGGTAAGATGTCCTAAGATGCTGAGTGCACAGGATACCGAGGTGAATGTGATATGCTTGATATACTCCTCATCCTTGTAGAGGTCTGCCATAGGGGAGAACGAGGTCTGTGACCATGCTGTGAAGACTAGCAGGTACCAGGAGTAGATGCTCTGCTGGTGGGAGAGATGAAAGGCTTCTTAGAGAAGATCACATTGCAGCTGAGTGTTAATGAATGAGAAGGAAACTGCAGGTGGGATGGGAGGAGAAAGGAGAGTAGATACATGCTTTCCTTCTTCCTGCATGCTACCCCTCCATTCTTTTTTCTTCTGTGGTCTTACCTTCCTACCCCAGCCCAGCCCTGCAATCTCCTACCAAGGTTGGGCCATAATCTAAGGTTGATCATTAGAGTAACTCACGCTTCCAGCACAGAGGTTGGTTCAGGGGTTTGTACAGGGCTCGGCAGTGCTGCTCAGAGTTTTCACCAACATTTAACATGATGGGTTCTGGGGAGGAAAAGTTCTATTTCAGTATCAGAAATCATAAATACTGGGACCAGCAGTTAGCATAATAGCTATGTCACTGGACTCCCATGTAGTTGACCGTGGTTCAAGTCCTGGACCCGATGGCTTAAACTCATGCCGGGCGTGTGTGCGTGTGTGCCCAAGATCCAGAGAGAAGAATGGAGGAGAACGGATTGTGGCATGGCCATCCCCTCTGGGGGGTAATTTCTCGCTTTCTGTCTCTCTGTCTCTCTCTGTCTGGCGAGCGTATGCACGGTATAGAAAAAAAAAAGAAATCATAAATACTGTGGGCACCAGCAGCTATATTTCCCTCTGCATGAAGAAAGCCTCTCTCTTTTATGATGCTTATGACAAAAGAAGCAGAGGCACGTGAAAGAATGAAAGAGAGAGAGAGAGAGACCTGGCGGTATTATTCATGCTGCACAACCATGCTCTAATACTCTTCCCCTTTCCCTTTGTTAAGCCTTACTTGTTTTGGTTTGAGCTTCTGTTCCTGGTAAACTCTACTATGAAGGGCTTGCCATTGGGAAGCACACCCTGCATATAAGCCTGCAGGCATGAATGGCTATAGCTTCTAGGGAATGGTGAAATACAGATTAATAGAGGTAGCATGGCAGAGGTTATGGTTGTGAGGGGCTTTACTATACTGTGGTCACTCTTATTCTGTTTATTTCCTTTCAAGCCCTCATTGCAAGCTGTTTTACAGTCCTCAGCCATCAGGAAGGGCCACACTGCTGCGGGAAGTGGTGAGGAAGTGTGCACGGTCTTCTCCTGCCCGAGGTATGGCTCTTCACGGGGACAGTGGCAACATCTGTGGCAGAAACAGCACAGAGTTTACTAAGTGATATTTAGATACGTGTTCTTTTCCCAAATTGGAGCTGTCATGAGTTGCGTTCTCCTAAAACAAGTTGAAAGAATTAAAACTTTCTTCTTGACTTGCCTTGGAAAGGCTCATGGCAGAAGCTGGGAAAACTCAGAGAAATGCTTTCTATTCTTATAATCTACCTTATAGTAAGGAAGCATTGCATATTTCCAACAAGATCATATGGAACCTGGGGAATCCTGGAAGGAGGGGGGGGATAAACTAGCTTTCAGGTCAGCTGAGGATGGGATGTTGACTGCTGGCACAGTCAGAGAGGGATTTTTGGAAGTGCTCCCGATTCTGGGTGCAGATGGGCAGTTTTCAACGCAGGTTCTCCAATGCAACATTCTCCTTTCTTAGTTAAGCTGGAAATAGCAGTTTCATCTGATTAATAAAGTGTTATTTCTTTCTTTTTAAGAATTGTTTGTTCATTTAATTCTGTATGTTATTATTATTATTATTTTTAAATTTGACCAGAGAGAGACAGAGAAAGGGAAAGTGAGAAAGTAAGCTACCAATCCTGGATTCGAACTGTGGTTGGCCATGTGGGAGTCCAACACCTTAACCACTATGCCACCCGCCAGCCCCAAATGCTGTTTACTTCTTAATAAGACATCTTGTTCTGTGAGGGCCAACTCCAGAGACTGTGTTGACCAGTGTTTTATAAAGTTTGGACTATGTACCACCTTTGTCAGAATCACCAGTTCCCTTATTATACTAGAGATTTCTGGACTTTACCCAAAACCTGTTGGGTGGATATCTGGAAAATATGCATTGTAAACCAACTCACTAGGTGATTTTTGTGCACGTGTGTGCCCATTAATAGTTGAGAACATCTAGAGGGACTCTACCATAGACCTTGTGTTTAATGACAGAAAATTCAAGAGATGTTGTTTGAGGAATAGAAATTTCTTCCTTTCATGCACAAAAGAGACTCTTTAGATCCATGCTCCTTTTCAGCCAGAGAGCACAAGAAGCTTAGGAAATCGAGAAGTTCCCTTCACATATCTTTAGAAGGAGAGGTAATACTTACATTTTTTTCCAATAGGAAAAAGGAACTTGACTATTCCACAAGCTCACATTGTTGGGGCATCAGTCTTGCTGAAGCTCATTAAATATACCTGGGAGGCTGACAGATGGAGAGTCTTTCAGGAAGCAAGGATGCAGCTATTCCAATACTTTGACTTCAAACACTGGATTTGTGTGGGCCCTTGTGAAGTAAAGTTAGTTACCTGATACACAAGTACTTCATTCCCTTTGATATCGGGGCCTAAAGTCAGTAGCAAATCCAGAAACTAGAAAATCCAAGAACATACTGTAATATCCTGAAACTCTCTATCGTCTTATGATTAAGCAGAATCATGAAATTTGAGCTCTGGAGGTATTTTTTGTCAATCAAACAACAAACCCACTCCACCAAGAAAATACTTAAACAATTCTTTTTGGCTTCTTTAACAGACACATGCATGGCAGCAAACCAAACCAAACCAAAACAAAACAGTCTCCCTCCCCATGAAGCAGGAATCTAGCACCGATAATGAAAATGGTAACTGAAGGGCTGTCAGTGCTGCTTCTTCCCCTGCATTTGCCTGATAATATTTTTGTTTTCATGAATAACGAACAGAGAGGCAGCTGCTGCAGCAAATAGGACTCAACAAGCCCATTAATATTGGTGACTCATCAGCCGGATTCTTTCCCCACGTCTGAAAATGTCAGGAAATTAAAAAGGCTCCATTGTATCTCTAGGAGACAAGTCCCAAGTCAGAGGTGTAACCACTTCTAAATATGCTTGGCCTCATTTGGAAATTGGCTGTCACCTAGGATGTGTCCTGGTTTGCAGTCCCATCTGTGGAAGGCAGAACTATCAGTCTCACTGAACAAACAATTCAGCCCCCTCTCTAGCAGCACGGCAATTGTGGGACTGGAGCTGTTCCACCTGTTATTAGATGGAGTGGTCAGGGCAACCAGATGTGTCCTTGATCCCTGGCTTAATTTTCTTTATAGGAGAAGAAAATAAGGCAAGAGGCACAGGTTGAAGCTACATGTACCCCTCATTTGACTAAATGACCAGTTAAATAATACATTCATAGCAACAGATATTTAGACACATCTGGATAATTGCATTTTGATGTTTAATCTTTCACCCAAATTTAATCCCAATATTTGGGTTCCCAGTCACTTAAAACAAATTCTATAATTTCATTTAAATTCAACCAACTTTCTTAACTTACAATATGGGGACCAGTCACTTTATGTATATAGGATGAGCAAAAATATATCTTCAGAAAAATCAAATTCCAAATCCATATTGCAAAACTGGAATGATAAAAGTATCTTGGAACTATAATGTTGCTCATATGGTTGTTAGGTCCTCAGCTGAAATGAACCTTCTCTAGAATTCATTAATGAAGCTCAAGTTTTGATTAAAACCCCAACTATAAGCATGGATGACATGAATGACTAATGGGATATCCCTGATCACAAGGCAAAAACATGCTTAAGGGGCCAGCAGATGGTTATGTCACTGGACTCCCACATAGTTGACTGCGGCTCGAGTTCCAGATCCTCTGACTTAAAACTCACACCAGGTGCATGTGTGTATGTGCCAAGATCCCAAGAGGAAAATGGAGGAGAAGGGATTGTGGCATGGCCATGTCCCCTTCAGGGTATGTGGGGCGGTGATTTTGCACCCTATAGTGGAAATCTTTCCCCAAAAAAGAACTGTATTACAGTGTGGGCTATAGGAATGAGGAAATGGGAATGAGGGGAGGTTTGGAGGAATTTGTAGTACTTGAACTATGCTTTTATGAAGAAGTTGCATGGGGACATAGTGAAACAGTAAGGAAAGCTCTCCTGGGTAACGTGTAAGAGGAGAAGCATAGTGTACAGAAAACTGGCTGAGAATTTGGTGTCTACTGGGGAAATTAAATTGGAATAGTGAATGTATGGAAAGCCTTCAAAGCCAGACAGGGCAGTTTGAATATTATTTCACAGTCAATGACAAGTCATTTGGATTTCCTCATCAGGCCTCAGAGAGTTCTTGTAATTGTCCATTTATTTGACCCATACTTTTTTCTTTTTTTTTGGAGAGGTTTTTTGCTATAGGGCACTTGTGCTCACCAGAAAGATAGAGGGAGACAGATATAGAAAGCAAGAAATCACCCCCAAAGGGGTGCAATCACTTCTCCTCCATTCTCCTCTCAGGATCTTGGACACACATGCACACGCACCTGGCGTGAGTTTAAGCCACCAGGTCTGGGACTTGAACCATGGTCAGCTACATGGGAATTCAGCAACCCAGCCATTACGCTAACTGCTGGTTCCGATTTGACCCATACTTATTGTATGCTTAATCTAGTGGATATCAAGTCCTTTTTATCTTCTACTTAGGGAGGGAGTGGAGGTGACAGATATGAAGCAGACAGAAAACACACAAAATATGGCAGAGTAAAGAATTATGCTAATTTAGATAACATTGCAGCCAGGAGTTGCTTTTCAGAGTCAATGTCATCTCATCAATGACCTGAGAAGACTGCAGGAGTAAGCGAATAATCTGTCTTTGGAAAAGTCATCCCATTCACGTTGTCCCAGTTATTCCGCCAAGTGCTGAGGCCCTGAGCCAGGAACTCAGGCATGAGCAAGAGCAAGGAGACAGCACAACAGCACAGAATGAGCAGGTTTATTTGTTTCTTGTTTTCCGGGAAAGTGAGAGAAAGACAAGCGCTTCCAACAGAGCCCTCACACTATGATCTCCTCCAGGGTCAGCCAGCCAGGATCCCAGGGGCATGCATGTGCTCCCAGCAGGGAGGTCGCAGTATGCAAACCCAGGCTTTTCCATGTGGGTCCTGCTGTGTTTCCACTGTGCTACTCCTGGTCTCTTCCAAGGAAATGAGGAATATTCATCTATAGATTTAGAAGAGGAGTAGTGAGGTAGGGAGGAAACCCAGAAAAGAGTGGATCTTCAAAAAATCCTTAAGGTTTTATTATTATTATCATCCACTCTTTAAGAAGTGCGTGCACAGTTACATAGATGATAAATAGCAATGACCATGCCTTGACTACAGAGTTAAATGCTACCTACCTGAAGTGAGAACACACTGAAGCTCCATAGTTAAAAGCCATGTCTGGGGTCACCTCCATGGCCTAGTGTTTAAGGCAGTCAGGTTCTACTGGCCAACTGTAGCTCCAGCCCTAGGTTTCCAGTAAGCTGAAAAACTGTTTTCAGTTCCAGTCCTGCATTTCTGAATTCACCAAGAGACCTCTAACAAGTCACTAAACATCTCAGTGCAGTATCCCCCTTCTGAAAACAGAGTCCTATAGGGACCAGCAGTTAGCATAATGGCTATGTCGCTGGACTCCCATGTAGTTGACCATGGTTTGAGTTCCTCACCCAGTGACTTAAAATCACACTGGGCACGTGTGCATGCGTGCCCAAGATCCCAAGAGGAGAATGGAGGAGAAAGGATTGCAGTGTGGCCATCCCCCCTGGAGGTGATTTCTCGCTTTCTATCTCTCTGTACCTCTCTGTCTTTCTGGTGAGCACATGCACCCTATAGCAAAAACCTCTCCAACAGCAACAACAAAAGAGTCCTATAGGTGAGACCTTCTAAGCTTCCTTCTATCTCTAAAATCCACATCTCACAACTTCTGGTGAATTTACTCCTGTATTAAACTCCCAAATGCTATGTCTGTCAGATCCTGTATTACTTTGTAAAAGATGGCAGCAGCTCTGCAGGTAAAAATATTATATGCTCCAAATCAACTGAACAATTCCTGAAATGTGTTTTTTCTAAATTTTCTTCTGGCTTTAATTTTCTTAGCACAAACAAAATGCCAGTTTCTCCTTTTTCTACACTCCATGACATTTTCATCTTTGTCTCTCTTAGGAATGAATGGCTTAAATTATGTGTGTCTCCATACCTTAAATATTTGCATCATGAATGTGTGGCTGACTCAATAACCTTCTGTATCTTTCAAACTCAGCACATCAATCAATGGCAGAACACCCAGACTGAATGGCTTATATGACAGAATTTTGTTTTCTTTTTCTTTTTCTTATTTATTTATTTTTTTGGAGAGTTTTTTAGTTTTATTTTTTATTTATTTATTTATTTTTTGCTATAGGGTGTGTGCACTCGCCAGAAAGACAGAGAGAGACAGAGAGACAGAAAACGAAACATCACCACCACCACCACCCCCCAGGAGGGATGACCACACAACAATCCCTTCTCCTCCATTCTCCTCTTGGGATCTTGGGCACGCATGCACCCTTGTCTGGTGTGAGTGTAAACCACCGGGTTCAAGGCTCAAACTGCAGTTGACTAATAATCCTGGAGGCTTGATGTCTTAGATCGAGGTAGTACAAGGTTGGTTTCTTTTGAGGCCTTTTTCCTTGGTTTGTAGATGACTTCTTTCTCCTGAGCCCTCATTTTATTTTCCCTTCTTACATGTGTGTTATAATCCTTTTCATAAGGACACCGTGGTACTGCATTAGAGCTCATGACTTTATTTTAACTTAATTGCTTCTTCAAAGTCCCATCTCCCAAGACAGTCACCTTCTGAGGTGAGTCCTGATCCTATTAGGATTAGGACTAAAACATGAATTTGGCGGGGGGGATGAGGACACAGTGCAAACCATGAAACATAGGAAGTGCATCTCCAGTGCAGTTTTCGGTCCTTCTCCGTTCACACAGTGCTGACTGCTCAGCCTCAATCTGAGAAGCTACATTTGTGCTCCGCTGTCCCAAGGTGGGATTCCTAAACAATATTAGAAATAAAAGAAATAAAAACTGGTCTTAACAGTGTGTCAGCACTCACAGTCACCTGCCAAGATATGCTTTGCTCTGAGTTGTAGGCTTTATGGAGTTTTATGACTGTAAGCAAAAACAGGTAGTGTATTTTTGATGATGAAGATCATGGTTGGCCTCAGGGCCACATTGGCTCAAAATGGGGTTCTGCTACTTTGAGGTAGCATTTCACTTGCTCTTTTGGAAGTACATTGCTTACTATGTTTACCCAACGCTTAAAAGGTAAATGTATAAAAATATGTGGGTCTTTTCATACCTGGGAAAAGCCAAAATCAATTCAACATGGTATCTAATTACTGGTAACCATGACAAAAAAACGGTAGAATGTGTTGCTCCAAACCCGTGTTTTCTGGAAAACCCAGCATAGCTCTCCCATTTGAAACTCTCTAAATCATTTTGGAGTCGTTAGAGAATTTTAAGCCTAAGGAAACTGTTAAGAAAAGAGCTTCCATATTTTGAATTAAAGGTGGTATTTGAATGACATTTGGGATACAGCAATGAGTGTAGTGAATTTTTGTTCTATTATTTTTTTAAAAGGTTTTTGCCATAGGGCATATGCACTTGCTGGAGAGAGACACAGTAATTGAGAGGAAAAGTGAGAAATCAGCCCCCAGGGGTGGATGACCATGCCAAACCCAGGGAGGATGATCATGCTGCAATCCCTTCTCCACTCTCCTCTTGGGATTTTGGGCATGGGTGCACATGTACCCCGGCATGATTTTTCAAGCCACCAGGTCTGGGACTCAAACCACGTCTGGCCATGTGGGAGTGCAGCACCTTAACCACCATGTTACCTGATAACCCTGAGGTTCTGTTCTAGAAGCTAAAAGGCCAGAGCTTATGTTATACCTAGCTCAGACTCTAAGACTTGATCTCAGCCACTTTTGAGTCTTAATTATTTTTATGCCAGAAGGTGCATGCTTCTATGTGCACATGCATGAGAGAGAAAGAGAGAGAGAGAGAACCCCCACCTCCCAGAGATGCCTGGTCAAACCACAATTCTTTTTTCTCCAGGGTCCTGAGCATGCATGCATGTGCTTGGCATGCTTTTCAAGTTGATGAGGCTGGAACTCTAAACATGGTGAGCCACGCGGGATCCAACTTTCTCTGTTCTAAGCCTAATCTCTGTTCTATAGGACTGACCCTTAATTCTTGAAGCCAGAAATTACTGTAATGATTTTCTGCCATTCCTCTCTCTTGGATGGTGTAAATAACAAGTTTTGTAATTGCCAACTCATCTCAGCTAGGCTTGTTTATAGTTCTGTGGTCTACGATAGTCTCGGGTGGGCAACTCAGCTGTTTCTTATGTTATGCTGTCCTCCTATACGTTAGCTTTCTTAGACAAAGGCAGAAGAGGGAGAGGGAGAGCAAAGAACCACCGTCTTTGGAGGTCTTGGCTCAGAACTGCTGCATGGTCATTTTGTCCACATTCTATTGACCTGTCCAGAGTTTGCAGCCAGTATTATCTTGACATGGCAACTCCTACTCAACCCTATTCCTTCCTGGCCATAGTAATGCTTGCCTCTGATCGCACCCTTTGTCACTTTTGCATACAAAAATTAAAATCCTAATATGAGGGTCCAGCTGATGGTGCAGTAGTTATATCACTGGACTCTGACATGGCTGGCCATGGTTCAAGTCCTGGACTTGGTGGCTTGAAACTCACGCTGAGTATGTGTGCCAGCATGCCCAAGATCCCAAGAGGAGAATGGAATAAATCACCCTACAGAATATTCTCACTTTCTTTCTCACTATCTCTGTCTCTTTCTCTCTTTGTCTCCCCAGCAGGCAGGTGCATAAACCCTAAGGCAAAAATCTCTAAAAACCCAAACAAAACAAATTCAAATAAGGCTCCTCCCCTTCTCCAATATCACTTCTCTTTTCCTCCTATCATATATATCCAGCTACCTACTCCTTCCCATGCTTCTCTCACTTGTTCTGAGATAAGAAATGGAAGTAAAAGCTGTTTCTTTGAAAGGATAAATAAAATAGATATACCACTAGTGAGACTTATTAAGAAGAAGAGAGAAAGGAACCAGATGAATCAAATCTGCAATGAAGCTGGTAATATAACAACAGTCAGAAAAGAAATTCAAAACATCATTAGAGGATACTTTGAACATCTATATGCTAAGAAATAAGACAATCTGGATGAGATGGACAAATTTCTGGACAAATATAATCTACTAAGAATGAGCCAGGAGGATATAGAAAGTCTGAATAGGCCCATAACAAGCCAGGATATTGAAGCAGTAATAAATAACCTCCCAACAAAGAAAAGCCCTGGCCCTGATGGATTCACCTCTGAATTCTACAAAACTTTCAAAGAAGAGTTAACCCCCATTCTGCTCAAGTTATTTCTAAAGATCCAAAAGGATGAGTCTCTTCCTAATTCATTCCATGAAACCTCTATCACCCTTACCCTTAAAACAGATAAGGACAGGAAAAGGAAGGACAACTATAGGCCAATATCTCTGATGAATATAGACACAAAGATTCTCAACAAGATACTAGCAAATCATATCCAACAACTTATAAAAAAGATCATACACCATGATCAGGTAGGCTTTATTCCAGGAATGCAAGGTTAGTTCAACATACACAAAATCATAAATGTAATACATCATATTAACAGGAATAAAGATTAAAACCTTACGGTCATATCAATTGATGCAGAAAAAGCATTTAATAAGATACAACATCCCTTCATGATCAAGACTCTCAGAAAAATCGGCATAGAAGGGCTATTTCTCAACACAATAAAAGCCATCTATGAAAAACTCATAGAAAACATCATCCTGAATGGAGAAAAGCTGAAAGCTTTACCACTCAACATGGGAACAAGACAAGGATGTCCACTTTCTCTACTCCTTTTTAATATAGTATTAGAAGTCCTCACCAATGCAATCAGTAAAGAGGAAAAAATAAAAGGCATTTGAATAGAAAAAGAAGAGGTGAAACTCTCTCTATTTGCAGATGACATGATTGCATACATAGAAGACCCAATGGTCTCTATGGAAACATTACTGGAAGTGATACATGATTATAGTAAAGTTGCAGGACATAAAATCAATATACAGAAATCGATAGCATTTCTATATATGAATAACAGGCAGACTGAGATAAAACTGAACAAAGTTATTCCATTTACCATAGCCACCAAAAGTATAAGATA
>NW_006208147.1:1349491-1353638 GCF_000334495.1 Tupaia belangeri chinensis | reverse complement strand
ATCTTGAAATGTTCACTTTGTAAGCTAAACAATGTGATTGAATGTATATAAAAAATATATATAAAATTAAAAAAAGATGGAGAGTGCAAATAAGGTGGGAATAAATGAAGCATAGATATCTGCGAAAATTCCATGTGTCTAGAAAATAAGTGTAGGAAAATTTAAAAATATTCCAATACCTCCATTCACACAATGTTGGGGTGTGAGGAGAGACAGGAGGTCAGGGTAGACCAGATGGCCACACCAAGCAAAAATCTCAGTATTTATAGGAGCTTTAGTCTAGGGTCAGCATCCAGAGAGAGAAATTTCATCAGTTGGGGATATTCTTGAAGAACAGATTGCTGTCTTAAAGAGAAAACTTAATTGATGAAACGTCTTCATGGAGTGAGCAGTTACAAAAAGCTGATGCACTTGGCTGGCAGCAGAATGCCTACCGTGTTTGATAAGCAGAGCAGATCATTTTCTAAAGCTGCTTTCCTTATATAATCTTGAAATGTTCACTTTGTAAGCTAAACAATGTGATTGAATGTATATAAAAAATATATATAAAATTAAAAAAAGATGGAGAGTGCAAATAAGGTGGGAATAAATGAAGCATAGATATCTGCGAAAATTCCATGTGTCTATAAAATAAGTGTAGGAAAATTTAAAAATATTCCAATACCTCCATTCACACAATGTTGGGGTGTGAGGAGAGACAGGAGGTCAGGGTAGACCAGATGGCCACACCAAGCAAAAATCTCAGTATTTATAGGAGTTTTAGTCTAGGGTCAGCATCCAGAGAGAGAAATTTCATCAGTTGGGGATATTCTTGAAGAACAGATTGCTGTCTTAAAGAGAAAACTTAATTGATGAAACGTCTTCATGGAGTGAGCAGTTACAAAAAGCTGATGCACTTGGCTGGCAGCAGAATGCCTACCGTGTTTGATAAGCAGAGCAGATCATTTTCTAAAGCTGCTTTCCTTATATAGCAAAAGAAGAGACTCATGTAATAATCAATAATAATGATTATTTTATTTACTTAGAGTTTTAAAATAATTAACATTTAATGGACAAACAAACAAAAAAGAAATGGAAGGAAAGACTACCTCTTTTTTTTTTTTTTACTTTTTTTTTTTTTTTGCTTTCGTGGAGGGGTTTTTTTGCTGTAGGGCGCGTGCGCTCGCCAGACAGACAGAGACATAGAGACAGAAAGCGAGAAATCACCCCCCAGGGGGGATGGTCACGCCGCAATCCCTTCTCCTCCATTCTCCTCTCCGGATCTTGGGCACGCACGCACACGCGCCCGGCGTGAGATTTAAGCCACCGGCTCTGAGACGCGAGCCGCGGTCGACTACGTGGGAGTCCAGCGACATAGCCATTACGCTAACTGCTGGTTCCCAAGACTACCTCTTGACTAGAGGAGCTTCAAAGACATCTGGCAATAGGTGTTGAATCAGAATGTATTGTGACTATTCTGTGAAGAATCTGCTGCAGAAAAGAGTGGAACAGTAAAGCCCATTTTCCCGTATGTGATCGCTACTTTCCATGTACATAAGGATGATTTTCTCCATAATTTGATTCACTTCTTGCCTTTTTTAAGATTTGGAAACCAAGTAGAAAAGCTTCTTACTCTATAAGTTACTGTTTGGTGTTTCCTATCACTTCTAACAGAAAAGATACTGCATTTTTTAAAACTGTGACGTTTAGGGTGATTCAGGGGAAATTTTTAAAGATCCATTAGGAGCCACATGGGATATACTTTCCAGTTGCAATTCAAACACAGTGAAAAGTGCACACTTTATTCTTTCCCTTCTTGGGAAAGCCATTATTATTTCCATTTCATTGTTTTCAGAGTAATTGAAAACGGTCAATTTCATGTCCCTTTATAGTAAATATATTGAGTGGAAAATTTCAAGTTTAGCCATTTCTCCTGCTTGATAACATGGTCTGTATGGTGAGTCATTTATAGTAAATGAACTGCTTGGGCTATTAAACTAGAGGATCGTAGAGTGTATGTATTTGTCACATACAATTTAAACTCCAACTTTTTTCAAAAAGAGCTCCTAGTCATTTAAAATGAAATGAATATATTGAATTCATTTAAAATTGTTATAGAAACATGAAAAGGAGGGGGAGGTGAAAATAGTAAATAACATGAGTCAATAGAATTACTGTGATTTAGCATTACATTAGGCTTTAACTTCCTAATTAGAAAGAAACAATTGAACTCTGGGTTAGGGAAGTACAATTTATTCTCTAGAGCGGGGATCTTACCCAAGGATGAATAACATAATAGTGCTGCAAGTAATTTGCTGTTAATAACTGTTAAAGCTGATGAATTATTTCCTTTTTAAAATACTGATAGGATGATTCACTTTCACCTCCTTACTTCCTTGATCAGGACCAGAAAGGCATGTGTGTACAACTAGCTGGGCTTTGTTTAGCAAGAGGTTCTACTATGTGCAAAATATAAAAGTCATCTAGAACATGTCAGGGTGGTGGAAAGGTGGAAAGCCACTGCTCACAATGGAGTCTTTGCCCATGAACAGTCAATACTACTAGTTCTTTGCATTCATTTGAGATCTTGGGAGAATATCTTGAGCTTTCCAAAGCCCCAGCTATGCGGGGATTACCTGTAAGGAAATGATATCATTGATTAGCAGTAGCAGATAGACAAAATCTAATGATATCACCACCATCTAAAATGAAATACTTTTCATTTTTAAAAGTTTATTTATTTATTTAAATATAGACACCTCCCACAGGGTCCTTACACTGTGATCCATGCTTAGCCTCAGCCAGTCTGGACCACAGGCAAACAAGTGCACACCCAGCATGTACATGGAAGCCTCAGGACACAAACCTGGCACCTTCTCATGCAGACCCACCATTACAGAGCATTGTGTTACTGCTGTCCTACCATATGGGCCCTAAAACAAGTTTTTAAAACAGTTTATTCATGATAGAGTATGTGTGTGTGTGCGTGTGTGTGCATGAGCAAGAAAGAGAAAGAGATGCGCTATCAACAGCATCTCTTTGCACCATGATCCCCTTTCCCCAGTCCTCTAGCTCTTTAGGATCTTGGGCACTCTTGCATACAACATGTTTTCATCCAGAGATCTGAACCGCAGTCAACCATGTGGCTTGCAGCACTGCAGTTCAATTTGATATTTATTGCACTACTACCTGAAACACTTCTCAAAGGAGTTTCCTGCTCATGATTTCATCAGCGCCCCACTATTCATACAAAGCTTAAGTATTTTCTCAATTTCACTATCAAAACACATACTTTGTGACCGATAAACTTATAGCTGGCCAGGGTGAAGACCTTAATGGCCAAGTTATCTTTGATGCTTCTGCATTGAATCATTCATGTGGATGTCCCAATGAGGTTCCAGGATTGGTCTGACAGTTCATTTTAACCCCACAAATGCTCAGTCTTACCAGAGTAATTGACTCTAAGAACTGGCTGATAATTAAAAGGGATACCCGTCTTGTCACAATGTATCTGGTCCTCATTACTGAGATGTCATTAGCTTGGAAGAGACCAGCATGCAAAGCATTAAAGATTTTCTACCTTGTTTTTTCCTAATTATTCACCAGTTAGATAATTATCGAATGAAAAACTTTTTTTAAAGCAACAGAAACCAGATGGTGTTGGCTTACAAGAGAACCAGCTCAGTGATACACAACTGTCTTCCTTTCACCAGCACCACATGTGGAATTCAATTACGTTCCTGATTCATTCTTAAAATGACACATCCTGTGCAATACCCAGCCTTCGGTGACAATGAAGCTATTCTTTGTCCTGAAAATAATGCCGCCTTCTCTGCCTTACTCAGGAAATTAATTAGATGACAAACTGAAGTTTTAGTGTTCTTAATTGGCACCAAGATTTTCTTTAAGATCTGAGGAGAAGAAATGAAAATAGTAAAAGTATAATCAATAAGGCCAGGATACAATTACTCTGAGAATATGCCAATATTGGATCTGTTTTGAGGTAGAGATATAATGTACTGGTTTAAGGAACGGCCTCTGGTATAAGACACATCTGAGTTTAAATTCTTAATTATAGGGTGAGACCAAAAAGTTATTTCACTTTTTCTCCTTTAAGATCAGTAATGTTTATCTTTTGAACAACTCTTATGATGATTAGATAAGACTA
>NW_006208147.1:1310611-1333359 GCF_000334495.1 Tupaia belangeri chinensis | reverse complement strand
AGACATAGAGACAGAAAGCGAGAAATCACCCCCCAGGGGGGATGGTCACGCCGCAATCCCTTCTCCTCCATTCTCCTCTCCGGATCTTGGGCACGCACGCACACGCGCCCGGCGTGAGATTTAAGCCACCGGCTCTGAGACGCGAGCCGCGGTCGACTACGTGGGAGTCCAGCGACATAGCCATTACGCTAACTGCTGGTTCCCAAGACTACCTCTTGACTAGAGGAGCTTCAAAGACATCTGGCAATAGGTGTTGAATCAGAATGTATTGTGACTATTCTGTGAAGAATCTGCTGCAGAAAAGAGTGGAACAGTAAAGCCCATTTTCCCGTATGTGATCGCTACTTTCCATGTACATAAGGATGATTTTCTCCATAATTTGATTCACTTCTTGCCTTTTTTAAGATTTGGAAACCAAGTAGAAAAGCTTCTTACTCTATAAGTTACTGTTTGGTGTTTCCTATCACTTCTAACAGAAAAGATACTGCATTTTTTAAAACTGTGACGTTTAGGGTGATTCAGGGGAAATTTTTAAAGATCCATTAGGAGCCACATGGGATATACTTTCCAGTTGCAATTCAAACACAGTGAAAAGTGCACACTTTATTCTTTCCCTTCTTGGGAAAGCCATTATTATTTCCATTTCATTGTTTTCAGAGTAATTGAAAACGGTCAATTTCATGTCCCTTTATAGTAAATATATTGAGTGGAAAATTTCAAGTTTAGCCATTTCTCCTGCTTGATAACATGGTCTGTATGGTGAGTCATTTATAGTAAATGAACTGCTTGGGCTATTAAACTAGAGGATCGTAGAGTGTATGTATTTGTCACATACAATTTAAACTCCAACTTTTTTCAAAAAGAGCTCCTAGTCATTTAAAATGAAATGAATATATTGAATTCATTTAAAATTGTTATAGAAACATGAAAAGGAGGGGGAGGTGAAAATAGTAAATAACATGAGTCAATAGAATTACTGTGATTTAGCATTACATTAGGCTTTAACTTCCTAATTAGAAAGAAACAATTGAACTCTGGGTTAGGGAAGTACAATTTATTCTCTAGAGCGGGGATCTTACCCAAGGATGAATAACATAATAGTGCTGCAAGTAATTTGCTGTTAATAACTGTTAAAGCTGATGAATTATTTCCTTTTTAAAATACTGATAGGATGATTCACTTTCACCTCCTTACTTCCTTGATCAGGACCAGAAAGGCATGTGTGTACAACTAGCTGGGCTTTGTTTAGCAAGAGGTTCTACTATGTGCAAAATATAAAAGTCATCTAGAACATGTCAGGGTGGTGGAAAGGTGGAAAGCCACTGCTCACAATGGAGTCTTTGCCCATGAACAGTCAATACTACTAGTTCTTTGCATTCATTTGAGATCTTGGGAGAATATCTTGAGCTTTCCAAAGCCCCAGCTATGCGGGGATTACCTGTAAGGAAATGATATCATTGATTAGCAGTAGCAGATAGACAAAATCTAATGATATCACCACCATCTAAAATGAAATACTTTTCATTTTTAAAAGTTTATTTATTTATTTAAATATAGACACCTCCCACAGGGTCCTTACACTGTGATCCATGCTTAGCCTCAGCCAGTCTGGACCACAGGCAAACAAGTGCACACCCAGCATGTACATGGAAGCCTCAGGACACAAACCTGGCACCTTCTCATGCAGACCCACCATTACAGAGCATTGTGTTACTGCTGTCCTACCATATGGGCCCTAAAACAAGTTTTTAAAACAGTTTATTCATGATAGAGTATGTGTGTGTGTGCGTGTGTGTGCATGAGCAAGAAAGAGAAAGAGATGCGCTATCAACAGCATCTCTTTGCACCATGATCCCCTTTCCCCAGTCCTCTAGCTCTTTAGGATCTTGGGCACTCTTGCATACAACATGTTTTCATCCAGAGATCTGAACCGCAGTCAACCATGTGGCTTGCAGCACTGCAGTTCAATTTGATATTTATTGCACTACTACCTGAAACACTTCTCAAAGGAGTTTCCTGCTCATGATTTCATCAGCGCCCCACTATTCATACAAAGCTTAAGTATTTTCTCAATTTCACCAGTAATGAATTAAATCCAAGATATGGAATACCTTGGAGAAAGCGAATTAAATCCAGAGATATGGAATACCTTGGGAAAGCCATATCTTTATCTTTTCTTATAAAAATAATTATTCATTTGTTTATTATTATTATTATTATTCAGTTTGACTAGAGAGAAAGAGAGAATGAGAAAGCAAGCCACCAGATCTGGGACTTGAACTGTAGTCAGCCATGTGCAAGTCCAGCATCTTAACCACCACACCACCTGCCAGCCCCAGCAAGCCATGTCTTTAAGGACAGGAACTAGACTAGTTATTTTAGCTCTGGGAATTTCTGGACTGTTCTGAAAGATCTGGATTTACCTTGGAGACCAGAGCCCTTCATCTGAGATTCTTTTTGATTGGATCAAAACCAACATTGGCCTGGGACAGTCTTTCACACATACTTTGTGACCGATAAACTTATAGCTGGCCAGGGTGAAGACCTTAATGGCCAAGTTATCTTTGATGCTTCTGCATTGAATCATTCATGTGGATGTCCCAATGAGGTTCCAGGATTGGTCTGACAGTTCATTTTAACCCCACAAATGCTCAGTCTTACCAGAGTAATTGACTCTAAGAACTGGCTGATAATTAAAAGGGATACCCGTCTTGTCACAATGTATCTGGTCCTCATTACTGAGATGTCATTAGCTTGGAAGAGACCAGCATGCAAAGCATTAAAGATTTTCTACCTTGTTTTTTCCTAATTATTCACCAGTTAGATAATTATCGAATGAAAAACTTTTTTTAAAGCAACAGAAACCAGATGGTGTTGGCTTACAAGAGAACCAGCTCAGTGATACACAACTGTCTTCCTTTCACCAGCACCACATGTGGAATTCAATTACGTTCCTGATTCATTCTTAAAATGACACATCCTGTGCAATACCCAGCCTTCGGTGACAATGAAGCTATTCTTTGTCCTGAAAATAATGCCGCCTTCTCTGCCTTACTCAGGAAATTAATTAGATGACAAACTGAAGTTTTAGTGTTCTTAATTGGCACCAAGATTTTCTTTAAGATCTGAGGAGAAGAAATGAAAATAGTAAAAGTATAATCAATAAGGCCAGGATACAATTACTCTGAGAATATGCCAATATTGGATCTGTTTTGAGGTAGAGATATAATGTACTGGTTTAAGGAACGGCCTCTGGTATAAGACACATCTGAGTTTAAATTCTTAATTATAGGGTGAGACCAAAAAGTTATTTCACTTTTTCTCCTTTAAGATCAGTAATGTTTATCTTTTGAACAACTCTTATGATGATTAGATAAGACTAGGCAAGTAAATCTTTCACTACAATACTAGATATGTGGTAAGTACTCAGTAACTGAATTTTTTTTAAAAACAGACTAAAAGATACAGTTTTTTTTTCTTATTATCACTTGCATGATTTTGAAAATGTCAATTAAAATACAAATCATTAATGATTATTCTGATACTTAGACTTGAAAATGATGTAATACCATTAACTACAACATACATTTCACTTTTTGATACCTTTTATGGTACTTTCTTGAGTTACCAAATTAACGGAAGGTAATACAAATGATAAGGTCAAACATGGTAATTACTTCACCAATCTCATTTTTCTTTTTCTTACCCTGTGGGGATGGCCATGCCATAATCCTTTCTCATCCAATCCCTTCTCATTCAGTCTCATCCAATCTCTTCTTGGGATTTTTGGGCATGCAGGCACATGCACCTGGCCTGATTCTCAAGGCACTGAGTCTGGGACTCAAACCATGCAGCCTGTCATTTGGAATGCAACTCCATATTTGCTGACCCCACATAATTTTTTAAAAAATATTTTTGTTTATCCATAAAACATCTGGCCTTTTGTGATACTTGATACCAATATTTCGTTCCCCAATTCTACCACCCTTAGACACTACTCTTTCTTTGTGCAAAGGTGATATTTTAAATGGTTCCCAGACAGTTAACAAAAGAAACACAGATGCCTGTTGCCTTGGTCCAGCCTACCTGGCTCACTGCTCTCTAAGCGGTAAATGTTAGTCAACCAGAGGGTGGTGAAATCTTATGGGAAAAGCAAGTGCAGGTATGTAAGTCAAGAGACTTGGCTTATATACCAAATATTCCCACTCCAGCTTTTTAATTTCCCATATTTGAATAATAATGAGTGATTCCTTCCTGAGGAATCTTTCATATCACAAATTAGTTCCACAACTCTAACTGGGATGCTCTGCTTGTAAAACTGGGACTCTTCTCAGGAAAGCCAGGGAGAGGAAGACATGTACTCTGGGTGATGGTACATATGTACGTATATGGGTGGGTGCCTTCACATCTGTTCCTTGTGACAGAAAGGAAAAGTTGACGGGATAGGGATTTTCATAGCTCAAGATTTTGAGATTCAGCAGAAGTTTCATTGGAAGACAAGGCCAGAGATGCGAGATGCTTTCTGAGCTGTCAGAGAAGGTCAGATGGATGGGTCATGTGGGCCAAGTGAACTGTCTCTACAGTCTTCCTTCCGTTACCAGCAAGCATAGTTCAGTCACTCCAAGAGTGTGCTAGCATCTTAAAATTGGGCTCTTGTCACTGTTATTGATTCACATTCTCAAGACTGTGTTGGCTGATGTACTTTCTGAGTGATCCCTAATCAAATAACAGCTGTATGCTAGTTGTGGGATTTTTAGGATAAGCAAGAAAAGCTATTTATACCTCATTAGTTCTCTATACTGATAAGACCTAAGCCTTGTGTGAGACATCTCTGCTCTAACTAGAGATTTGTGTTCTTTCTGCTCTTCTGTCTGTACTAAACTAAACATGTTATCTATGCAGCCAGATACTAGGATAGATTTGAGGAAACACTTCTCATTTCTAATGATAGCACCTCCTGTGGGATTTGGAAAAAAATAACTCATTTCCATGACCTGGGTATCTTTTTTATTCTAAAGCAATAAACTAGGTATACCTGACCTACATAGAATGAAGGAAATAACACCAGCACCTGAAAATATGTAATTGTTGAAAGGGGTAAGAAGTATTTGGACAGTGTAGTAAGAACAAAACAATACCTTCCCTCAGTAATCCTATTACATGTTTTGTTATGTCCTATTTTCTTTTGGCCACAATGGCATGCAATCTGACCGCTACATATTACTATATAGTTGTTCTCTCTCAGAGTTAGATATCTGAATACTAAAGTGAGATGCGGACGGAAGAAATGAAGTATAAATAGATTGTACACAAATCCTTTATTTTAAATGTTAATTGAGCTTGTTGAAATGAGTAGCCATCTTCTACTGATCAGTAGATGCTAAGAAAACGAAAGACAGAACTGACAAAAATAGTAATTATGTTGATTAGGTTAGAACCTACATGCTTTACTCAATGAACTCTATTGGTCAACCTGCACCTCCTTAAGAATCACAGCATAAAATAAAGAGAAGAGATTAGTCACAGTCTTGTGTGGTGATGAATAAACTGGCTTTTCAGTCTTGATTTATGAGAACTTTAGCTTTGGGTATTGCAATATATGTGTGGGTGTGTATAGATATATATATGTGCATATATATGTGTATCTATATCTATATCTAATCTATATCTAATCTATATCTATATCTATATCTATATCTATATCTATCTATATCTATCTATATCTATATATTTCTTATTCAAAACTTAAGAGGAGATTTTGGGCACACATGTACATGTGCCTAATGTGAGCTTCAGGCCACCCAGTCCAGGACTTGAACTGCAGTTGGCTATATGGGAGTCCAGCAATGTAACCAGTATGTCATCTGCTGTCCAGAAACTTTGATTATTTTTTTAAGAGAGATTTTTACTATAAGGTGCATGCACTGCCTATAGAGACAGCGACAGAGAGTCAGAAAATGAAAAAATCACCTCCCAGAAGGAACGGCCATGTGGCAATCCTTTCTCCTCCACTTTCCTCTCAAGATTTTGGGCATACACACACACATGCCTGGAATGAGTTTTAAGCCACTGGGTCTGGGGCCTGAACTGCAGTGGATTACATGGGAGTCCAGTGACAGAACCATTATGCCATCTGATGGTTCCCAGATTATGATCCTATGAAAAGACAACAAAAACCATAATTTTCTGTTGTATTAATTCTATATATTCTGAAATATAATGAATTAATGATTAAACTACGTATCCTATTCACTTTAAATCTACAGAGACAATTGTCTACTAGCTATAACTCCGAAATAGAAATCAGACATCCAGAATGACTTATTTGATTTTTAAATTAACTACTCTTTCTAAAAAAACAAGGATACAAGCACTAAAGCATCATTAAGTATAAGAATATTTAGGCCAAGATATGACAGTAGTAATATAAAGAAGAAACCAGGACATTTGAAAAACAGCAGTCAGATAATGGTGCCTCGTTAGTACATTGAAACAGTCAGGTTTTTAAATAATGGTCTAAAACAGAAACCAGGCCACTTGATTTACACTGGGGTGAGGGTTATTAAGACAAGGTCTTTTCATAAGAGATGGATTTTCAGAGGCAAAAATCTTGGCTCCAGTTCCTTGTGTTATAAATAAAAAAAGGGTGGCAGAGTGCCACCACCATCTCAACTATGAAAAATATACACAGAGAAAAATGTGATCTCTGAGGTTGGCCGGATTAAAATTACAGTAGACCTTAATTAAATTCAACAAATATACTACATGTGTAGAAAGAATACATTGACAAATATGTTTCATGTATAGAGAGAATAAATTGACAAATACACTACTTATGTAGAGAGACTATTTGTCATTCTGTGACTGACTATCCAATATTTGATTTCAATAGTATTTTGACTTATTTGGGGGGAATTATCTGTCCTAATTATGTATCTTTTGGTGAGAGGGTGATTCCTTCCACAGGCATACATATAGATGCAAAATTCCTGAGCATTTCTTCCCTCTTCTTGGTGTCCTGATGAAGTGGGTGTATGACCCAACATTGACTAACTGTGTGCTTTCTTTCAGGACTTTGAAGCTTCAGTGTGTGAAGAAAGGAGCACAAGAAGTAGTTAGAATTCTTTATGATGTGGACACATAACCATAGATTTTACTACAAGGCAATAACATGTTTCTAAATCATTGTCTTTCTGACGCTCCTTTACGATCTGCCTTTTCTTATTTCTTTGATTCTGTAAGACCTGAATCTTTTACAATAATTTCCTTTCTCTTAAGAGTCTATGTCTGCTATTTGCACCATGAAACCATGACTCTTCCACTGTGGAAGTTAAATATAGCCAGATCGCAGGGATAAGTCTACACTGAGTTGCAAGTTTCTCTGCAGAGTAGGAGTTACTACCTTTTGGATACTCATGGAGATATTTTCCAAATAAAACCATCTTGAAAGGAGATGTATAATATTAATATTTATATATATTTAATGCCTGATTGTAAATCTTACCAGTGGTAAATTTCTCCTAGAAAACTTAAGACCTACTAAAAAACTACATGCCTCATTCTTCAGGATTGAGACTGGAAACTGATCTTTGTATCCAAAGAAGAGAGAACATAATGGTATACAGAAACACATTATGGTCTAGCTTTTTATTTTTAAATAGAAAGTTTTACTAATCCTTGTCCATACCTCTTTACTTAAATGTCCATATAAAGGTAGTAGCAGGCCCGAATGAAATAACAGCAGAAATCCAAAATCAGAAATCACACAGTCCATGGGACCAGCAGATGGCAATGGTTATGTCATTGGAATTCCACATGGTTCAAATCTGGACCTGGCAACTTGAAACTCATGCCAGGCACGTGTGTGTGTGTCCAGGATCCTGAGAATCTCTCTCTGACTCTCCAGTGAGTACAGAGTTTCTTCCTATGGTAAAAAATCTCTCTCTAAAAAAAAAAAAAGAAAAGAAAAGAAAAAAAAGAAAAAAGAAAGAAAGATACAGTCCAGTTAATTTCCTCATGCTATAATTCCCTCAACAACACATCCTGAACAACTGTGTTGTTAATTAAACACCTTAAGTTATTGGAGTTTACTACTTCTTAAGGCATCCTGCAGTGTTGCTTAATGGCTATATATATTACAATCTTTTCACTGACCTTTAGCTGAAGTGTATCTTTCTTTAAATTGTATATTTTTGGTGATTACAAAATTCATCCCTGGAGATACAAATAAAACTGTACTTAAAAATATTTGCTTATTTATTTTAAGCCCATTTTTTCTACATATGTAGAAATTAATAATAAAAGATGAGGCAACACAGACGACACAATCTTATAAATAGAAAATGTTAAGAAAGCCACTAGAAGTACTTAATATTAATAAACAAGTAAAACAAGGTTGCAGGATAGAAGCTCCATATACAAAAGTCAATTGTATTTCTATAGTAACAATGAACAAGCAGAACATTAAATTAAGAAAACAACTATAGAGCCAACAGGTGTGTCCTGATGAAGTGGGTGTATGACCCAACATTGACTAACTGTGTGCTTTCTTTCAGGACTTTGAAGCTTCAGTGTGTGAAGAAAGGAGCACAAGAAGTAGTTAGAATTCTTTATGATGTGGACACATAACCATAGATTTTACTACAAGGCAATAACATGTTTCTAAATCATTGTCTTTCTGACGCTCCTTTACGATCTGCCTTTTCTTATTTCTTTGATTCTGTAAGACCTGAATCTTTTACAATAATTTCCTTTCTCTTAAGAGTCTATGTCTGCTATTTGCACCATGAAACCATGACTCTTCCACTGTGGAAGTTAAATATAGCCAGATCGCAGGGATAAGTCTACACTGAGTTGCAAGTTTCTCTGCAGAGTAGGAGTTACTACCTTTTGGATACTCATGGAGATATTTTCCAAATAAAACCATCTTGAAAGGAGATGTATAATATTAATATTTATATATATTTAATGCCTGATTGTAAATCTTACCAGTGGTAAATTTCTCCTAGAAAACTTAAGACCTACTAAAAAACTACATGCCTCATTCTTCAGGATTGAGACTGGAAACTGATCTTTGTATCCAAAGAAGAGAGAACATAATGGTATACAGAAACACATTATGGTCTAGCTTTTTATTTTTAAATAGAAAGTTTTACTAATCCTTGTCCATACCTCTTTACTTAAATGTCCATATAAAGGTAGTAGCAGGCCCGAATGAAATAACAGCAGAAATCCAAAATCAGAAATCACACAGTCCATGGGACCAGCAGATGGCAATGGTTATGTCATTGGAATTCCACATGGTTCAAATCTGGACCTGGCAACTTGAAACTCATGCCAGGCACGTGTGTGTGTGTCCAGGATCCTGAGAATCTCTCTCTGACTCTCCAGTGAGTACAGAGTTTCTTCCTATGGTAAAAAATCTCTCTCTAAAAAAAAAAAAAGAAAAGAAAAGAAAAAAAAGAAAAAAGAAAGAAAGATACAGTCCAGTTAATTTCCTCATGCTATAATTCCCTCAACAACACATCCTGAACAACTGTGTTGTTAATTAAACACCTTAAGTTATTGGAGTTTACTACTTCTTAAGGCATCCTGCAGTGTTGCTTAATGGCTATATATATTACAATCTTTTCACTGACCTTTAGCTGAAGTGTATCTTTCTTTAAATTGTATATTTTTGGTGATTACAAAATTCATCCCTGGAGATACAAATAAAACTGTACTTAAAAATATTTGCTTATTTATTTTAAGCCCATTTTTTCTACATATGTAGAAATTAATAATAAAAGATGAGGCAACACAGACGACACAATCTTATAAATAGAAAATGTTAAGAAAGCCACTAGAAGTACTTAATATTAATAAACAAGTAAAACAAGGTTGCAGGATAGAAGCTCCATATACAAAAGTCAATTGTATTTCTATAGTAACAATGAACAAGCAGAACATTAAATTAAGAAAACAACTATAGAGCCAACAGGTGACATAGTGGTTAAGGCACTGGACTATCACATAGCTTACCATGGTTCACGTCCCAGACCTGGATCTGGCAGTTTGAAAATCATGCTGGACACATGTGCGTGCGTGCGCTGAATCCCAAGTGGTGAATGGAAGAGAAGCAATTGCAGAATGGCCATTCCCCTGGGGGTGATTTCTTACTTTCATTCTCTCTGTCTCTGTCTCTGTCACTCTCTCTCTGACAAACACCCTATGGCAACAAAAATTTTAAAAAATAACAACACAACTCTATTTACAATAGCATCAAAAAAATTACATAGTAAGTATAAAATAAAAGGAAAATCTTGTACACTGAAAATTATAAAATTTGTTGAAAGAAATAAAAAGGTTATCTATATAAGTCTAAGTCTATATGGTCTATTTTTTTTTTTTTGGCGATGTTTTCACTATAGGGTGCATGCATTCGCCAGAGAGACAGAGAGAGACATAGAGACAGAAAGCGAGAAATCACCCCCCAGGGGGATGGTCACTCTGCAATTCCTTCTCCTCCATTCTCCTCTTGGGATCTTGGGCATGCATGCACACACGCCCGGCGTGAGTTTTAAGCCACTGGGTCCAGGACATGAACTGCGGTCGACTACGTGGGAGTCCAGTGACATAGCCATTATGCTAACTGCTGGTTCCCTAAGTCTATATGGTCTTTTGACATTGAAGTTTTATGGATCAGACGACTGTAATAAGAATATTAAGATTATACTACTACCTAAATTGATCTACACATTTGAGATAATCCCTATGAAAATTTAAGATAATCCCTATGAAAATGCTAGCTGTCTTTTTGTTGAAACTGACAATCTGATCCCAAAATTCATTTGGAAATACAAGAGACCCAGAACAGTCAAAACAATATTAAAAAAGAGCAAGGTTGGAAGATTCACACTTCCTGATATAAGAACATACAATAAAGCTGCAGTAATCAAGGCACTATGATGTCGATGTAAGGATAGACATATAGATTTATGCATAACATTGGAAGTCCAGAAATATATTTCTACATTTATGGTCCCTTAATTTAAAAAAAAAATGCCAACACAATTCAGCAGAGAGGAAGAATAGAATTTTAAACACTGCAAAAAGAATAAAGCTGAAACTATACCTCACACCATGGAGGAGTCCAACCTGGTAGGGCCCCAGGATTTGTTTTGAGTCTTTGACATTTTGAGCACAGCTTTGGTCAGCTCAGCATGTTGGCAAGGCTGCTGCTGTAACCCCCCAACCTATGAGCAAATCTTGAGTCAGCATGCTGGCAAGGCTGCTTGTTGTATGCTCCAGAGACTGCAGTAGCCTTGCTGAGAAGCGACCCTCCTCTGACTCCCTGATATACTACTTTAAAAGAATTACATAGCTCTTTTATACATCCTGAGTATATGATAAGAATTCCTGAAAGTCCCCTGACTGCTCCCCTTTGCCCTGACCACCTACTGTTAATTACAACGCTTTATCCCTGTGGTTACAATAGAGGGTGTGCTGAAGTCACATCTAAGCAGAAATCTTCTTGACCTTTGGAAGACCCTTCAAGATACATTTAACATAAGCTTAAAAACAACCTTTTAGGCTGAAACTGGCCCAGGACACTCCTGCCCCACTATAGCTAATATTCTAACAAAATACATAACAGTGGTGCCACAGGCACAATAGAATGCTTAAGTATGCCACAAACCCACCTGAAAGTTCTTCATTAACTTGTTACTTTACCGCCAGTTAAAAAAGCTGTCCCTGCCCTTACCAAGTGAACAATATTTTCACCCCTTTAAAATATATTAGAATTCCTTGAATTAAGTTTTAGATCCCTATAAAATTATATAAGTACCATTCTTTATTGAAATCCATAAAAACTAATATCTGTACTTGAGATTTTCTTTTCTCAGCATCGTGCTCAGTAATTACAAGATGGCTTCCACGCTGCATCAGCTGATAATTATCTCTGCTTGCTGGAGCTGCTTTCCCAAAACTGCATTCCATGAAGACATGCCTACATCAAATGAACAATTGTAGAACTGCGATAGACCCACCCTTAATCCAACCCTAAATGCAACCTATGTTCCCTATTGTTAAAACTTTATGAGCTGATCATTAGAACATGTAGCCCCTCACCCATTTACTTGCATGTATCACATTTTCAGTAAAAAGGCAAATGATTCCTAGCAGTTGTCACTCCACAGAGAGCGATCTCTGGGGAGTGTCTGACTCAGGATGTGCATAAAAAGGCACCGAGGCCTTTGTCTTCCTTTCCTGTGCCACCTTTGACAAAATAACCCTCCCTCCCCCCACCGAGGCTGGACCCCGGCAACACCACACATGAAAATTAACTGAAAATGGATCATAAACATAAATGTAAAAATTACTATTATGAAAGTGTGAGGTGAAAACACAAGATTAAATATTTGTGTCTTTAGTTTAGGTAATGATTTCTTATATATGACATTAAAATCTTGTTGGAAATAAAGCAAAAGTAGATACATTAGACTTCATCAAAATTCAAAACTTTTGTGTTGCAAATGATAGCATCAACAAAGGGAAAATAAAACCACAGGATGAGAGAATATATGCAATTTATATATGATGAGATTATTATATCCCAAATTTATAAAGAACTTTTATAAATAAAAAATAAAAACATAAACAGCCCAAATTCAAACATAGGTAAAGGATTCAACTAGCCATTCCTAAAAAGAAGATATATAAATAACAATAAGTATATGAAAATTGCTCACTAGCCATTAGGGATATTCAAATCAAAACCCAAGATACCAATTTATAGTCACTATGTACAATGGTTATCATTAAAAAGACAAATATCAAGAAGCAAATGGAAAGTGAGAAAGTGCCCCTCATGAGGAAATAGTCATAAAGCAATCCCTTCTTTATTTTCTCTTTGGGGTTTTGGGAACACACTCACACACACACACAGGCACCTGCATGTCTTTCAAGTCTCCCTATCTGGGACTCCAACCATACCTTTGGCCATGTGCGATCCAGCCACCTTAACCACCATATTATCCTTTGGCCATGTGCGATCCAGCCACCTTAAACACCATATTGTTGACTGGCTCAATTTATTTTTATTTATTTATTTGTTTAAATAACTATTTATTTAATTTTATTTGCTATTATTATTTTTTTAGAGAGATATTTTTGCTATATGGTGCATTCACTTGCTGTAGAGACAGAGAGACAGAAAGCAAGAAACCACCCATAGGGTGATGGCCACATCACAATCTCTTCTTCTCCATTCTCCTCTCAGGATCTTGGGCATGCACATACATGTGCCTGATATGAGTTTTAAGTTGCTAAGTCTAGGACTTGAATTGCACTTGACTATGTGGAAGTCCAGTGACTTAACCATTATGCCATCTGCTGGTCCCATTATTATTATTTTTAATTTGACCACAGAGATACAGAGAGATAGAGAACAGGAAAGTGAGAAAGCAAGCCACCAGGTTCAGGACGCATACTCTGGTTGGCCACATGGGAATCTAGTGCTTTAGCCACTATGCCACCTGCTAGTCTCCCAAATTTATTTTTAATTTGACTTATACTTACAATTATAGAACTTTCACCTCTGACAGTAGATGAATGTTTGAAAAATATTTTCATTCTCTTATTCTTATTTATATAGATTTTTTTGGTGAATGCATATCACATTTCATAGTGAAGCCATGCATATTCACTTAATTTATTGAATGATGGCAAGAAATTTGGAGTGGTATAATGTACTTTACTGATAGTTTTCTTACTTTTAGTTCATTCTAAAGGAATGGATTGAAACGTCTAATATGTAAATTGAAAATCTATGTTTTGTCAATATATTTTTATTCATTTTTCTTTTCGCTTTAAGTTACCCTGAACATTCTGACCTTTCAATGCATTATTTTAAAATCCAGTCCTTAAAATAATTAAAACTGGGACTAGCACATGGTGTGGTGTTAAAGGTGCTGGACTCCTACATGGCCGATAGTAGTTGGAGTCCTGGACTTGGTGGCTTAAAAATCATGCTGGGTGCGTGCGTGTGCATGCCCAAAATTCCAGGAGGAGAATGGAGGAGAAGTGATTGCAGCATTGCCATTTCCGTGGGGGATAATTTCTCACCTTCCCTCTCTCTGTTGCTCCCGGCAAGTGTACACACCTTATGGCAAAAAAATTCTTAAAACTTTCATTCTTTTCTCTATGCATTATTCAACCATGATCGGCATTTATGTGGCTTGTTTTCAATGAAAACAAAAAAAATGTGTAATAGTAAATGCTTACTTATTGTAACCAATTCAGTTTCATAGACATGGAATAATTTCAATAAGAAAATACTAAAGAAACAAAAAACATGCATTGAAGACCAAAAAAATTGAAAGAAACTTTTGCAAATCTGAATTACAATAAAGAGAGAGAGAGAAATAGCAAAGGATATTAGAGAGAATGTGGAGATATTACTTTGTTCATACTTACCTCATACATTGCTTTTGAGAGTGTAAATTGGTAAAATAAAGAAAATAGGTTAGCATATCGTCAGATGGTAAACAGGAAGTTGCCATATGACTCAAAAATTTAATTCTTAGATATATCTAGATTTAAAAAATGTCCACAAAAACTTAAAGGTGAATATGCATTATTCAGAATAGTCAAAAAGTAGAAACAACTCGAAGTCTATCAACTGAAAAATAGATAAAATGCTTACTTCCCAACTATGGAATATTATTAGGCCATAAAAAATGAAGATATTTGTATACTAGTGTTCAGAGCAGCATTTTCAGAATAGCTCAAAGGCAGAAAACAACACAAACATCCATTGACAGATACACATAACGTAGTATTTATGATCGAATGAACTATTAATCCTTAAAAGCATGAAATTATGACACATGCTATAACATGGATGGGACTTGAAAATATTATGCTGAATGAAAGAAACCAAGCATAAATGACCACATATTATTAGATCCTATTTATATGAAATATCATGTATGCCTAAATCTCTGGATACAGTAAGAAAAATAACGGTTTTCAAGAAGGGTTAGGAGGAAATGGAAATGGGGAATGATTGCCAATGATGTGGGAGTTCTTTTTAGGATGATGAAAATGTTTCAAGATTAGACATTGGGCTTCTGCAACATATGACTCTATCAAAAATGATTGATTTATACACTTTAAATGGGTAAATTTTATAGTATGTAAGTTATATCTCAATAAAGCAAATTAAAATATATTAAAAACGCTGCCCAGCCACAATGGTGCAGGCACCACTCTGCAAAGCTGAAGCCCTCATGGAAGACCATGGTTCAGATCCCAGGTTGATCTGAAATATGCTGGGTGCATGCATCCATCTATGGTCCTAGTTGTCTGGAAGACTCTGGGAGGTGGGTCACTGTGTGACCAGACCTCATCATTGCCCTGTGTAATTTATTTACAGCATTTGCAAATTTTTAAATTATTCCATCTGTGACCTTACTATTGACTGTTTTTTTTTTTTCACTAACTTTTGGATTCCTTGAGACCAGGGATCATTTCTTATTCAGCACTGTATTATCAGAACTTAATGCAATGTATGGCATTCACAGGTTCTAATAAAGATTTGATGGTTTTAGTAGGCCAGCCAGCTGAAACCTACTTTTTTTTTTTTTTTTTTTTTTGCTATATGTCATATGTGACTGTTAGAGAGAGATAGAGAGGGAGAGAGAGATAAATAAAGCACCTTCAGGGGAGATGACCACTGTGCAGTCCCTTCTCCTCCACTCTCCTTTCCGGATTTTGGGCACACACAAACATACCCAGTGTGCTTTTCAAGCCACGAGCTGGGTCTTGAACTATGCAGTTGTCCACATAGGATCCAGCTGCCTTAATCACCACTTCTTCTGGTTGGCCTGAAACCTACTTTAAATCTGAAGCTAATGCAGTAAATAACTCATGCAATAATGTCCAAATGGTTAATAACTCACTTTGCCAATCTAGTCTTTGCTATGTTGTTCATGAACATGTTTTGAGACAATAGCCATGTGGAAATACAGATACTTAGTATCCACAGTATTGTACAGAACTTTAACAAAATGAAATGAGATGAGTTGCATAATGTTCTGAATGAACCTGAAACCACATAAGAATTTTAGATAAAGGTGATGGGTTTATCAAGGGTTTGAGAGGCTGAGAGACAGTGTTATCAGAAAAAAGTTTTACATACAGTCCTTATGACAATGACTTCCACAGTATTGACATTATAATGATACTCATTTTATCTTTTTAAAATTGCTATAGGATAAACATATCAACCAGAGAGAGAGAGAGAGAGACCAGGAACCAGAAAGCGGGAGAGGGAGAGGGGGAATGCACCTCCCAACAGTACATGATCATGTTTCAATTCCTTTTCCTACCTTTCTTCATGCTGTCAGGATCTTGGACAGGTACACACATAAACCTGCCATGCTTTTCAAGAGTTGAGACCAGGATTTGAACCATGTTGATCATGTGGGATACAGTTTCCTTAACAAATCTAGTGCTTAAGGCCAGCCTAGGTTGCGGGGTCATCTAATATTACCTTAAAAATCTACAGAAATCTTTGGTTTACAAATATTTTTGACATGTATCTTCATTGCCCATAGCCAAATGAACATAAATCCAACCAGAAAGTCTAGACAAAGCTTAGGGGTCCTCATACTAGATTTTAATTAGTATATCTGAAAAAAAATCAAAAACCAAAACTTAATGCTATCAGCTGTCAGAAATAAGAACTTTGTACTAACTGTCCATCTCAAACTCCTTGGGAATACTTACAAATTCCATTGGGAAGCTTTATGCGGCAACCATCCAGAAACTTGTTCTCTACTGTCCTACAATTTTCTGACTTTTCTGTCTGCCATCCTTTGAACAATTTTCTGACTTTTCTGTCTGCCATCCTTACATACATGAGGGGGTCTTCAAAAAGTTTATGGAAAATCACGTTATGAAAAAACTATGTATGGATTTTTATTATGTGTTGTTTTTTTGGGGCACCAAAATAAACTCATATTTTACTTCCATTCTCCCAAAGCTTTCTGAAGTCCCCTCATATATCATCTATACATGATCATTTTCTTTCAAAATCTTTTGTAAGGATCCATGTACTGCTCTTACCTGTAGTCCATGGTTGGTTTACCATTGTGAATACTACTTCATAGCCAGACCTTTGATCTTGCTGTGCTGGGCTTCCTTGAAGCCATCTAAAGATCCATAGGTAGATCTCAGATAATTCATTTAATTCCTTATCAAATAGTGACTATTTTTTTCTATCCAAGTGAGTTATTAATTTCTCTTCTTATACTCAATGTTAATATTGGAGAGGTTTTTGCTATTTTTTTTTGGAGAGGTTTTTGCTATAGGGCACGTGCACTCGCCACAGACAGAGAGAGACAGAGAGACAGAAAGTGAGAAATCACCCCCCCAGGGGCGATGGCCACGCCACAATCCCTTCTCATCCATTCTCCTCTCAGGATCTTGGGCATGCACACACACGCACCTGGTGTGAGTATTAAGCCACCGGGTCCAGGACGTTAACCGTGGTCGACTACATGGGAGTCCAGTGACATAGCCATTACGCTAACTGCTGGTCCCCTCAATTTTAGTATTGATAATAATTAGGAAAAGGAAAATAGGGGTTGGAACAAGGAACTAAATTTATGCTATGGGAGAGATAAATTTGTTTTCTACTGTCTTTATGAGGGAAAGCCAACCAAAATGGAGCAGGCATTAGACTATATTCTTGTCTCTTAATGAGGAAGAATTTTTGCTTTCTGCTTTAGGGACTTCTTAGTTTTCAAATATACTATTTACTTTTACAATAATTCTTTAAAAAGGATAAAGCTTTCATTCAATTTAGATTTTCTTCTTTAAACACAGAACAATCAAAAATTTTCCCTCTATAAAATGACTATTATATGAACAGGAATCAATAAAAGGTCCTTCTGAACAGAATTATTTGTTGGGTAAAAGTTGTTGTTAAAAAATTCAATTAATGGGACAGCAGATGGCATAATGTCTACATCACTGGACTCCCATGTAGTCGACCATGGTTTGAGTCCCAGAGCTGGTAGCTTAAACTCACGTCAGGTGCGTGTGCGTGTGTGCCCAAGATCCCTAGAGGAGAATGGAGGAGAAGGGGTTGCAACATGGTCATTCCCCCAGGGAGTGATTTCTTGCTTTCTGTCTCTCTGTCTCTCTCTGTGTTTCTGGGGTGCGCACAAGCCCTATAGCAAAAACCTCCCCCCACAAAAAAATTCAATTAAGTGGTCAGCCTGTGGCATAGTGTTTAAGGCACTGGCCTCCACCGTGGTTGACCATGGTTCGAGTCCTAGACCTGGTGGCTTGAAACTCTTGCCAGTTGCATGGGAATGTGTATGCAAAATCCTAAGAGAAGAATGAAGGAGAAGGGATTGCAGTGTGACTATCCCTCCTAGGGAGGTGGAGTGGATTTCTCACTTTTGGTTTCCATCTCTCTGACAAGAACATGTACCCTATAGCAAAAATCTCTCTTAAAAAAAAAATCAACCAAACAATATTATTTAAATCATGCCTTTAAATGTGAAAATTACTTTGTTGGTACCAGCATTGAAAGATTCTGTTTTTCAGTATGGTGTTTCATGGTATGAATAACTCTTCCTTTCCAGAAAATAAATGTTAGCAAGGGTGAAATTACTTTATACTCTTCTATTACTCTCAAGTATATCAAGGAATTTGATGATTTTTAGGACCTGCATTTGGCATTTCTTTTTCTGACTTGGCTATTGTACAATCCTTGGAACATTTTCATAGTAAATAAAATAAAGATTTAAGCTGTGAAAATGCACTTTGAATTTGCTGTGAAAAGAACAGAAGTTGAACCGTACCTTTGGCATGTACTAATTGCTTGAGCTAGAAAAATCCACTTAAATTCTCTGTGTTCTGACTTCTCATCTGGAAAATGGAGATATAGTGTCCACCTCGTGGAGAGTGTGGTGTTACTAGAACTGAAGCAGTCTAACAAAAGTGAGACCTCTGGGAAGTAGGAAGCACAAACAAGTATTATGTGGCTTTATTATTATGAACTGATTACCTTCCAAAGGTTTCTTTCTCAGTTAGTTCTTTGGAACACAAAGACATTACTTCATAGAAAATGCACAATGTAGAAAAAATCTCACATTTATTGATTGGTGGAGCACCTGGGAGGCATGGCTCTCTTTGCAGAACACTATAAAATCCTGACATTCTCGATTCCACCACAGGCTACAGTAGTTCAAATAATAAAAAAATATGAATTAAGCACATGAATGTAATATCAACTCATAATCAAGACCACATACAAAAATAGTGTTTCTTTTTTTTCATTTTTATTACGGATTTGTTGTTAATTCCTCATTAATGCTTTGTTATCTACCTGACTTGTTCACAGATAAGATGCAATAGTTGACAAAAATTTAAGAAATATTAATGAGAAAAATTATAAGTCAAAAATATATTTCAAATATATGGATTCTATTCTGCCTCTCTTCCTCATCTCTTCATAGGACAGTGTGGAATGGTGGAGGTGAAGAGAAGAGGATAGAGAAAGATAACAAGAGAACAATAGAGAGGCAGGACGTTAGTGAGAAATGGATATGGCTTATTAACTGTTGATGATGACATGTATAGTATTCTCAACTGGATTGGTCTGAGAAGTACTTCATGATGGGCAAAGTCTTTTTACAAGAAAAATGAGAAATAGTGACTGACTGTTTTAAGAAAACAGAATAATAATAATAATAATAATGATTGGGGAAAACATAGAAAAGATATTGAATGTTGAAGCGGGGAGATTAATGTCTCTGTATTGACTGACATGCATGGCATTCCCTTTTGAAAAAGCAATGTAATACACTGTAAAGTTATATGTAATCCAATGTAATATAAAGAAGATTATTATGATAAAAAAAAAAAGACAGGACTAACTGATGCATCTTCAAAATCAAGGGAGCAGATATTGAAGACTGCCATCCTAGAAGGAGAGTCGTTATCCAGGTCAGCTCACAGAAATCTATTTCATCCATCACCTGACTGTTCTAAAGATGAACTATTTGTTGATATAAAAATTAGATCTAGATAAATTGGGACTTTGGAGGATAAATGCTTTAGTCTCTACTTGTCTTAGTCTGTTTTTGCATTGCTAACAGAATTGCCTATGCCTGAATGATTTCATGAAGATGATCTATAAAACTCATGATTATGGTGCCTGGAAAGTCCAAAACCTAGGTCTGAAGCATGACCAAGGGAACCGCAGAGGATGGAAGGTATAGGCAAAGAGAAAGAACACTTTGCTCTTTTTCTTTTATAGTCCTCATGAGAACCAACATCATTATTAATCCCTGATCTGTACAAGAGACTGTTTCCTACATAATATGATCACCATGATCAAATTACTTCCCACTAGGCTTCACCAACTCCCAACGCTGAATTCCAAAACATAAAACATTGAGAGACAAACTGATCCAAATCATAACACCACCAAATCCCTTTGAGACTGTATTTCTAGTGCTAACACAGGACATAGACATAATGAGGATGGAATACGTATTTGTTGATTAAAAGAATAAATGTATGAAGGAATTAAGTGGAATTAATGAATGGAGGTAAAAATAGGAATGGAAGATTAATTAGTAAAAATGGATTCTGATATGGATATAAAATTCATCCCATCCCCTTTGAGCTTTTATCTACATTTTTCGGTTCCCTCTTTAAGCAGAAGAGGATTTGGATAAACAGAATTCTTTGGCAGGGACAGTGTGCTTTGCAAAGATTAAAGGATGTGTGGGGGAGGAAAGAACTGAGTGGAGGGCCCCTGGAGGAAGGCCTTTCTGTGCACCCACTGAAAAGAAGCTGGAGATGACTGGTATAGCTGGGATTTACGAGTCTGTGAGGTTCTACTAGCCCCGGACTACTATTCCTGTAAGAGCAGTGTGGAAGCATAAAAGCAGGTGTCTTGAAAAACAAACCCTATAGCCTTTCGTGTCCTAATGCAACTTATCAACCTCTTATTTTTTATCCTATCTACCAACAGGAACTTGACAAGATCATGGATCCCATGAATCTTTTCAGTTCTGAAATATAGAATTATTTTGGCTCCTTGAGGTTATACCTAGAGAGGTGTGGTTAATAAGGAGAAGCAATAGTGGTCCAAGATATTTATAAGCCCAGTGTCTTTAAGTTGGATTAGCTCTTTTTTAAAAATGATGAAGATAAATTCTAATCATACTTATGGGTGTTTACTTTTTTGCTTGTTTTTTTGTTTTAAAAGAATTATTTATTTATTTATTTATATTATTATCTTTACATTTGTTTTAGGGCACATGAGCTCACTAGAGAGATACAGAGGAGGAGAGAGAGGGAAATGAGAAAGCAAGCTGCTGGATCTGGGATTCAAACTTCAGTTGACCATATGGGAGTCCACAACCTCAACTACCATGCTAACTGCTGACCCCATTTATGGGTGTTTTTTAATTAAAGAAAAGCAGCTTATAAACTCTTCCTTTATACAATGTTGAAAAACACCGAATCTGAAAACCCTAAGAGAACTTTTATTGCTCTTGCTAGAAAGATTCTTACTTGTCCATCAAAGACTTAGTTAATGTAAAAAAAAAAAAATCACAGTATCTCATATCTATAGATACTAGAAACAGTACAGAAGGAGTTGGGTAATGTGGGTGGGAAGAAAGGAATAAGGGAAAGAAGCAAACAGAAATTGAATAGACATACACACATACACACAAATGAAATAAAGGAATAAGAGAGAAGGAGACCTAGAGCTGCAGAAAAAGTTTCAAAGATTAGGTAAGACTTGTCTTGGACCTGGAGTTTGGGTAGATCCCAATCTGAAAGACATCTTCTGTCCAACTTTGTTTGTTTTTTTTTTTTCAGTAATTTTTATTGAAATTTCTAATTTACACATCACAGTTGCTCATGTTTATGACAGAGTGGTTTTAAATACATGCATATTTATAATATTCTATACAAACATCACTTTTACAAATTTATTTCTTTTTAAATATGCATTTATCTATAGTTAAAAAATTTACAGTTTCATGGGCCAGCAGGTAGTGTGGTGGTTAAGGGCGCTAGACTCACACATGGCTGACCGTGGTTCGAGTCCCGAACCTGTTGACTTGCTTTCTCTCTTTTGCTCTCTCTCTTTCATTCTGTCCCTCTCTGGTTAAGTTAAAAATAAGTAAATGGATAAATAAATAAAGTTAAATAAAATAATTATTTAAATTAAAAAAAATTTACAGCTCCTCTTTTCATAACCTCAGCTAACTTTATCTATATATCTTTAAAAACATATTATTGACTGGAATATATTGGCAATTTGGTCTTTTAAATTTTATTTATTTATTTATTGTCTTTTTTTTACTTTTTAAAAAAAATTTTTTTATTTTTTATTATCATCATAATCTTCTTTATATTACATTGGATTACATATAACTTTACAGTGTATTACATTGCTTTTTCAAAAGGGAATGCCATGCAAGTCAGTCAGTACAAAGACATTAATCTCCCCGCTTCAACATTCAATATCTTTTCTTTTTTCCCCATCATTATTTTTATTATTCTAATTATTTTTAAAAACAGTCAATCGCTATTTCTCATTTTGCTTGTAAAAATACTTTGCCCATCATGAAATACTTCTCAGACCAATCCAGTTGAGAATACTATACATGTCATCATCAACAGTTAATAAGACATATCTGTTTCTCACTAACGTCCTGCCT
>NW_006208147.1:1306723-1310477 GCF_000334495.1 Tupaia belangeri chinensis | reverse complement strand
CATAGAGTGTGGATAGTCGGTATATATTGAGTGGATACATACAATATCTTTCTTTCATAGCCTGGCTTACTTCACTCAGCAATAGATCCTCCATATCTGACCACTTTCTATCAAATTCCAGGGTCTTGTTATTTTTTATGGCTGAGTAGTATTCCATAGAGTATATATACCACACTTTTCCAATCCATTCATCAGTTTGTGGACATTTAGGTTGGTTCCATGTCTTGGCAATTGTGAATAATGCTGCAATAAACATGGATGTGCAAGCACTTTTCTGACTGAGCGTTCTCCTGTCTTTTGGGTAAATACCCAGAAGTGGGATTGCTGGATCAAATGGTAGTTCTATTTGTAGATCTTTGAGGAACCTCCATATTGTTCTCCACAGTGGTTGAACTAGTTTACATTCCCACCAACAGTGTAGGAGGGTTCCCTTTTCACCACATCCCCGCCAACACTTATCACTTTTTATATTCTTAATCTTTGCCATTCTGACAGGGGTTAGGTGGTATCTCATTGTGGTTTTTATCTGCATTTCCCTTATGATGAGGGATGTCGAGCATTTCCTCATATGCTTTTTGGCTGTTCGTATGTCTTCCTTAGAGAGACTTTTGTTCAGCTCACTTTCCCATCTTTTAATCGGGTTAATCATTTTTTTTCGCATAAGGCACTTGAGTTCCCTATGTATTCTCGTTATCAGTCCCTTGTCTGAGGCATATTTAACAAAAATATTTTCCCATTCTGAGGGTTGTCGGTTCACACTTGTTACTGTGTCCTTTGCTGTGCAGAAACTTCTTAGTCTAATATAGTCCCACTTGTCTATTTTAGGGATTATTGCCTGTGCTTTGGGAGTCTTATTTAAGAAGTCTTTGCCTACTCCAATGTCTCCCAGAGTTTCCCCAGCATTTTCCACAAGTAGTTTTATTGTCTGAGGTCTTAGGTTCAGATCTTTGATCCATTTTGAGTTGACTGTTGTTAATGGTGAAAGATGGGGGTTCAGTTTCATCTTTCTGCAGGTGGATACCCAGTTTTTCCAGCACCATTTACTAAAGAGGTTTTCCTTTTCCCAATGGATTGACTGATATCCTTTGTCAAAGATCAGTTGGCTATAAGCTTTGGGAGTTATTTCTGGGGTCTCTATTCTCTTCCATTGGTCCACATGTCTGTTTTTATGCCAATACCATGCTGTTTTGATGACCACAGCTTTATAGTATATCTTGGGATCAGGGAGTGATATGCCTCCTACTCCATTCTTCTTACGCAGGATTGCTTTTGCAATACGAGGTCTTTTATGGTTCCAGACAAATTCTATAATTGTCTTTTCTAGATCTCTGAAGAATATCTCTGGTATTTTGATTGGAATTGCATTAAACATGTAGATTAATTTGGGTAGAATTGCCATTTTGATTATGTTAATTCTACCAATCCAGGAGCATGGGATGTCCTTCCACTTTTTTATGTCACTTTCAATGTCTTTTTTAAGATTCTCGTAGTTTTCTTTATAAAGGTCTTTGACTTTCTTAGTTAGGTTTATCCCTAGATATCTTATACATCTTGTGGCTATGGTGAAAGGGATTCCTTTCTTCAGCTCTGCTTCATTCAACTTGTTGTTCATAAATAGAAATGCTATAGATTTTTGGATATTGATTTTGTATCCTGCCACCTTACTGTATTCACTTATTACTTCAAGCAGTTTTTTCATGGATACCTTTGGGTCTTCTAAGTATACCATCATGTCATCTGCAAATAAAGATATTTTCAACTCTTCTTTGCCTATTCGAATGCCTTTAATACTGTTCTCTTCTCTGATTGCAATAGCTAAGACTTCCAGTACTATATTAAAGAGCAGTGGAGAAAGTGGGCAGCCTTGCCTAGTACCTGTTTTCAGAGGAAAAGCTTTCAGCTTTTCCCCATTCAGTATAATATTAGCTGTAGGTTTTTCATAGATTGCTTTTATTGTGTTCAGAAATGACCCTTCTATACCAATCTTACTGAGAGTCTTAATCATAAAAGGATGTTGTATTTTATCAAACGCTTTCTCCGCATCAATTGAGATGATCATATGGTTTTTATCTTTCTTTCTGTTAATGTGGTGTATTACATTTATGGTCTTGCGTATATTGAACCACCCTTGCATCCCTGGTATAAAGCCTACCTGGTCGTGATGAATGATCTTTGTTATATGTTGTTGGATACGATTTGCGAGTATCTTGTTGAGAATTTTCGCATCTATATTCATCAATGATATTGGTCTGTAGTTTTCCTTTTTTGTCATATCCTTATCTGTTTTGGGGATGAGGATGATGGAGGCTTCATAAAATGAATTTGGAAGGTTTCCTTCCTTTTGAATCTTTAGAAATAATTTTAGTAAGATAGGGGTTAATTCTTCCTTGAAAGTTTTGTAGAATTCACAAGTGAAGCCATCTGGGCCTGGGCTTTTCTTTGTTGGGAGATTATTAATTACTGATTCAATCTCCTGGCTTGTTATAGGTCTATTCAGATTCTCTATGTCTTCCTGATCCAATCTTGGTAGTTTATATGCATCCAGGAATTTGTCCATCTCCTCCAGGTTATCTTGTTTGTTGGCGTAAAGTCGCTCATAGTATCCTCTAATGATATTATGTATTTCTGCTATGTCCGTGGTAATATTGCCTGTTTCATCACATATTTGATTAATCTGGTTTCTTTCTTTCTTCTTCTTGATCAGTCTAGCCAATGGAGTATCGATCTTGTTGATCTTTTCAAAGAACCAGCTTTTGCTTTCATTTATTTTCTGTATGGTTCGTTTATTTTCTATTTCATTTATTTCTGCTCGAACCTTTATTATTTCTTTTCGCCTGGCATTTTGGGGGTTCGTTTGTTGTTGTTTTTCCAGTTCTCTGAGGCATGATGATAAGTTATCTACTTGCCATCTTTCCATCCTTTTCTTATGTGCACTAATTGCTATGAATTTCCCTCTTATGACTGCTTTTGCTGTGTCCCATAGGTTCTGGACACTTGTGTCCTCATTATCATTTGTTTCCATAAATTTGTTTATTTCAGCCTTAATTTCTTCAGTAGTGAAGAAGTCATTCAGAAGTAGGTTGTTCAGTTTCCATGTGTTCGTGTATTTTCGGGGTTGTTTCTTGAAATTAATCTTGAGTTTAATTCCATCATGGTCAGAGAAGATGCTGGGTACAGTTTCTATGCCTTTGAATCTGTAAAGGCTTGATTTGTGTCCTAATATATGATCTATCTTTGAAAAGGTTCCATGTCGGGGTGAGAAAAATGTTTATGTTGTGGATGTAGGGTGGAAAGTTCTATAGATATCTGTCAAGCCCATTCCATTTATAGTATCATTTAAGTCCTGTATCTCTCTATTTATTTTCTGTCTAGAAGATATTCTATAAACATTTTTTCTTTTGTTTTGTTTTGCTGTAGGGCATGCACACTTATCAGAGAAAGAGGGAGAGAGAGGGAAATTGAGAAATCATCCCCCACCCCCATGAAATCTTCCCCCAGGGGGTGATGGCTGTGCCAAAATCCATTCTCTAGGGATTTTGGGCATGTACACAGCATGTTTTTCAAGCTGCTGGGTGTGAGACTTCAACCGCACTGTTGACCGTGTGGCATCCAGCCACCTTAGCCTTCACATCACCTGGCTGGCCATAAACTTTTTTCTATTTAAGATTTTTTTTTAAATTTAAATTTATTCATTTTCTACATTAATTCACTATACACCATCACAACACACAAATGAATTTTCCATCCAAAATAC
>NW_006208147.1:1289541-1306158 GCF_000334495.1 Tupaia belangeri chinensis | reverse complement strand
GACCCTCTGCCCTTTCCTCCTCTCCCATTACACTATCTCTGCTATATACAGTTGTCTTCCAAAGGAGTTATTGAAAATGTGATACATGCAAGTAAAGGGAGAGGGGCCACGAGTTTAAAGTTTTTAACAATAGGGAACATAGATTCCATTCAAGGTTGGATCAAGGGTGGGTCTCGTGCAGTTCCACAATTGTAGGTGAGTCTCCATGGAATACAGTTTTAGGAAAGCGGTTCTGGTAAGCAGAGATGATTATCAGTTGATGCGGCACAGCAGCCATCTTGTGATTAGCGGGAATGGTGTTGTGGGGATCTGCAGCGTGAGTTATCCTCGGGTATCTGGCTTCCTTAAGAATGGTAGAGTGGTTCTTGTTTTTCCCTGAGGTAATGCAGGGCTGGTAACCATCATCTTCTCACTGTCCATAGGTAGAGAAAATCCTCCTATACAATATATTTCTCAATTGGTTTAAGACAGCTAAAGTTTCTTTCTGTTGCTTATAGTTGCAAGTTCTTAATCCTTGTTTTTGGCTTCAGTTTGCCGCCTGCGGCCAGCAGCCACACGCAGGCCCAGGGGCCACGTGCATTTATTTATTATCTTTAATTTCACTAAAGAGAGAAAATGAGAAAGCAAGCCATCAGGTCTTGGACTTGAAGTGCAGTCAGCCATGCGCCATAACCACCATGCCACTTGTTGGTTCAAGCCATTTGGTCTTAACAGTTCACTGAAATAAAAGAGCCTGCCATTAGAGTAAGCCCTTAATTTTGGACAATTTGAAAATTTAGCTCATCTTATTTACTGACTCATGCTGATTAATCAATGAATCATGGGATAGAGATGTCAAATTATTTTCCCTGGAAATGTTTCTGATTCCATAGCTTGTGCATGAATTTTTTTTATCAAGTTTTACCTTGTTATCCTCATGACATAATCCATCATGGCATAGAGCATCTTATGTTCATGCAAAGGTCACTGAACTCAGTGTCAAATGACTGAATTCTGATCCAAATTTGGCCCCAGTGGACAAGTAACCCAATTCTATGGACTTTGGTTTCCTTAGCTTTAAAATAAAAGAATGAAACTTAAGGAATGAGCTTAAGTTTCACAATGAACGAGACCAATGCCCCATCTTACATAAGCACCAGGTTGAAAAACTGAGCTATCCTCCTATTATGCTTAGAGGCCAAGGGTATGTAGCGATGTCCTAATTTCCCTAAGTAATGTGCAAGATGTGTGTTATTCATGAATTTCCCTAGTTATAAAAGACAGTAGGTATTTGAATCCTTAGTGTAAGATAGCCAATCACTGGCAAATTTGCCAAATTTCTCCCCCCGAAAACGATGTTTACCAAGTAGTGCTGATAAAAGGTGAAACAATAAAGCTGGTAACTTAGTCATGGGCAAATACAGTCCTGGGAACTGTGCAGAACCAAAAGCGGTACCATGGACATGACATGATGGCATGATGAAGGAAGAAGTATTATGTATTGCCCATCCCTTTACCCATCAACCTACTCAGAGGCTCTTAGGAGGACGGTTGGCTCCTGGGATTATCTGCCAATGGAAACCAAAAGAAATCAAGAAAATCACATTTGAAATGTAAAGATGACATAGCAAGAAGCTGAGTGCTAACGCTGAAATTCCTCACGCACTCCCTGTACCAGGAGTATCCTTGTCCTTTGCCAGATGATTCCACAGTCCTAGCCACCAGTGGGATTGAATCTGTCCTCCACCCAGTGATACTGGACTGGGCTTTATGACTTACTTTAATTGAATATGAGTGCCAGTTCCAGGCTGCGTTTTGTGATTTTTTTTTTTTTTTCACTAGAATATACCCTTGCATTGCTGCTGGCCCAAGGAGAATGAAGAGTCATGTGGAGCAGATCTGAATCCAACCTGGAACTTTTCTTCTTTTCTTTCTTTCCTTTTTCCTTCTTCTTTGTCTTTCTTTCTTTTTTCTTCCTCTTTTTCTTTTTTTCCTGTGTGTGTGTGTGTGTGTGTGTGTGTGTGTAGATATTTTTGCCTTAGGGTGTGGGGCTCACTGGAGTGAGAGACAGATACAGTGAGAGGAAAAGTGAAAAAACACCACCAACGAGGGATGGCCATACCATGTTCCATTCTCCTCCATTCCCCTTCTGGGATCATGGGCATGTATGCACATGTGCCCAATGTGTTTCAAACCAACATGTCTGGGACTCAAACTGCAGTTGGCCATGTGGGAGTTCAGCTGTGTAACTGCTATGCCATCTGCTGGCCCCCCTCAGAACTTTTAATCAAGCCCAGGTGACCCAAAGCCTGACAGAGGGACAGTCCAGCCATCCCACAAATTCATTATCAGGGGAAATAAAAACATAAACCTTGAATTTTGGGATAGTGTGTTACCAATAGCTGACCAAAAATCATAGGATGGTGTATTTAATATTTTCTAAGATGGAACTAGCCACCAATAAATTAGGTAACCTTATCTTTCCTTTTCCTTCTTTCTCCCTGTCTATCGAGCTCTTTCCTTCCTCCTTCTTTCCTTGCCCTTCTCCTACTTCTTTTTTTTCTTTCACAAATATTCATTAAAAGTCTATTATGTATCCAAAAGTGTACTGGGGCTGAGAAAGAAGGTCAATACAATGCCAGCCCTATCAGGAAGGCTGACAGATATGGTGTATTTTTGAAGATATGCAGTGTGATGGACACATATCCTTGAGGAAGTTAACCTAGTTTGGAGTGGCCAGGAGGATTCTCCAGAAGATAGGAGAATTCAAAACAAAGGACAAATTGAGTAACTTCTGTGGGACAGAGGTGTGGGGGTCAGGAAGAAATCAGGGAGGGAAATTTTCTTTCTTTCTTTCTTTCTTTCTTTCTTTCTTTCTTTCTTTCTTTCTTTCTTTCTTTCTTTTTTTTTAGAGGGTTTTGCTATAGGGTGCATGCACTTGCCAGAAAGACAGAGAGCCAGAAAACAAGAAATCCCCCCACCCCCAGAAGAGATGGTCATGCCGCAATCCCTTCTTCTCTATTCTCTTTTTGGGATCTTGGGGATGTATGCACATGCACCAGCATGAGTTTAAGCCACTGGGTCCAGGACTCGAACCACTGCCAACTACATGGGAGTCCAGTGACATAGCCATTATGCCAACTGCTGGTCCTGGGAGAGGAATTTTCTATGCAGTATAACAGCATCCACAAAGATCTTGAGATGGTAAGGCAGGTTTTAAAAACAAAACAAATATTATCATCATCATCAACAACAAAATAAAAATACAGTGGAAGGCAGAGATTAAGGGGGGAAATGACATAAGACACAGTTGGAGAGTATCAGGAGGTGGAGTCATAACAATCTGTAGGCCTTGGTACCACTTTGGACTGTCATCATAGAGAAATTGAGAATCATTGGGAAAATTTTAGGTCTAATGTGCACCAATCTTTGGGATTTAAAAAGAACATTCTGGCCTCAGAGCAGAGAACGGATTAGAGGGGGAAAAGCTGCAGAAGGCTGCAGATGGCTGCAGAAGCTGCAGAAGGCTGCAGTCTTTGATAGGGTTTAAGTGCATGTTGTTGTTTTACCTACAAGGGAGTTAGCAAGAATTACAGAAGTTGAACTTGAGAGATGTGAAGGCATGTTAAGTGCATTGGATACAGAGCTAAACAGAAGAAAATAGTTAAGGTGCTTTTGGCTTATTCAAGTGACTGAAAATGGTGTTCTTTTCAGAGTAAAAGAACGCTAAGGAAGAAATAGGTGTTGGTGGGAATGTCATGAGATCATATATGAAGTTAATGAGTTTGATGTATGTGTGAGGCATCAAATATTGGGTTGTTGAAAATCGAATAATCTCTAAAGGTATTTCTAGGGTTAATAGATATTAATAGATATTAACCCTAGAAATAATTCCATGCTCTTTGCTAAACTAACTGAACCTATGTTTCTTTCTTTCTTTCTTTTCTTTTACAAAAACAACAACCTATCCAAATGAATATCGGATACGTTAAAAATCTAACAAATGATGGAAGCCCTTAGAAATTTATTTATACATTCTTCACAGAAATAGAAAAAAACAGTAAAATTTGTGTAGAATCAAAAAAGCAAGGCTTTGCAAAATGAATAAAATGGTGCAAAAAGAATATCATTACCTGCCTTCAAAATATATTACAAAGCCATAATAACCAAAACATGATACAGGTACAAAAACAGATATGTAGACCAATGTAATAGAGTAGAGAAACCAGAAATAAATCCATCAACAGATAGCTAAATAAATTTTGATGAATCTTAAGAGAATTAGTGGAGAAAAGAACATCTTTTCAATAAATGGTACTGGGAAAACTGGATATCTACCTGCAAAAGAATGAAAATAAACATCTATCTCTTACCACTTATAAAAATAAACTTGAAATGGATTAAAGACCTAAACATAAAACACTAAATTATAAAACTACTTGTACTGTTGTTGATGATGATGTTTGTTTTGTTCTTAAAGCCTGCTTTTCACAAGGTAAGCAGATAACATGGTGGTTATAGTGCTGGACTCCCACATGGCTGACTACAGTTCAAGTCCTAGACCTGGTAGTTTGAAAATCACACTGGGCACATGTGTGTGCATGCCCAAAACCCCAGGAAGAGAATGGAGGAGAAGAGAGTGTAGTGTGCTTATCACCCTGGGGGATGATTTTTCACTTTCCCTCTCACTATTTCTCTGTCTCTCTCTTGTGAGTACATGTGTCCTATGGCAAAAAACTTAAAACAAAACAAAACAAACAAACAAACAAAAAACTTGCCTTCCCTGTCTCAGAATCTTTGTGCATGCTTTTACATATCATAGAAGGTTCCTCTCCCTGCCCAGTTCCTGCCCCTCACAGCTCTGTCCCACAGAGATTACTCAACTTGACCTTTATCTTGAATTCTTGTGACCTCTGGAAGAGGAAACCACTACAAGACAGTAGAGTAGGCATTTTTTTTTTAAAAAAAAGGGGCAATAATATCAAAAATAAAAGTGGAATTATATCACGTTAAAAAGCTTCTACACAGCAAACAAAATAATAATAGAATAAAGAGTTTATTCACAAAATGGGAGAAAATATTTGTGAACTATACTTTAGATAAGGGACTGATAACCAGAATATATAAGGAACTCATACAGCTTACCTATTAAAAAAACACAAAACATACACACACAAAACACTAGTAACACAATTGAAAAGATTGACAACCAATCTGAACAAACACCTCTCAAAAAAAGACATAAAAATGAATAAAAAGTATATGAAATATTTAAATAGCTTATCATAAAGTAAATGCAAGTTAAAATCATAATTAGGTATCACTTGACCCCAGTCGAAATGTCTATGAACCTAAAACCCCCTCCCCCCAAAAACTAAAAAATAACAAGTGCTGATGAGGTTACAGAGAAAAGGGAACTTTCGAACACTGCAGGTGGGAGTATAAATTAGCATAGCCACTGTGGAAAGCAGTATGGAGATTCTTCAAACATCTGAAAATAGAACTACCACATAATCCAGCAATCCAATTCTTGGGTATTTACCCAGAGGACAGGAGATCTCTTTGTCTGAGAGACATTTGCACAGCTATGCTTATAGTAGCATTACTCATAATAACTTAGAAATGGACTCAATCTAAGTGCCCAGCAACTAATAAACAGATTAAGAAAATATGACACATATACACGATGAAATACAATAATAAAAAACAATGATAAGCCTGTCATTTGACACAATATGAATGAATCTAGAAGATATAACGCTAAGTGAAATAAGCCAGGCTATGAAAAACAAATATTGTATGTCCCAGCTTAACATATACCAAATTTCTGCACTCTCTAACAGAAATTGAAGGACCTCAATAGTTACAAAAGCAAATATAGTAGAATGAATATTGGATGTGCACAGCATAATATTTAATCCTAGAGATGAAAAATAGGTATATGTCATTGATTTAGCACATAATCAGTGCAGGCTTTGATAAAACATACTACACACCACAAAAATGTATAATGATTAGAAATTGAAATATAAAATAAATTATTAGATGCAGATGTCTGGTAAAAAGGGCTTCTCATAAAGCTAATAAAGTAAGAAAGAAGAGAGACGATATGGAAAATGAGGGATCTAATAAAAGAGAAAGGCCAATGAAATTCTGAGGGTAATGTTTAAGACATCATGCTTACAGAAACCAGGAGAAGTATTAAAGCAGAAAGTCATCTTCCAGGGAAGAGAATTACACCATCTGCTGATCCCAGGAAGAGGTTTTTAAGGAATAAAAAAGAAATTGACAGAATATTTGATGGGTTTGGACATATTAAAAATAAATTTTTAGGGGAAAAATGTGGCATTGTAGTTAAGACATTGGACTCTCCCATAATTGACCACAGTTTGAGTCCCAGACCTGGCACCTTGAAAACTATGCTAGGCATATATGCATATGTGCCCAAAATCCCAAGAAAAGAAGAGACTGTCATGGCCATCCCCTCAAGGAGTGATTTTTCACTTTCCAACTCTCTGTCTCTCTCTGGTGAGCACACATGCCCCATAGCAAAAATTTTTAATTAATTAATTAATTAAATATTAGCCTAGTTGAAAGTCAAAATGAATTAGTAAAAGTACTTAAAAAAATAGCTAATGATAACAACAGAAAGAGTAATGAGTAAATCCGTAAGAAGCAAAATGATAATAGTGTACTATATGACTTAACTGGTAATAAAATTTAAATAGTTATAATTATGTAATCACTGAGAATCAAGTTAACCTAAAAGGGTGATATAACAATTTGGGGGGGATGGCAGATGGTAGGAGGATTAGGAAAAGCACTAAAGTCCCATTTCTTTTCTAAGAGAGTATTTAATAGCATAGGGGGCTGGAAAAATAGCTGTGTAATAATCATTAGAAACTTTTGAGATACACACTCACAGAAATAGCTACAGGAGATGACAATGATGCCAGTGAAGAGGAGTGGAAAGAGGTGAAGAAATGTCTTTTCTTCCAGTCATCTTGAAAAAAAAAATGGGTGATAGTATTGGACTTCAGAAACTATGTGCATGTATTTTTTTTTTTAATAAAAACATGCATTTAAAAAAGCAGAAAACAAGGGCTTCTGGTATGTGAAACTTTCTTTTACTGGTATATTCTGGTGGACACAAATTGGTAATTTAAACAATTTGATGGTCTGGGTTTAAACTATTAAACTCTTTAGTGAAGGAAATAGCTCCTATTTAGAATGAAGGATATGATAACTAGCAAGCAGGAGTCCTCCTAAAAACCAGCCAAAATGGGACCAGCAGTTAGCGTAATGGCTATGTCGCTGGACTCCCACGTAGTCGACTGCGGTTCGAGTCCCGGACCCGGTGGCTTAAACTCACGCCGGGCGCGTGTGCGTGCGTGCCCAAGATCCCGAGAGGAGAATGGAGGAGAAGGGATTGCGGCGTGGCCATCCCCCCTGGGGGGTGGATTTCCTGCTTTCTATCTCTCTGTCTCTCTCTGTCTGTCTGGCGAGCGCACGCGCCCTATAGCAAAAACCTCTCAAAAAAAAAAAAAAAAACAGCCAAAATGACTGCCAGAGACAAAATCTCCTGCCACAAGCTCTGGAGTGCACACCTGGCCAGCCCAGATCTCTTCCTTTCTTTTTGCTCACACACATAGGAATTTAGTTCAACCACTTCTTCATTGCCACACCCCCTACTCTAAATCTGTCCTACAAGGTCCCCATGACTGCTGAGACACGTGTAAAACCTTTCCAGCTTCTTGCCTCCCTGCTGTCTCTGAGTTAGGCAAGTCCTTTTGATGTTTTGAGATTTTTATAACTCTCTTCTTTAGGGAGCAGATGGGGAGTGACAAAAATAACAAACGTCAGGGAAATGACTGGGCTCAAAGCAGAGTAAGTTTTAGCCCTCGTCTGGGTGTTCACTAAACAGAAATAGAGCTAGGTTTGTTCTGTTAGCACTTCCTAGGTTCATGTTCCGAGAAACTCCTAGGGCTCCCTGAAAACCCTTGAGAAGATCTGCGTCATTCCCACTATTACAGTGAAATGAAGAACTCTTACCAATCAACACATATTAAGTTATTCTTGTGATTGCAAAGGTATTAGCCTCCTAGCTGTTATTAGAATACATCAAACACTCATTTCTGGGTCCTCTCTGTCTACTCCTCTCAGGGATTCAGAGACAGTCACTTGACACAATCCTTCCCTTCCTTTAGGTCTTTTTTCAAACACCACCATGCAGACTTTCTGGTCCACCTGATTTAAATTTACAAGCCTTTCTAAGCACTCCCTACCTCCCATTTGATATTTCCCATGTCACTTACTTACCATAACCTTTATTATTTAAAAAAAAATTTTTTTTTTACCATAATATGTATGCACTCACCAGAGAGGGCCAGAGAAAGGGAAGGTGAGAATTCACTACCCAGGGAGGATGACCATGCCACTATCTCTGGTCCTTCATTCTCCTCCTGGGATTTTGGGCACACACACACATGCACCTGGTGTGATTTCTAAGTCGCCAGGTCTAGGAATTGAACCATGGTCCACCATATCAAACGCCAGCACCTTTAACCACCACGCCACATGCTGGCCCCACTTTACTTATTTGTTTACTGCCTGTCTTTTCCTTTTAGAAGGAAAGCTTATGACAACAGACTTGGACTCTTTTGTATCCCATGTGCCTAGAGCAGTTTCTGACATGTAGTAACTACTCAGTAAGTATTTTCTGAATAAATGAATAATATTATCAGTTAATAATAGATCTTAGCCCAAGTCCAGTGAATAGTACAATTTCTTGAGTATTTTTCAACAAATAGAAAACATATATGTGAGAAATACTTTCAATCAATTTGAAATAGTAATATAGTCATGCATCACATAATGATGTTCTGGTCACATATATAATGGTGATCACGATTCTTTTTTAGAAAGATTTTTGCTACAGTGCACATGTACTCACCAGGTAAACAGAGAGAAACAGAGCAATAGAAAGTGATAAATCATCCCTAGAGGGATGGCCACACCACAATCCCTTCTTCTCCATTCTTCTGTTGGGATTTTGGGTACATATGCATACCCATGAGTTTCAAACCTCCTGGTCCAAGATTCTGACTATGGTCAGCCATATGGGAGTCTAGCATCTTAACCACTATGCCACCTGCTGGCCCTAGTGGTCTCATTATTATGAAGATTATAAAGCTGAGAAATTCCAATAGTCTATGATGTCAAAACCACCTAGCATGTCATAGTGCAGTATATCATTACTCATGCATTTGTGAGAATCCTGGTAGACCTAGTGCACTGCCAGTCATATAAAAGTATAGCACCTACTATCACATACAGTACATCTACCAGATTATACAAGCACTATCTTACTAGTTTATGTTTTTGCTATACTATACTTAGATTAATTTTTTAAAAAATTTCCTCCATATGAAGACATTGTATTGGGTTGTTGGAAAAGTCATGACACAGTTTTACATAAAAAGACATAGAAAAACACATCATGACTTTTCCTATAACCCAATATATTGGTCCAGTTGAAGATACTACTATATACATTATTATCAACAGATAACTTTCTGATTTCCTGTCTTCCTCCCTCTCATTGCCCATCTACTTTCACACTGTCTTTAGCAGATATAGTAGCTCTCCCCACTTTCATACTTTCCATTTCTTCAGTTTCTGCCACAGAATGCAACAGTAAGTATATATTAACTGGGGACATATAATATTTCTCTTCTATAGTCTTGATTGCTTCACTCAGCATTTAATCTTCCATATCCCTTCACTTCGTATCAAATTTCAGGCTTTCATTGCGTTTTTTTTTTTTAATGACTGAATAGTATTCCATGGTGTATATGTGCCACATTTTTTCAATCCATTCATATTCTCTTGGAAATTTTGGTTGATTCTCTGACTTATCCAGAAATAAACCCCCAAACATACAGCCAACTGAATTTTTTTTTTGAGAGAGATTTTTGCCCTAGGGCATGTGTGCTTGCCACAGAGATAGTCAGCGACAGAGAGACAGAAAGTTAGAAATCACGTCCCAGGGGGATGGCCACACTGCAATCTCTTCTCCTTCATTCTCCTCTCAGGATTTTGGGCACCCATGAACACATATCTAGCATGAGTTTTAAGCTGTCAGGTCTGTGACTAGAACTGTGGTCAGCTGTGTAGGAGTCCAGTTATGTAATCATTACACCATCTGCTGGTCCATAGCCAACTGATTTTTGACAAAGGGCACAAGAAAATCCAATATGGAAAAGAAATTCTCTTCAGCAAATGGTGGTGAAAAAACTGGATATCCACCTAACCCGTATCTCTCACCATTAGCAAAAATCAACTCAAAATGGATCAGAGTTCTAAATGTAAAAACTCAAGCTATAAAACTGCTGGTGGAAAACAGGAGGAACTATTAGAGACGTTGGAGTAGGCAAATATTCTTTAAACATGATCCACAGAGTACAGGCTATATTATTATTTTAGAGTGTACTCCTACTTATAAGACATTCTGGGGTCAGTAGGTGGCAGAGTGGAAAGGTGCTGGACTCATGTATGGCCAACCACTGTGTGAATCCTGGTCCCAGGGGCTTAAAATTTAGGCTGGACCCATGTGCATGTGGGCTTGAATTCCTGAGAGGAGAAAGGAGGAGAGGGGATTGCAGCATGGCCATCCTCTCAGGGAGTGATTACCCACTTTCTTTCTCTCTATTTCTTTGGCGAGTGCAGGTCTTCTATAGCAAAAACCTCTCTAAAAACAAAACAAAACTAAACAAAAATGCTTACCATAAAACAGTATGTTGTGTTACATGGACAGTAGTCCTACACAGACATGCTTCCTGCATTGTTTTCTCTTGCATTTGATGTAATCTTGTATTGCCTTGGAAATATGTATGTAAGCATGGAGGTAATTTATACTCTGTGATGTTCACATAGCAACAAAATTACCTAAGCACAGATTTCTTGGAACATAGCCCCATCATTCAGCCACTATGACTGTATTTTTTTTATCTCTGGTCCAAATGTTGGATGATGCAGGAGAGAGGAGAGTAATACTCATTTCCTAATATAGAGTGGGTATTCAATATATATTTGCTGAGTGATAACTGTGGAGGGCAGAGGGCATATTTAAGCTGAAAAAAAAAATGCAATCGTGAGTCCCCCTAAGATTCAAAATAAGTTCAGTATAAATAAAGAGTCTTGGAAAGTGAGCATGAGGGAATTATGAGATGTGTGGGGGGGTGGGGGTGGGGGGGAAAGAATTCAGCATTGGGATAAGTCCAAAAGTATCAATAATAATACTGAATGTTAACTTCCAGGATTTTAAAAGATCAGATCACAGGAACATTGCAATTTCAACAAGAGAGATTACATGAGACTAAATTGGTGAAATAGACTCCTATGACTTTTGTCTAAAACATTACTGATTTTCTTCTATGCTTTGTCTTCTAGATTTAAGGATTTTGGTTCTTTTGAATTGGTAGGTTCAGCAATTTGATAAAATTTTTTTAAATTGAAATATAAACTTTTCTTCCTTCCTGACCCCTTTGCAATTGGAAAAATATTTGTGAGCGTTCTTAGTTTGTGGCAGAATGGTTATTTGCATAAGTTCAATAATACAATAGTATCTGTTGACTTGCAGCAGAAGTTGAATTCTTATGGAGTTTTGTACAAATAACAGACCAAACTGAGATAATCCTATTTTTTTTTTCAAATATGACTGTTTACACCTCTCTTTAGTAAAAGGGGGAATGGAGAAAGAAAAAAATGTTTCAGAAGAAACTGTACTTGTCACGAGATTCAAGCTTTGTTCATATTTTTAGTTTAAGATCTTTTGTGAATCAATAAAATGTGAAAAAAGAAAGTTTAGTATGGAAGAGAAGGAGGGGGGAGGGGAAGGAAAAAACAAGTAAAAGTATGCTAAATTGACAAAAAATGAGATGCTATTTGCTGATGATAATGTATATAGTAATATCTTCCTCTTGACTGACAGGCATGATATTTGTGCTGGAAAAATAAATGTACACTGTAAATACATGGGATTAAATGTAAATAAGTAAAAAGGAAAAGAAAAGGAAAAAAAAATCCTGAACATTGGCACCAGATTACATTTCTTTTGTTCATGAAAAATATCCACAATTTTCAATGTAGAGTAATTTGGTCAAGGTTTATGTTTTACGAAGAAACTTCCCTTAGGAAAGTAGAGAAGATAGATTGGGAAGGGTGGGCAAAGATGGCCATCCCAGCCAGATAATGTTCAATAGCCCGGATGAGAGATAACGGGGATCTGAACAAGGCATTGCTGGTGGGTTAGACAGAGGATGCAGCAAATCAAAGCCTCACGCACTCCTGGTGGGGTTGTAACATGGTACAGAGGCTTTGAAAATGGTTAAGCAGTTCCTCAAAATATTGTATACTGAGTAACATGTGATCCAGAAATTCTACTTTTTAGGTATTTACCCAGTGGAATTGAAAACATGTTCACAAATCTTGTATACAAATGTTCATAACAGCTAAAAGTGTAAACGGCCCAGGTATTCCTCAAAAGATGTTAAACACAATGTGGTGTGTCCATACAATGAATATTAGCTAGCCATAAAAATGAAGAGGGGCTGGCAGTAGGTATATTGGTTAAGGCACTGGACTCTAGCATGGCTGATGATGGTTTGAGTCCTGGACCTGGCAGTTTGCTTTTTCACTTTTTCTCTCTCTTTCTGTCTTTCTCTGGTGGAGTTGAAAAGTAACAATAATAAATAAAATTAAATAAAAATAATTCATTTTCAAAAAAAGAAATGAAGAGCTGATATATTCTGTAATGTGGATAAACCTTGAAAACATTATGCTGAATCAAAGAAGCCAGTCACAAAAGACCACATATTGTATGAATCTACTTTTATTTAATATCCAGAGTAGAAAAATCTTCAGAGACAGAAGGTAGATGAATGCTTTTCAGGCACTGGGGGAGGGAATGTGGAGAATGTGCTAAGGGGTGTGAGGCTTCTTTTTGAAGTAATAATATTTTTCTAGATGTAGAAAGTGGTGATGGTTTAAAAACTCTGTGGATATATGAAAAACCACTGGATGATACACATTAAAAAGGTGACTTGGGAACAACAGATGGCATAATGGTTATGTTGCTGACTCCCACGTAGTCGACTCCAGTTCAAATCCTGGACCTAGTGACTTAAAACTTAAAAACAAAATCCCGAGAGGAGAATGGAGGAGAAGGGATTGTGGCATGGCTGTCCCCCCTCAGGGGGGATTTCTCATTGTTTCTCTGTCTCTCTGGCAAGGGCACATGCCCTATAGCAAATACCTTTCTAAAAAGAAAAAAAATAAAAAAAAGGTGACTTTTATAGTATATGACTATCTCAATAAAATGGTTCTTTAAAGAAAAGTGGAATGGATAGCTCTAGGTGACACATTAGATATGGAAGTTGAAGGCAGGGATTGGGTAGAAGGAACCTGAATCTTTCTGTTTGTATAACTTGTAAAAGGATGATGCTCTTTTCTCAAAGTAAGTACTTTTAGGACAAAGAAAAAAAAGAAATAAACAGGGAGATGCCAAAAAACAAGTAGCCAGACAAAGAATGTCTATGAGAAATGTCTATGAGTATTGTAAATAGTGGATCTTTCTTTGTTTTTGAAAAATTGTATATGTACATACACACACACACACACACACACACACACACACATATATATATTTAAAAAAATACTTCAGGAGGGGCATACGTGATAAAAAGAGTACATTGCTCTTAAAAAATTAATTATTTTGATTTAAGTAAGATGGCAAGAATTAATTGCCCAGTTCAAAATATATAAAGACAGAAGTAATAGCAACAAAAGAAGTCATTGGAAAAAATAGGTTAGAAAGAGACCAGCAATTGGCATAATGGCTATGTGACTGGAATCTCATGTAGTCTACTGCGGTTTGAGTCCCGGACCCAGTGGCTTAAACTCCCCTGGGAGCATGTGCGTGCATGCCCAAGATCCCAAGAGGAGAATGGAGAAGGGATTGCAGTGTGGCCATCTCCCCTGGGGGGGGGACAGGATAGAACAATGAAGAAGGAATTATGGCTCTCTCTGGCCAGAAAAAAAAAAAAAAAAAAAAAAAGCCCAAAAAAAAAAAAAAAAAAAAAAAGAATACTTTAGAAAAAGTACAACTTAAGCATAGAAAATTATTTTGGCCCACAAAACTCTGTTTATATCTTACCTTATTCCACCGGATAAATTACATCGCCAAAATTAGAAAAGAAGTTAAAATAAAATCTGATCTTTAAAAAGTTAATGGGTTTAGAGGACTAGAGGAAACATTTTCAGACATAACCATGCAGAACTTACATATTTGGTGCCAAATCTGCAAACTCGAGAATCTGGGAAGAGCACAAATACTTCAAATAAATGCCTTCCTTCCCAAGCTGTGTGGCTGCCCCTCACCCAGCTCCTGGCTGTGTACATCTGTGCAGACAAAGCAAAGGGGATTGAGCTCTCTCTCCCCTAATGCATGAGGAGTTTGAGTTAGAAGTTAGAAATGACCCTCCTATTTTTATGCAGGAATTTATGCCTCCTTCCAGTCACGTGAGCTCACCCATGCATTAAAGGCCAAATCCAAAACAAGTGTTGAGAGAACCCTATGGCTTTAAACCATTGTTCCAGGCACTGAATGCCTACCTTAAAATAAATATTAATATTAGGTTGTCAGAAAAGTCGTGGTGCATTTTTACATAGAAAAATCATGGAAGAAAATGTGTCATGACTTTTCCAACAACCCAGTAGCTATTAGTGCTTAGCATCTACTATGGACTGAATAGACATAGACAACTGAAGTTCACGGTCAGCCCCGGTGGCACAACAGTCTCGCAACACTCAGATGGTGAAGTCACTTGCGAAGGTCCTAGGTTTAGCATTCCACCGTCTGCTAGTACATGCCAGGTGTGTGCACACATGCCTGCGGTCCTGCAAGAGGACCCTGTTGGGGGTCTCTCTCTCTCTCTCATGGGAGAAATAAATAAATACAAATTTTTAAAAGGGATGGAAACTTATTTAAACTGCACACACTACAGATCTGGAAAGAGGTAGAGTCAGGATTAGACGTAGGGCTACCCACATGTAAATCATACTTTTTCCACTGCTTTGTGGTCTCTCTCTGCTGGGAATTTCCTTCAGTAATAACAAACATCTCAGAGTCTCCAACACTTTTTTCTCATGCATTATTCCAAGGCAGGGCTGTTGTACCAATCATAGTCCCAGAGTGCTCACTTCCCAGAAACGGTGTTGGTTCCATAGCCCAACGATGACATTGCCTTCAGGTGCTAAAAAGGCCTCTCGACCATTTTAAACATATGGGGTTCTAAATTTCTATCCTGAGGTAGATCCTATCCCTCTCCTGAGAAGTGTTTGCCTTTTCTTTCCACTCTGCCTTTTGGTATCCTGGCCTTGCATATCTAACTTTCTTCCTGATGCTAAGTGGCTGGTATAGCCCAAAGTCACATTCGATTTAGGGATTATCTTATGCAGAAGCATTTAAACTCAGCTTTGTGACTTTGGAGATATGAAACACAAAGGAGATAATTCGAAGCAATACCTGATTAACGCTGAATAATTCAGAATTAATCAAAGTGTCTTTAAAGCTGACTGCCTAAGCTAACACGTTCAGAATAAGAGCCATATGATTGCTCAGAAGAAACGAGAAACAAAATTTTTTAAGTTCAAACGGATTTAGAATCAACATTTTAATTGTAGCAACACATCACATTCTTCCAACTTCTCCCACTGACATATTTCACCCCCAATCCTGATATTTTAATTTGTCTACGGTAGTATTTATTTTATGCTGTATGCTCGTGTGGTTTCTCCTCATTTCTCTACATCAATGAGGTATGTGGGACCACAAGCCTACAGAGTTGCAGGTGGAGCTAGAGGCCATGGCTAGAAATGGGAGGTTGTGCAGAGGAAATGCAGCTCGAGACACGTGACAGGAAGTTTGGGAAAGAGATGTGGTGTGATGTCCTCAGTAAGAGTCCAGAGATCTGGGTCTCACGAGAGCCAGCTTTGAATGAAGTATATCAGCCAAGCAATAGTAATACAAATAATCACTTTATTTGTTTACCCATTTTTAAAAAATAATGATAGGGCTGACCTTGTAGTGCAGTGGTTAAAGAAGGTGGTTCCCACACAGCCAACAAGGATTTAAATCCTGGCTCTGGCAGCTTGAAAATAGTCATGGTTTGTGTGTGTGTGTGTGTGTGTGTGTGCGCACACGCACATGCATGTGTGTACACGTGTGTGCATGGATGTGTGCATGTGCTGTGTGTGTGTGTGCGTGCACACGCACATGCATGTGTGTACATGTGTGTGCATGGATGTGTGCATGTGTGTGTGTGTGTGTCTAAAATCCTTTTAGGAAGGAAGAATGGACTGTGGCATGATCAGGGGATGCTTTCTCCCTTTCTTTCTCTCTCATTTTCTGGCTCACAAACTTATGACCTCTGACCATTTATACACACACATATATATACACAATGACAAAGAAAATTAATTTATAAATCAATAAATATACTATATCATGTCCCCTTTATCAAATTAATCCTCATTTTAGAATTCTTTCACCCCTTTCAACTGTATTTACTTCTCTTT
>NW_006208147.1:1285671-1289527 GCF_000334495.1 Tupaia belangeri chinensis | reverse complement strand
AGCAGTCCCTTCCTATTCCATAAAGCTAAAGTTCATCTCAAATGGTCCTTACTCTTTATCTTATGCCTCTTCCCTATCTTTTTGTTTTTATTTTTTATTTTTGCTATAGGGCATGTGTGCTTGATGGGGAGAGACAAAGAGAGGAAAGAGAGAGACAAAGACAGACATCTTCAGTGGGGGATAGCCACACTGCAATTCTCCTTCACTCCTTTCTTGGGACTTTGGGCATGCAGGAACATGTGCCTGGTGTCTTTTTCAAACTATGAGGTATAGGACTTAAACCATGCTGCCAGCCATGTGGGGTCCAGCCACCTTAACCACCAGGTCATTAGCTGGCTCCCCTCTCACTTTTAAATTTTTTTTCTTTATAGCCATTTTCCCTGTTTCCTCACATTTTCATGTGCTAGACACATGTGTACTACAGAGAGCAGTTGTACTTCTATGGGAGTGAGGCATGTACACATGGAAGAAGTGGAGCTGTGAGGTTCCTGAGTCAGTTAGGGCTACTTTTCCCAGCAGCCCTTCTGTCCAATGTCTGCAGCATTGTCCTTAAAATCTACAACTGAAACAATTATAATAGAACTTTATTGGGTGCCTACTTAAGCAGTAAAGAAATGAAAAGTTAAAGGTTCCTTCACTCAGGTGATGGCCTGAATCCATAGCCTCTGTTTGAACCAGAGCGGGACCTCCAGTGACAAGAGAGATGGGGTTGAACATGTTTACAGAAGGGGAAGCCTTGGGCTGCCCCATGGCTTAGTGCTTAAACCCTGCGCTTTGGGAGCTGGATCCCATATGTCTGACCAGGGTTTGAAACTTGGTCACTGTGGCTTGAGAAACACACTAGGCATGTATGTGAGTGCCCGAAGTCCTGAGGTGACAGAAAGAGAGGAAGAAGGACTGCAATTTGACCACACTCTATTGGGGAATGCTTTCTCTTTTTCTGTCAGGCAAGTGCACCCTATGACAATTGACAAAAACAAAACAAAAACAACATTTTTTTCCTAAAATGTTCAGTAATCCCACTTAACCCAACTTTACCTGCAAAAATCTGGTAGTGACGTGAATTTAGATTTAAACCAAAAGCTCAAGAAAGTCCTTTACCACAGTTATGAGCCTATAATTTTCCAGTCTGCTAAAATATTCAGAAATCCATTAAAATATTTCACACATGTTAAAATAAGGTCATGGAAGCTGGATGAGCGTGACTGGGAACTCACTGTGCAATTATGATCAGGCCTCAGGGCAAGTGCAGTAAAATCAGCTATTAGGGAGCAGATTAGTCACCTGTTAGCTGCACAAATTTGGGCAAATAACGTCTCTAAGTCTTGGGTTTTTTTTTTTTTTCAACTTTAAAATGAGAGATTATTTTCCTAATGCTACTAATCTTTTTGAATATATTATACTTTTTTTCCTTGCCATTGGGTGCGTATGCTTACTGGAGAGAGAGAGAAGGAGTGAGAAAAAGTAAAAAACTCATTCCTCGGGGGGAAGAATGGCCACATCATAGTACCCTCTCTTCCAGTCTCTTCTCGCGATTGTAGGAACTCATGCACACATCCCTGGCATGTTTTTCAAGCCACAGGATCTGGGACATGGCCCCCAGAGTTGGCTATGTGGAATCCAGCATGTTAACCACCATGCCACCTGCTAGTCCCTCAGCTCTCACATTATAAGATTTTAAGTTACCTGAGTTGTTTTCATCTCTCATTTCCACATCACAATTATACACTTTTTAAGTATGCCAATTTCCTCCACTACGTAGTTTCTATCTGAAAAGATAAAGAGAATGTAAGCTACATATATTATGCCAGATGAAAGATCCATAGGTAACCGGGCCAGCAGGTGGAGTGGTGGTTAAGGGTGCTGGACTCCCACATGGCTGACCACGGTTCGAGTTCCGGACCTGCCAGTGTGCTTTCTCTCTCTCTCTCTCTCTCTGTCCCTCTATGATCAAATTAAAATAATAATAAAGGGACCAGCGGTTAGTGTAATGGCTATGTCGCTGAATTCCCATGTAGTCGACCATGGTTCGAGTCCTGGACCTGGTGGCTTAAAACTCACACCGGGTGCATGTGTGTGCGTACCCAAGATCCTGAGAGGAGAATGGAGGAGATGGGATTGCGGTGTAACCATCCCCCAGGGGGGTGATTTCTCTCTTTCTGTCTCTCTGTCTCTCTCTCTGTCTGTCTGGTGAGTGCATGCACCCTGTAGCAAAAACCTCTCCAAAATAATAATAATAATTAAAAAAGATCCATAGGTAACTGTAAGAATAATATTTTTATTTCTAATTGCTTCAAGAGATGTTGATTTCTTCCACTATTCTACTTCTCTTACTAGAAGTAGCTCTTCTAGACTACTAGTTTTTTTTATATTTGAAACACAATTTAATTTTAAAGCTTCTGACATTTAGTAAATCTTTGAAGATTATATTTTCTGTCCATATGCATTTTAAAGAATTATTTTGTTTCATTAGGTGCTTGTGTTGCTTAGTTTAAGACAATAGCAACCATGTTAACTTTGTGCTCCATGAAACCACTTTCAAAGGTCTTGACCTTGTGTTTGGTAGACTGACAGATATAGTTTCTAAAATTCCAAAAAATAAATCTTAGTAACATTTACAATATCTTTTATAAAACCCTTAAAGTGAGAGCTGCAAAGGTACCTGTTGCAGAAGTATCTTTATTCTAATTAATCACCGTGTTATTTGATTAATACACTGAATTGCTGAAGCTGCTCTTTTGTAAACCCTTCTGCAACGTGGGGGTGTAGTTTATGAAAATTTTGTCGCAGTTGACAAAACTAAAGCAACAGCAATGCTAATCTATATTTTTAATGAATTTTTTAAATTTTTACTTAACAATAAAGTTTGTTTCAGAGTCTCTTGTCAAATGGATAAAATTAGCAAAAAATCACATACACGTATTTATTTTGGTTTGACCAATAATTCCACTTACACAAAATCATGCTTCACATTAGGCAATAGAATGCAGTCAGTTTCCAGAAAACTAGAAAAAAATACCAACACTATGAGGGTCCAAGCCTATTTGCAAAATGACCTTTGAGGCTCTATTTTGGAGAAGGGGCCCCTCAGCATTCTTTTCTGTAACACGGGGATGGCATTCACTGCCTGTCATGCAAAAAAATGACTACGAATTCTTCCCTTAATTCCATCCTTGCACTTTTCAATGTGACTTTGCAGCTTCTCTCTTCTAATGGTGGAGTCTGTTTCTCCAGCCCTTGAATCTAGACTGGTCTTGTGCCTCATTTTGACCAAAAACTGTTGTTGAAGCAGTATTGTTCCCGCTTAGACTAGAACCAAGGATATTTTACATGATTCCACTTGCTCTTGGACCCCTGGGGACCATGTGGACAGACTCAGTCTAGCCTGCTGTAAGGTAAGAATTAATACAGAGAAGTCAGCCCAATTGTTCCAGCCAAGATCCCAGAAATGTCACCTAAACCAGAATGGCCTGAACAAGGTCAGTCCAAAAGAATAACCAATATGAGGTCAAACTACTTCGTTATCCACAGAAACATGAGCTAAACTAATGACTGTTACTTCATGCTTGTGAGTTTGGAAAAGCATTTTAAGCTGCAAGAGATCACTGAAATCCTGCCCAAAGTGCTACACTGACGTGTTCTCCCATAGTTTATTTTTACTTAAAACTTAGCATTTTATAAACTTTCATGTTTGTGGACAAGTCAAACTCTCTGAATGGCTTAATAAAACAAACTGATCCAGTAAAGTAAGTTCTTAATAGATGTGAATAATTCTCCCAGAGATAAGTTGCACTTAAAAAAGGAACTCAACCAAATTAATTAGTAGAATTTGGAAATGATACCTAGATTGTTCCTT
>NW_006208147.1:1259248-1285640 GCF_000334495.1 Tupaia belangeri chinensis | reverse complement strand
TCCCTAAAACACTTGCAGAGTAGACAGTGACAAGTGGGGAATGGAAAACACTGGCCTTTTGCTATCTTGGTTTCTTTAATACATAGAATGCAACATAGAAAGTAGAAAAAGATTTGTTTTTAATATGCTATCACCTCTTTCATATTTTTCAAACTGAAACATCTTCTCTTATTAAAGTATTAGCTCTTGTTTTTCTTAACTGCATTTTATTTCCATTTTATAATTTTAAATTAAATATAATAGCTGTACATATTTTTTTTGAGAGTTTTTTGCTATAGGGCATGTGCACTCTCCAGAAAGACAGAGACAGAGAGACAGAAAGCGAAAAATCACCCTCAGGGGGGATGGCCATGCTGCAATCCCTCCTCCTCCATTCTCCTCTCAGGATCTTGGGCATGCACACACACACGCTAGGCATGAGTTTAAGCCACTGGGTCCAGGACTCAAACCACGGTCGACTACATGGGAGTCCAGCAACGTAGCCATTACGCTAACTGCTGGTCCCAAGTACAGGTGATTCTTCAAGATAGGATCAAATCAAGGCAATGAACATGTCCACCATCTTAAACATTTATCATTACTTCATGTTGTGAACATTTGAAATCTCTCTTCTAGCTATTTTGAAATATATATTAAATTGTCAGTCTACCATGCTGTAATACTCTAGACCTTAATCCTCTTATCTGATTGTAATTTTGTGTCTGGTAACTAATGTCTCCCTCTCCTCCCTCTTCTCCCCCATCAACTTCTGGTATCCATCCTCCCAATCTCAACTTTCATGTGATTACATCTTAGCTTCCACAAATGAATGAGAACATACAGTATTTCCCTTTTCAGGGCCTGGCTTATTTTACTTAGGATACTTTCCTCCAGGCTCATCTATGGTGCTGCAAATGACTAAATTTCATTCTGTTTTTCTAATGACTAAATTGTATTCCGTTGTGTATATGCAGCACATTTGGTGTACTCATTCGCCAGGTGAGATTACACAGGCTCCAGAGACCAAGCTTCAACCCCAGAATTTCACTGTGTACCCTAAGGAGATACCTAGTACCATATTATGTAAAGACTACAGCGACTGAAAGTGTATATACCATTCATTTTTCTTATACTTTGAATTTGTTTATATAGTAAACACAGTTGTAGGCAAATATAACAAATATATTTCTGTATTCGGTACATAATCTTATTTTTTAGAACAAAGGCATGTATAAAATCTTTACCCAGGTACTCCTCCCCTAATTTTTATACATTCTTTAATAAGTACAGTTTGTGTGACCAAGATAGTGTCCAGAGCCATTCTATCTCTAATTTAGAGCCCCCCCCACTTTAATTCATTAATAGAGTAATAGTTCTCTGCAGCATAAATCTTGGAGAACTGATGGGGTGATTTTGCAGAGTGCTTTTTAAGAGCAGAAAAATATCGTGTTATTCACAGGTCTTATTCTTTGCACTATTTCCATCATTGAATTGAGCAGAAGTTGATAATGAACTCACCTATAAAATGATAAAGCTCAATCATATATTTGAGACAATGAATCATTCATTAAATGTTCAATGGATAATTTAAATGCAGAATTCTGCAGAACAAAATTTATCTTGTTTATATAAAAGCAAAAGCATCTACCAGTAAAGTAGACCTTTTATGAAGACCTATAAGGCAGATTCAATACTGTTGCAGGGTCATCGCATTCCTCATGAGAAAAATTAGGTTCTGCTGATTGGTCACATTTACTGTCCATGCAACGTCTGCACTTATATTACTAAGCATCCTTGATGTTCTAGACTCCCAGAAAGCCAGGAACCAGATTGCTTAGCAGGCTTTCAGTGATGACTCATCTTATACCTAATGATAGAAACACAGAGGGCAAAAATTTGGTCTCACTGTACCTGCTGGAGGTCTTGCTGCTGGGCAATCTGCCTGCTAATTCCTAACTCCCTCTGGGTTAAATGATCAATGAAGAGTTAAAAACAACAACAACAACAACAACAACAACAACAAACTGAAGGCCTTGTCAAATGCCATCTATGTATCCCAACCACCAAGAGCTTAGGTGAATTTGGAACATGTCCTAAGATTAAAACTAGGCTCTATGTGATATCAGTACTTAGAGGGCTGATGGCACTATATAGCTGATGCATAAATGCCACCAACTTTTTCACTACCATACAAGCACTAAATAGCACTGGTCTAATTCTGCTTTAAGAGATTTGAATTCGTTTTGCTAACATCTCAGGGTGAACTAACGCAATTGTAGTCACTTTTTATTTGAGTTGTCAGGTTCCAAGGCCTAGAATTTCAGATATTTCACTCGATATTGACAAACTTTAGGCACCTCAGTGTCCACCAGCAGTTAAGAAAGAGTGAGGATATGTAGCATGCAGGAAATGCTTAATTCTTTCTATTATCACACCTATTATTATGAACAGAGTGGGAGTAATGATGCTTGCATTGCCGTGTTGATTGGGGGATTAAATGAGAGAATGTAAATCAAGCATTTACATGATGCTTAACAAAATCCAGGCACCAGGAATGATTAATAGCATCTGCCAGGCATTATGAGCGTAGGGCATATGCCAAGCACTTAAAAATATGTTACTCCCTCTGCCCCCACAACCTTTTGAGATAGATGCTAGTAATATACTTATTTTACTGAGGAAATAACTGAGGCATAGAAAAATCACGTAACTTAACCACAGTCAGGGAAAACATGGTGAGATTAGCCGTGCTAATGTGAGCTACTACAATAGAGAAATCCCATAGCTCATACTGGCTTAAAATAATAGAATATTATTTGTTGGGTAAAAATCTTAAGTTGGGGAATTCTAATTGGTGAGAAGTTCTCCTTAAGCAGTAATACAAAGATTGAGGTCCTTTCTGTTGTGGATTTTCAGTCTTTCACATGTAGTCTCCAATGCCAACAAGCTTGTTTGCCTGAAAAAGCCAAAGTAAGAACATGAAATACACAAGTTTTACGGGCAAGGTCAAACTGTGTAACATTTACGTTCACAGTTTATTGGACATTGAATGAACTGTAATGGCCACACTTCAGTGCAAGGAAGGCCAAGGAATGTAGTTTCACAGAAGTAGAGGGTTTGGTGAGGGGTCAACTCTGTTTGCCATGGTGGCACAGACAGGACTCAAACCTAGGCACATTTGGCCCAAGAATCAGCCAATGTGCTTTCTTTCTGCCTTTATGTCCCTTCTTCTTCCAAAAACATCTTGGAAGCTTCAGGGTGTTATAAAAATATAAGCGATTTTTCCTGTCCTCTCCCTGGTATCCAATTACCTCCATAGCGCTAGACGGAGCGGACCTGCCCCAACTGTCATATAATTTGAATTCAGAATACTTCTGTAGAGCTGGTATCATCAAGAACATCTTTAACAGCCTCGATGGTGAGCATTCTATTTGTTTGGCTGCTGATATAATTTACTGTCAGCTCAGCATACACCATTCACCAAAATTTATTCTTTGGGTCAGCCATCTGTTGGATATTTCTGAAAATTTCAGGTTATGTCTCCAGAATACAGAGTCAATTGTGCCAATCTCATTCAAAATTCCACTTTTTAAGACCTTTAACCCCAAAATAGCAAACAACCAGTACTGACTGAATTTTTAATTGTCTTATTTAGAGGCTTATAATTCCAGTCTATGACATTTAGGTTTGCTCAGAATTAGATGATTCCCCCACTGAAATTGCTTCTATTACTTTTTTTTTTTTTGCCCCAGGGTGCATTAGCTTGTTTGAACATGCAAAAATGTCTAGAATATCATAGGCAAACCATGTCAGAAATCAAGTAAAAACATCGTCCTCGGCTCAGCTTAGTGTCAAATCTCCCTTACATAAGCCAAATATCCCTTAGCAAGGCTCTCCGAGATTATTTGGGGTGTTACAGGTGAATTTTCAGTTATCTGGTTCCTCTAGTTCTATGTCACCTTGTGATAAGAATCAGGACTATGTGGTTGATATTTTGTGCTTGGTAGAAGGTTTGCTGAGTACCAGGCAACATAAAAGGAGAACTTGAGAATATTGAAATTTTGTCCTTCCAGTATGTGACATTTTGGAAAAGGTCAGTCCATACGTCACAATACAGCATAACATTCTTCTAAGGAAGAAAAGACTTGAAACTTCATTTAAATAAAGAATAAAGTAAAAGTCAAGGTGGGTGGCTCTTCACGGCTAACCCTAGTCACTGGAGCTGGCAGATTTTGAAAAAGACATACCAAGCAGGCAGGATTCAGTCCCACTAAGATAAGAGATGTCATCACATGAGGTCAGAGAGCCTGTCTCCCACTTCACTCTCCCTGCCACTAGAGCTGCAAGGTGTTCACCTTCTTCTAGAGGAGCAGGGAAGAAACCATCGGTTATGCTGGAGCTAGGGAGTCTCCTCCCCTCAGTAAGTGAGGTCAATAGAAATCTGCCCACACATAGAACATTGGCCTTAGAAACACTGAGAAAAAAATATTGACATAATGGGACCAGCAGATAGCATAATGGTTACATAGCTGGACTCCCACATAGTCAATGACAGTTCGAGTCCCAGATCCAGTGACTTAAAATTCATGCTGGGAGAGTTTGCATGCCCAAAATCCCAGGAGGAAAATGGAGGAGAAGGGATTAGGGCATGGCCACCCGTTTTGGGGAGTGATTTCTCACTTTCTGTCTTTCTGTCTCTGTCTCTCTAGTGAGCTCACACCTTATAACATAAATCTCTCTCAAAAAAAATTGATATGTGAAAGGCTCCAAGGTAATTTTCTTATGTGTGATCTTTTACTCCTCGGCTTTTAGTTTACTTCAGTTTAGTTTTGTTTTGTTATATAGTGTGTATGCTTGCTAAAGACAGACAGAGACAGAGAGAAGGAAAGTGAGAATTCAATCCCTGGCAGGATGGCCATATCACAATCCCTTCTCCATTCTCCCCTGGGGATTTTGGGCACACTGAACATGTACCTGATGTGATTCTCAAGTCACCGGATCTGGGACTTTTAAACTGTAGTTGGCCATGTGAGAGTCTGGAACCTTATTCACTATACCACCTGCTGGGCCCTTGTCTTGTTGCTTTTAAAGGATACTAAAGAATTGGGTTGGTGGAGATCTGAAAGGAGAGCTATAATAGTTATCATCTATCTTTATAAATTAAAATAATTATTTATTTTAATTCCATTTATTATTATTATTTTTTTAACTCACCAGAGAGAGAGGGAAAGTGAGAAAGCAAGTCACTAGGTCCAGCATTCAAACCATGGTAGGCTATGTGGGAGTCCAACACCTTAGCCACCATGCCACCTGCTGCTCCCTGTCATCACCTATCTTTGAGATAGTCCCAAATCAGACTTTTCTTGACTGTCTTTACTCTCTGCCATTCCCACACCATCTAGTTGGGCCATTGTCACTAACAGTCCTTTAGGAAAATGCAAAAGAGGTAAGCACTACGACAGGTGATTCTCATTTTCATTGCTAATTCAAGATTTTCATCGTTTACCACTTGAATAATAATTCATAGCTTGTGTTGGGAGGCAATGTCTTGTCTTTTCTCTACTGGGGCTCATTTTAGCAAAATTGGATAGAATGAAAAAATATATTCATTTGTCTTTGCCAATTTCTTTACTGGCTTGTAATACAGAGGATCTGACTATTTTCAGTAATGGCTATACGATTATCTAATCTAAGGCCACTATAGACCAGTGAAGAAGAGTGTTGTTAACTGAAGCACAAGTATCTGTGGAAAATCTCAAGTACAAGAGCTCAAGACTGACATAATGAGTGGGTTCAAGGGCTAGGGGAGAACAACCCCTAATGATTTACTCCTCATGGCTGTTGGCCATAATCTTAAAGGAATAACCAGCTGATTGACTCTCAAATGAAAATGGTGAAAAACTTTATAATAATATATGATGCTAATATTTAGTCATAAAAAGAATAAAACACGGGGCCAGCAGATGGTGTAGTGGTTATGTCACTGGATTCCCACATGGCCAACCGTGGTTCAAATCCTAGACCAGGAGGCTTCAAAGTCATTATGTCACTGGATTCCCCATACCCAAGATCCCGGGAGGAGAGTGGAGGAGAAGGAATTGTGGTATGACCATCCCCCATGGGGGGTGATTTCTCACTTTCCCTCTCACTGTGTCTGTCTTTCTCTTTCTTCAGTAAGTATACATGCCTAAGGCAAAAACCTCTTAAAAAAAAGAAGAAAACACTATAGCAATCATTTTTCATATCCCATACAATGTCATTCTTTTCATTATGAAAAAGAAGATGATTTGTGACACTTTGAAAATAATGTCTGGTGAAGACAACTGAGCCCAGCTCTGATTGACATTTGTCCCAGGGTTCTACAGAGTTAAGGAGATTCAAATAGGAGCTCCAAATGCTCGGCTATCTGAGAATATTTTTATGACATAGGTTTAATGATCTTAGACTGGTTGAACAACAAATCATACTGGAAATACGAATGTACCTAAATGGTTTTTTTTTTGTTTTTTTTTTGTTTTTTTTTTTCTTGAGGGAGTTCAGGGTAGGAGGATAGAAATCCTTGATAATTTCTCACCATTAGAAATGACTGCTGGGCCAGGACCAGCACATGACGTAATGGTTATGTCACTGGACTCCCATGTAGTTCACTGTAGTTCGAGTCCTAGACCTGGTAGCTTGAAACTCACACCTGGCACATGTATGTGTGTGCCCCAATCCCAAGAATAAAATAAAAGAGAAGGGATTACAGTGTGGCCATCCCTCTTGGGGAAGGGGGTGATTTCTTGCTTTCTATTTCTCTGTCTCTCTGTCTGTCCAGTGAGTGCACACACCCTATAACAAAAAATTTCTTTCTCTCTCAGGAAAAGAAATGACCACTGGGCCACCTGGTGGCAGTGGTTAAGGTGGTTGGAACCCATATGGCCAAATGTGCAGTTTGGGTCCTGGACTCAGTGGCATGAAAACCACACCAGGCACATGTGTATACATGCCCAGAATTCCTAAGGAAGGGAGAAATGGAGAAGAGGTTATGGCATGACCATCCCTGACAGGGATTGCTTTCTCACTTTTTCCCCACTTTGTTCTCTTTCTGGTGAATGCATGCACCCTCAGTCAAAAATAAAAAGAAATGACTGCTTGATGGCCGACCATGGTTCAAGTCCCAGAACTAGTAGCTTGCTTTCTCACTTTCCTTCTCTTTATCTCTGGTGATCACACATGCTGTGTAGCACATTTAAATAATAATAATAATAATAAATAAAATTAAGTAAAAATTCTTAGAAATAAAAAGAACATGGCTGCTTAAAGCTCATAGTTTTGCCACTGCCTGGAAATTGCCCTGAGCTGCAAGGAATTGCCTTACCAAGGTTACACCCTGTCTTAGTCTATTTGGCTGCTATAGCAAAATACCGTAAGCTGGGTGGCTTGTTAACAACAGGTGTTTACCTCTCAGAGTTATGGAGACTAGAGAGTCTGATATCAGGGTGCCAATATGATTAGATTTTGGTGACAGCCCTCTTCCAGGCCAGTTTAGTGATTTTTCACTGCATCCTCTCATCAAGGGATAAACTAGCTCTCTGGGGGATCCTTCATAAGGGTACTAATCCCGTTCATGACAGATTGGATCTGCCCTCCTGACCCAATTGACTCCCAAAGCCCCACCTCCTGATAATGACACCATGGGGGTTAAGGTTCCACATGTGAATTTTGGGGGACATAAACATTCAGTCCATTGCACACCCCTTGTGGGGAGCAGCCCTAACCAATGGCTTGTTGATGGAGCATAGAAAATTCTAGCTTTACTATCTAAACTTGGAAAAAAACTCCAAAAGGCCTTTCCAGTTCCAGAACATCTTGTGAGAATGGCTGAAGCATCCACAGCAACCACATAGCAGTCAGCTCCTCCCTCTGCCAATCCTGTTTTCCTCACATCCATTTAAATGTGTCTCAGAACATGTCCCACAAAGCCTTTGTGAAAACAAAGTCTGTTTCTAGCAACCCTGTGTAAGGGCACATCTTTTTACATTTTGGTGGTATTTTCCTTGGTGAATAATTTGCAAAATTGAGACAACACTAAATATATGATTTTGTATTCTGTGCCTTTCTTATTTAATGTTATGTTTTGAGTATTTTTCTTTTGTTGCTTGATTTTTAAGTACATGTTATTTAGTAATTTAATTACATTTCAATAAATGGATGTGTCATAATTTATTTAACCACTCTAACAGTGCAATATTTATGATGGTTTCAATTTTTCTGTACCATAATGATATAAAACTGCTTTATACATAAATCTTTGACCACTTTAGTTTATTTTCGTGAACCTATCTCCACCAAAGAGGACTATATTGAGTCCAGGAATATGAACTCTGTCAAGAATCTCAACACATGTTGCTAAATGGCTTTCCATTAATGGTTTCAATACGGTGTTTCAATGAATTTACATTTCCAGTACCGTTTAGAATAATGCAAGTCTCACCATTCTCTTGCCAGAGTTGAATATTTGTTATTATATTTAATTCAACTTTGAGCAATGCTCTTTTTGTATCAACAGGCTATTCTTGGGTACAGTAATAAAATTAACCTTTTCACTGGACTATACCTCCTCTTCTATGATTCCGACAAACTTATTACCCCCAATATTTCAGTACTCAGATATAGCCCCATGTCATAAACTCTTACATCCGTGTCACACTAGGCAGCTCCCCTTACCTTGAATTAAAGCTATTTGTGGCAACTTTGATTCTTTCTTTTTGTTTTACTTATTTATTTTTTCTCCATAGGGCATATGCAATTACTGGAGAAAGAAGCAGACAGAGAGAGAGAAGAGAGAGAGAAAAGGGATGGCCACACCATAATCATTTGCTCTCCATTTTCCGCTTCAGATTTTTGAGCATGTATGCACGTGATGCACCTGGCATGATTTTCATCTGCTGGTCTGAGTCATCATATCAAACTATGATAGGTCATGTGGGAGTCCAGCACCTTAAATGCTATACCACTTGCTAGCCCTGATTATTTTTTCTTAATTTTATCAATTTCTGTGTCTTTCCTGGCACCTAGTATGGGATCTTAGACCCAACATGTATAGAATAAAAATGTTTTGTAAAATAATTCATTGTTGATGGCCATTTATCAGCTTGTTAACTATATAATTTTCTCACTTTGTGGTTCAAATAACCTGTGTAAATCACTAAGTATCTAGTTAACTAACTACTGGTCTTTCTCTAGTTAACTAACTACTGGTCTTTCTCCAGTATAGATGCAATTGAGTCTTTTACAGAATAACTGTAAACAAATCTGATAGACTGTGCTCAGATGACTGCTGATATTGAAAGGCTTCAAACCAGGAGACAAAAAGAATATGAAGTTCCATTTACTTATTTATCTTAATATAAGCATATTACTTTTTTATTTTCTTTATTATTATTTTTTGAGAGTTTTTTGCTGTAGGGCATGTGCACTCACCAGAAAGACAGAGAGAGACAGAGGGACAGAAAGCAAGAAATCATACCCTGGTGGATGGCCACGCCGCAATCCCTTCTCCTCCATTCTCCTCTCAGGATCTTGGGCATGCACGCACACACATCTGGCGTGAGTTTAAGCCACTGGGTCTGGCACTCGAACCACGGTCGACTACATGGGAGTCTGGCAACATAGCCATTATGCCAACTGCTGGTCTCAATATAAGTATATTTTTTATAAATACAGTATGATTCTGAAGTTAGGGTCTTGAACTAATATATTAATAATTACATTAACAAAACTGAGTAAACACCTAGTAATACTTGTTTGACAACTAAGTAAAATCTATTTTGGTCAATGTAGATCTGCCAATTTATACCTGAATGAGATTAAAAAATTAAGGTCTATCAGGTGGTGGGGTGGCTAAGGCACTGAACTCTCACATGGCTGACCACTATTCAACTCCTTGACACAGTGGCTTGAAAATCACACCAGGTATATGTGTCTGTGTGCCCAAAGTCCCAAGAGGAGAATGGAAGAGAAGCGATTGTGGCATGGCCACCCTCTTTGGGGGGTGATTTGTCACTTTCCCTCTTTCTATCTCACTCCAGCGATCCATGTGCCCCATGGAAAAAACAAAATCAAAACAAAACAGAAGATTGGACACAGTGGCTTGAAAATCACACCAGGTATATGTGTCTGTGTGCCCAAAGTCCCAAGAGGAGAATGGAAGAGAAGCGATTGTGGTATGGCCACCCTCTTTGGGGGGTGATTTGTCACTTTCCCTCTTTCTATCTCACTCCAGCGATCCATGTGCCCCATGGAAAAAACAAAATCAAAACAAAACAGAAGATTAATGGATGAACTAAATTGTAGTGGCTATGTTCCTTAGGCCATATAGAACTGTATTTTAAGTAGCTTAGATCATATTTTTCTCATATTTATTTCTATCTAAAGTGAAAATCCAAACCTGCTCTGTTGTAAAGAACATCAAATTATAAATTTCCATTCTGGTTCAGATTTCCAGCTTCTGGACACTTACAGATTTCTGTGTAGAAAACAGACATTGGCTATAATCAATGAAATAATTCTAAAGCTCCTAAACAATACCCTTGGTACAAAATAATTAATGTGAGGGTCTCTGATGTTTCTGTGGGTTAGCAGATAGACTGATTTTCTCAACCAGTACTCAAAAACCCTAAAAGCATTGGGTACTAGACATTCTTTTTAAGAAAGCCAGTGTTGGATCTAGGGTATTTTTATTTATAAGTTTACCAGTGGTAAACTTGGTGGTATGGTGGTAAAATTAATATACAGAGTAAGGAGTTTCTACTCCTTCAAGTCCATGAAGAATGTAAAACTTCAGCAAGTCATTTTGTGATAAATTTAAAATGGGTAGAAGTTTAAGAGCAAGGGGAAAGTGAGAAAACTCGAAGATAGGAATTGCAATCACTTTCTCCAAGTGACTTCCAGGAGTCTGCAAGCACTGAGATTAAATGTCTCTCCTATAAACCCCTCAAGGCTCTCTTTTTTGATTTCCATGCAAATAGAAACAGGCAAGAGAGAAATGAGTTGCCTTCAATGATCAAAACAAATCAAAGTACTAATGAAAGTAAGGGTAGAAAACATAAAATCTTCATCTCAGGGATGTAAATGGTTGCGATCATAAAATCAAAATAAGATTGCACTTTATTAATCCAGGCCCATCAGTAAAAATCTTTTGCTAGCAGCCACCTGCAACTCAGTATGATAAATCTGAATGCTTCAAACTCTTTAAAGGAGAGGTGCAAGGCAATTCCAAGACTGTGCAATGAATGCTCATATATTTCTTCACATTGGCAAGATTTTAAAAATGAGAATGTGACATGATTATACAGTGTGAGTTGACTTTGCTGTTAGGATGAGATAAGTAGGAAATATCTTGGGCAGATGACAGCACAAACCACTGAGGTGTCCTGTGGAAGCCACACCAAATCTTGCTGCCATCTTTGGCAATGAAGAAATATTGTAACTGCGGCTCAATTGATACGTTCATGATATTACTCAAAAACGTGATAAATGATTCTTTAATCACTATCTTGAAACTTGACCAAATTTATCCATAATGTGCTATGTCAGAACACATGAACAGGATTGTATTTGCAAAAACAAGTGAGTTATTTTGGTGAGATTACCAACACTTACATGCCAAATTAGTTCCAGTGTTCCAGTTGACTATCCCATATTATGAACCTAACACATTCTGAATTTATAGACCTCTGCACTTTAAGCGATTTTAAAATATTATTACTGCTTTTTAAAAACTGTTCATTTATTGGACCAGCAGGTAGTATGTAAGTTAAGGTGGCCAGATCCTATATGGCCAACATCACGGTTCTGGCCCTGGACTGAGTGGCTTGAAAATCTTGCTAGGTGCATGTGAGTTTGTGCTCAGAATCATGAGAGGAGAATGGAGAAGGTATTACAGAGCAGCTATCCCCTCTGGGGGGGAGGGGTGATTTCTCACCTTCCCTTTTTCTTTCTCTAGCCAGTGCCTCTGCCCTATGGCAAAACTAAAACAAACAAAGTTTATTTATTTGCCTCTTCTGCGTGTGTGTGTGTGTGTGTGTGTGTGTGTGTGTGTGTGTGTGAGAGAGAGAGAGAGAGAGAGAGAGAGAGAGAGAGAAAGAGAGAAAGAGAGAGGAGAGAGAGAAAGAGAGGCTGGCAGGCAGCCAGAAAACCCCAGCAGTGTCTCCATGTCACGATCCACTCCCAACCTCAGATGGCCCGGATCCTAGGCACTCATGCACATGATTCCAGGACCTCACCCATATGGATGACTTACATTATCACTGTACCACCATCTGGCCCTATTACTACCTTTTCCTTTCCTTATTCATGACAAGACATATGAATTCATGTGTCAGAGTGAGAGTAAGAGAGAGGGAAGGAGAGGGAGCACGCACCCTCCTTGGTGCCAGTCCTCCAGCCGGTCAGATCCTGGGCACTCACATATTTGTCCCATGTGTTTCAGACTAACTGATAAGTCAGAAATTCAACCTTCCACTACCATGTGGAATCTGGCTTCTCTTGAGCAGTGTGTTACTGCTGAGTCATGGAGCTGGTCAGATTACTGCCTTCTTAGAAGTGAAAAATTATCTGTTGATGATAATATGTGTGGTAATATCTTTGACAGTGTATTCATTATGGGAAAATTCATTTGGTATGCTATAATGATATACAGTGATTGGATGTAAAAACAAATAAAAAATTCTTAAGAATCTATTAAAATACATTTTAGAAAGCTCTCATGTCAATGGAAGAATTTCTCGTCTCTCACTGTAATTGTAGGTAGGCTACAGAATGAGTAATTTTGTTTACACTGTTTTGGTGATCTTTCTTGATAATTCTACATTTCTGATAGACTGAATTTGACATTTCTTTCTATAGCCTGGAAATTACTTTCCAAGAAAAATCTTTATGATGCACAGTAAAGGTTGAATGAAGTCAAGATGACCTTGAATACTAAGAAAACTGTTTTTACTGCATGTGACCTGCCAAAAAAAAAAAGATTTATGCTTGCATATTGTGAGTTTAGCTATCTTTTCTTCTTTTCTCTTAGTCATGGCACATTATTTGAAGACTATGCTAATAGCAATCTAAACAAATAGACATGTGGTTGGTAAAGAAAAAATACTGTGTCAGTTTTATTTATTTATTTATTTATTGAGAGAGATTATTGCTATAGGCCACGTGTGCTCACTAGAGAGACAGAGAAAGACAGAGAGACAGAAAGCAATAAATCACTCCCCCTCCCCCCAAGGGGGATGGCCATGCCAAAATTCCTTCTCTTCCACTCTCCTCTTGGGATTTTGGACATGCATGCACACATGCCCAGTATGTTTAAAGCTGCCAGATCTGGGTTTTGAACTGTGGTCGACCATGGTAAGTCCATCAACGTAACCATTATGCTACCTGCCGGTCACCAGTTTGTGCATTTTTAAATGCTTCAAGTAGGATAGAGCTAAAGAGAAATAAGACTATTTGTTGGGGGAGAAAAATCTCCTCTTACGACCTATCAAAATTGCAATAAGAACTCATTATCCACTGATGTGGAAAGGGAAACATTACAGGGTCCAAGGAGAATCTGAGTGCACCATCAGTTTTTAGAGAGAAAACATCTGGATGATTATAAGGAAAATATTCACATTTAGTTACAATAATACAACATCAGTTGAAAGTGGACCTTTCAAGAAATCTAAGGATCAGAACCTTACCCTAACTGCTAGCTAAGAAACCAGGAGCAGAGGAATGGATCTAGTTTATGAAGAGACTTCGTCTGGAAAGTCACAGTTTATTCTTTCCTGCAGGAATTGAGTTAGAAAGACTCTTGGAAGCAGCGTGCACTAGTAGGCTATACAAGTTCAGACCTCCTCACAAAAGTACGAGACATGGGTATAGAAAAAAATAGAACATAAATAAGTTTATGGAGGTTTGGGTGATTACATCCAGGTGCTATTTAGCAATTGTATAATAATTCCTTAGATAAAATGTATATAAAAGCTTTTAGTCTGATCAATATTTGTAATTTTTTATGTTAGAACAGACCATTAGGACGTTTCTCTTCCCATCTTCAATCACATATTTTTGTCACTTTAGATTCTAACGTATTAGACTTATAGAACATATTGTGTTTTATGTAGACATACAATGGTTGAATGTAAATAGCAAGCTATAAAATAAAAGTTTTTTAAATGCAAAATATTAACACCAATAAGATGTTAACAAAAAAAAAAAAGAACAGTGGAGGGCAATTCTTTCAAATAGTTCTACTTGTTTAACTACATGACTCTGGAACAAACAGTTCTTAGCTAGCACATTATCCTTCTTTAGAAAGATCTGGAAATTAAATGCTATATGCGAAGGTTTCTGATACAGCAGGAGAGTAGCATGTCATTCTAAAGCACATGTTTTTCAAGATCATAAGTAATATAATATCTTTCTTATCACTTTCCTACCTGAGTTTGGGAGACAAAACTGAATTAAACAAAAAATATTCTCTGTGAGATTAATTGCCTATGAACTGCCCAAAAGAAATGGTAATAATGTAATAGCTGATATTGATTGAATAGATATTATGACCTCAATACTAAGTCAAGTGCTTATCAAACTTTATCTTGTTTAATCCTCACTCATGAGAGGCCATAAGTGGAAGACATTAAGGCCTAGAAAGTTTAGCAGTCAGCTTGAGATCACACAATTGATTAGGAGTTGTGAACCAAGGCTTCAGACCCATACTGAGACCACCGAATTCATGTCCTAGGTGTGCCTCTTGTATGTTTATGTCCAATATATATATATATATATCAAGTTAAATAGTTTATTAATTTTGGGTTCCATTGAAATAAATGTTGAGTGGGATTCAGAATGGGAAAAGTGTAGTTGTACAACATGGGGATGGCATGAATGTGTTATGCCTTAAATACCCTTTGGCAGTTTATGACGAGTTCCAGATGGTTCCTGACTGGGCTATCACTTCATTGTATTTCCATGTTGAGTACATTTTCCTCACTTCATTTGTCAGAATCACCTTAAAATCCTAGGACAGTTTTCTCCTCATCCATTTTCAACAGGTTGGTATTGCTTGTTCTCTAATCTGCTCTCTCAAACTGCAGCTGGTGCCTAACATCTATGTGGGTCCCTGAGTCATAAAGAGTGGGTACTTAGCAACCAGATCAGATAAGCACAGGATGTTCCATCTTTAATGACATGATTTACAGTGGAATATGGCCTTCTGCGTCATTTGTTAACATTTGAGATCTTAAACTGATCTGGAAAGAGTTTAGATTGAGGAATAGACAGAAAAATCATTTCTAATCATAGTCTAACTGACAAATGTTATGGTCTGAAATTTACCCTAGCATTTATTGTTTTTTTTTTCCTCACCTTTCTATTGCTGAAAGTGATTTTAGCTGCATAATAGCAAATTTCAAAGGTTGACTCAATATTTCTGTTCTTATTCTTTTCTTCGTGTAGAGGGAAACAAGAAATGAATTGTTGCTAAGAAAATACTAATAGCCACCAATCGGTTTCCTGACATTTGAACAAACTTAGTCCATCAATAGCATATTATGAATCAAAGCTGGTTCAGGTAATTTCACTGAATGGTCTTGACAAACCATAAAGGAAGAAACCCTGATAATATCCGGCACTACACTTCCCAATCTCCAATCTGGAGAATCAGAATTTTCCATTAGTTTAAATGCTACTAAGAAAATGTCAACATTAATTTGACCTATTGCGAAGGAAGGATTCATCTTAATAGATGAGCAGATTGGGAAATTTTTATGTAGTAAGATATAAATGATACTGTTAGAGAGGTTCTTGTTCTCATTTCTTCTCCACAGTTTTGATCACAAAGTATATAGTTCTCACATTTATTATCCCTTTGGGATAAGACATAGAAGGCATTTGTTAAAATGAAAATATCTGATAGAGGTAATATCTGGAGGGAGCGGGTTTTCAAGGGAAAGAGGTCAAGAAACTGAAGCATAGAAAGTTTATCAATCAACCTGAGATGATACAATTTATGATCAATTGTGATCCAATTGGTTTTGGCTTCAGACCCATACTGAGACCTCTGACTGTCCTAGGTGTACCTTTGTGTGTGTGTGTATGTGCGTGTGAGTGTGTGTACAGAAAAAAATATATAACTTGTTAAATAGCCTATTCATTTCTGGTTCTACTGAAATAAATATTGAGTGGGAATCAGGTGTGCTATGACATAGAAAGGTGAGAGGAAGTGGAGATTGATCTGAAATACATGGGCAAATGGAGGCAAGGTGAGGTTCTGGTCAGGGTGGGAATGAACAGAGAAGTCAATAAAAGAAGAGAGAGGTAAAAGTTAAGAATCTTGGAAGAGACACTAGACAAGATGGCAACTTCAAAATTTTGCCAAGAATTGAGTTGAATATATGCAAATATGATTGTCCAGTTGGCAATACTTACCAAGTAGTTAAACTTGTTCTATCTTTGATACAGTAATTTTTTTGTGACAATTCTGGTTCTAATAAAATAATCCGAAATATGGGAAGTTCTCATCACTAGGTTTATAAGAACTTCAAAATATTCATAAAAATGTTATGGATGTAAAAATTTAGTTTTGTGCAAGAAAATTTGAAATCCATGCATAGTTTTTCTCTTAATACCACTTTCCCACGAACTTTTTGAAAAAAACACTCTAAATCAAAAAAATGACAACCATTAAAATATCAAACCATAGATTAATCATTGATTATATCATGCATAGCTACTCAATTAAATTTTACAAATACTTTGAAAATGATGTTTCGAAAATATGTAACAAAAATGTTTATGATATAGAGTTAAAAAAGCAAGACATAAAATTGAAAACATAGAGTGATATTAAAAAAACAGTAATACATTGACTGGGGACAAACCAATGAATGTGTTCTAGGAATGTAGGTTAAAGACAATTCACCACTTTCTTCATTAATTCTCTTCTTTCTTTCTTTTCTTTCTTTTTTTATTTCCCAAGGTTTTTTTTGCCATAAGGCTCATACGCTTGCTGGAGAGAGAGACAGAGACGAAGAGAGGGAAAGTGAGAAATCACCGCCTTTCAGGGGGAATGGCCACATTGCAATGCCTTCTCCATTCTCTCAGGATTTGGGGCACACACACACATGTGCACGGTGTGATTTTCAAGCCGCCAAGTCCGGGACTAATAACTGTGGTTGGCCAAGTGGGAGTCCAGCACCTTAATCACCACACCACCGGCTGGCCCTTATTATTCAAGAATCCAGAGCCCCAGGCTAGCTGGACATGTATTTTTCTCTGAAAGTCTTGGGTTTAGTCAAATAATCTTAGAGAGACTAGGGATCCCTGGAGTCAAGGACATATGATTAATTCTTCTTCTCTAACAGTCTCTAAACAAAAATTAAAAATTTACTACCGATTTATAAAAAAAGAACACATTAGCGTCTTTGTGTCAGATCAATTATTTAGTTGTATCCTGTCAGATAGAAAATGTAAATGTAGTTAACTTTTGGTGGAAATTGCGGTATCTTCTGTATAATTATTCAAACTTTGCCTAAAATTCACCCAGAAATATAGGCTTTATTCTAAGGGTAATGTGGGGACACCTGAGTCATCTGTCATCTTGAAAGTCCAATACTGGCCAATCTTGATAGTAAGCAGATGAACAGTTATTGCTACCATAATTGGATTTTGTTGGGATAGGAGACATAAATAGAGATAGATCTATTTTCTTCCCTCAGTGATTTGACATTTAAAAGATATCCCTGTCCGTGGAGAATTTAGTGAAAGCTGCTCTTTTATAGTGGAAATTTTAAAGAAAAAACATGTATAATGATTCATGTGAGACCAGAGTGGAAATTTTAAAGAAAAAACATGTATAATCAGTCATGTGAGAGCACCAACCTATTTAAATTAGGATAAGGTATTAATTTAATGCTGAAAGGAGCCTAGGAATATATCTGTTAATTCAGAGGAAAGACATTTGCATTTGTAAATTAAATTGCTCTTTTTACTATTCACAGATGGACTGGACCATCCTTAAACTGGAGGCAGTATGCAGAGTGTGGCCAACTCTGGATTAGAGAGAGTTTGGTTCAAATCCCTTATCCAGTGCTTTGAGAAATATATGCGCGGTCTTCAAAAAAAAAATTATAGGAAAAAGCATACAGTGAAAAAAGCTATGCATGGATTTCAATTTTTTTTTGCTCCAAAGTAAAATCTTACTTTAATTCCATTTCCCCCCAACATTTTGTAGTTCTTTCTTTCTTAAGTTTTTTTATAAGCATTTATTTAGTTTTATTTATCATTATAATTGTTACCACTTTTTATATGGATTTTTTTAAAGAAGATTTTGCTATAGGGCACATGCGCTTGCCAGACAGACAGAGAGAGACAGAGAGACAGAAAGCGAGAAATCACCCCCCAGGGAGATGGCCACGCCGCAATCCCTTCTCCTCCATTCTCCTCTTGGGATCTTGGGCATGCATGCACACGTGCCTGGCGTGAGTTTAAGCCACCGGGTCTGGGACGCGAACCGTAGTCGACTACATGGGAGTCCAGCGACATAGCCATTATGCTAACTGCTGGTCCCTTAATACCACTTTTAATAATATGTTCACCAGAGAGAGACAAAGAGAGAGAGAGAGAGAGAGAGAGAGAGATTGAGAGAAAAATGAGAAAGCCAGCTGCCAAGGCTGGGACTCAAACTGCAGTTGGCCACGTGGGAGTCCAGATCCTTAACCACCATGCCACCTGCTGGCTCCTCTCTTTTAATTTTTAAAAAGTTTTTATTCATGATAGAGAGCCTGCATGTACATGTGATAGTGAGAATGAGGGAAGAAGAGAGGGAGAAAGTAAGAGATGAGCACCCTCCACAGGGTCTGCTCACACTACCTTCTTTTTTCTGCGTTCCTCAGTCTCTGATCTTGGGCACGCCAGCTTGTCTCAGGCTGACTGGGCAGAGGATTCGAACGGTGGTTGCTATGAGATGGCAAAGGAAGAATAGTTAATTGGGGTTGAGAGGTCACAGAAAGCACCCTGTGGTTACTAACGCCCTTCAGGGTTTGAAAGGAAGCTCCGCACGAATAGTGAGTCTGGGATGTGGGACAGGTGGGTCAACTTGAAAGCAGAAAGGATATCGAATATAAGCTGCTACACTGAATGTTCCATCCACATGGGGAAGGAGAAGTCAAGGTCAGAGGCCCCTCTCCAAAGTGGGACACCAGCACAGTGGCAAACCAAGCTAAGTTATCCAACATGTGCTATCACACGTCCCATGAACACAAAGTGAGTCCATTGTTTAACCATAACATTCCTTTCCACTAGTATTTAATATGTTTCAAAAATTATTTTGAAGGGAGCCAGCAGTTAGCGTAATGGCTATGTCGCTGGACTCCCACGTAGTCGACCGCGGTTCGTGTCCCGGACCCGGTGGCTTAAAACTCACGCCGGGCACGTGTGCGTGCGTGCCCAAGATCCCGAGAGGAGAATGGAGGAGAAGGGATTGCGGCGTGACCATCCCCCCTGGGGGGTGATTTCTCGCTTTCTGTCTCTATGTCTCTCTCTGTCTGTCTGGCGAGCGCACGTGCCCTACAGTGAAAATCTCTCAAAAAAAAAAAAATTATTTTGAACATTTTTCGGAGAAAGAAGCTCGATTTCAGTCATTATTGATTTTCTTCATGTTTAATGCTTTTACATGAGTTTCAAAGCTTTGGGGATGCTGGCATAGCTCCCCTCTGTGACCCATTGATATACACTGAGGCTGGAAGAGATGTTGCAGGGGGACATTTGAGAGAAACATCCTTTTCTGTCTTGAGTAAACCTAGTATGTATGTGTTCCAGTGTGTATGTGTGTGCATGCACACATACATGTGTGTACATACAGATGTGCATGTGTGTGAATGTGTGTGTGTGTGCATGCATGTGTGTGTGTGGCATCTGAGGAGGCTTCCTATTAACCTCTCTTTTCATTAAAAAACTTCTCTCCAAAGGGCACTCCAAGAACATGTTTTTAGTTCAGCCATGCCCACTTTCCACGACCAGGAAGATACAAGGGAAGCTCTTTGCTATATGTAGGAGGTACTCTTGGGTGCCTGTTTTAATAAATTTCATCATCTAATGGCTGTTGGGGGACATTTTGGTCAGCTGGTTGGAGTATCAGGACTCAGTTTCATGGACGATGAGCAGACACATCCAGCATTAAGGACCAGAGAATAGATTGGCTACAACTTAAGTACATTCTGGTACTATCGCCCTAGCATGGGAGGTACACCATTGTCTAAACTCCCCTGGCATTCTGGCTGGAGGTAGGAAACTCCCTTCTTGCTCTCCTCTGCCACTCTCTCCTTGGCATTAGGAGTTAGAGCAGCCTTAAGAACTCTGGGTGTACATTAGAAAGGGCCGGAATGAGGCCAGAACAGAGAGAGGGCTGATTATATTAGCTCAAGAATAAGAATAAAATAATCTAATAAGCTCTGATGGTGGTCATTTTTCCCCAAGTCCACTTACATTTGTATTTTTACTGTACTTTATTATTAGATCCTGTGGTCTGGGAAGCCCTAAAGGTGGATTTGGATAAAAATAATGCTTGTAAAAGCTTAATTGTTTATTTGCTTAAATATAGTAAATAATTAAAAAAAAAAACTCTAAGTGAAACCAACTCATTTTTTTACCCAGAAAATATTATTTAGAAAATTAAACACACTGGGACCAGCAATTAGCATAATGGCTATGTTGCTGGACTCCCATGTAGTCGACTGCAGTTCGAGTCCCGAACTTGTGGCTTAAACTCACACCAGGTGCGTGTGTGTGCATTCCCAAGATCCCAAGAGGAGAATGGAGGAGAAGGGATTGAGGCATGGCCATCCCCCCTGGGGGGTGATTTCTCGCTTTCTGCCTCTCTGTCTCTGTCTTTCTGGTGAGCATGTATGTCTGATAGTGATCCACCCCCCCCAAAAAAAGTGAAACATACCATCATTGTCTAGAATAAGGTGATTCTATTATCAGAACAATAGAACATATATAAAGAGGTGTTGAGGGCCAGACGTGGTGCTGCAGTGGTAAGAAATATTCTGTGATACTAAGGCCTTGTGTGAAGGCTTGGGTTCATGTCCTGAGGTCTCTCTCTGAGTGTGCTGATGGATACTGGGAGTGGATGGCCATGTGAGGACCTTGCTGGGACACCCATCCATCTCTCTTTCTTTCTCTGTCTCTCTCTCTCATAAGAAAAAAAAAGACTTGAAAAGAAAAGGAGGCAATAAGTAAGCTTAGAGAAAAATCTGAGCCCAACTGAACTCACTTGGAAATCCCAAGTGGATAAAGGAAGCCAAAACCAAGTTTATTATTGGATCAGCAATCCTAAACTTTTTTTTTGTTTGTTTGTTTTTAACTTACTGTGAATAAGAACTACCTGGGCATCTTTTAAAAGCAGCTGGTGATTCAGTAGGTGGTAGAATTCCATGTGGTAGGATTCTAACATTTCCACTAGGCTGGTGTTACTGGTCAGGTGGTCACAATTTGCATAGTAAGGGCCTAACGTGAGAACTGGTATAGATGGTATACCATGACTTTCCTGCTGCTGTGTCACTCTGAGAATGTGACTTTGTGTGTATACATTACAGATAAGGAAACTTGGTATCATTGCACTATTAAATCTCTGCCCCCAAAATATCGATTAAAACACAAGCCACTTGGCACCTAAAAGATCTGGAGTTGATTCCACATTCTACACTTATTAACTCTGCTACCCTGAATGAGTCATCTAACCTTCTCGACATTCAGTTTCCTCAGTTGTAAAATGTGTAGAACAATCTTTGTCTTCTTATATTGGGGTCTAGTTTTTGAGATCAAATGATGGTAGCCAATATTAATTGAGTGCTTAGTACTTGTCAGGAGCTGCGATTAGCCCTTCATATCAACTCATTTAATCTTTACAACCCAATGAAATAAATACTCATATTATCAGAGCCCTCCCAAAGGTGTGAGTGATCCCTGAAAGATACTCATTACTTGGTTTAAAACTGTTCTACAAAGTTAATGAAGACTGCAGTGGAAGATTTAAAATAGGAGTAGGGAACAGGAATTTATGTACCGACTGCTGCTCACTCGGGATGTGAAGCGTCTTTCTACTAGCCAGCCACTCTCTCTTCATGTTCACATAGGTTCAGAAATCATCCCTTCATGTATTTTATTATCAAATGTGCCACCAGCCCAGATCAGGAGTAGAAGCACACAAAGATTCACAGGGAGACCCTGGGATGCAAACTGAGCACGCTCCTATATAGACCCAGCATCTCAGAGAGGTACATTATCCCTGCACCACACTACCACTGTGGTCCCAGCTGGTCCACTCCTGGCAGCTTAATTATCTCCCACACAGGAAAGAAATAGCAGTGCCATGCACATTAATTTCCCATGGTGGATAAAAATTACCACAAATTTAGCAGCCTAACACACCCATGTATTAGCTCACAGTTCTCTAAGAAAGGCCTACCTGGGTTCTCTGCTTGGGTCCCACAGGCTGCGACCATAGTGCATTCTTTTTTGCAGGTTTTGGGGACAAATCCTCTTCTAAGTTCATTCACATTGTGAAGGTCACCCCAAAAGAGTATCCCCTCTAGCTACTGGACCGAAGTCTTCATTTTTTTTTTTTTGGAGAGGTTTTCACTACAGGACGCGTGCACTCGCCAGACAGAGAGACAGAAAGCAAGAAATCACCCCCCAGGGGGGGATGGTCACGCCACAATCCCTTCTCCTCCATTCTCCGCTTGGGATCTTGGGCACGCACGCACACGCACCCAGCGTGAGTTTCAAGCCACCGGGTACGGGATGTGAACTGCGGTCGACTACGTGGGAGTCCAGCGGCATAGCCATTACGCTAACTGCTGGTCCCCCAAAATTCTATCTATATCAGAGTTTTTTTTAAAACATTTGCACAAAAATAGTATAGGTCATCTTCCCTTTACGCTTCCCTAATACTATCTGTTTAATGCTGGTTATATCATTATTTATGACACTGGGTTACCCATGTGCTATTTAGGACTAGTTGTTTCTAGTGGCTCTCTCAAAGGTTGTCAGCATTCCTTGTTGATGACCACAAATATATGTCTTGCTCAGAAAATGTAGAAAAAATGTGGATGATGGAGCCAGCAGGTGGTGTAGTGGTTGGGGTGCTGGATTCCCACATGGCCAATCACAGTTCAAGTTCTGGGTTCAGGCAGTGCTTACTTTTTCACTTCCCTTCTTTCTCTCTGTGCCTCTTTGGTCAGATTAAAAATAATGATAGTAAATAAAATTAATAAAAGAAAAAATGTGAATGATAATTTATCTTCTGATTATGTTCAAATTATTATTCAGAATTTTATAGAATAAACAGGAAACACATTCTTCAAGATCAATTATATAAAGTATCCAAAAGAACATACACACACACACCTCTCTTTTTAATGAACAAAGTCAACTGGCCTATGGACAATGGGACCTGGTCATGCCACAATTCTTTGTCCTCCCTTTTTCCATCTCATCATGATCTGAACATTCAGGAGCACAAGCCCAGTGTGATTTTAAAGTCTCCAGAGCAAGGATTTGAACCACAGTTGAGCGTGTCAGATCTGGTTCCTATGCACAGGGCTTAACTGCTGCAGACTAGGGCCAGCCCAAGAATATTTTTTCAAAAAATTCTTTCAAAAAGTAAACTGAATGTTCATTGCAGAAATGATAATATTGTGTTTGAGATGCATAACACATGTTGATATTAAACGTATGACCAAACAGCTTAAATTATGGGGGAAATAAATAGACTATAATTAATTTACACTGCTGCAAGGTTTTTATATTTTATGCAAGGTGCTACAATATTAATTTTAAGTACAATGTTATTTATTAAAATGTATATTTTAATCCATGCAGCAATCACCACAAATCAAAACAGAATTATTGTTAAAAAGCCATTAATAAAATAAAAATAGAATACTAAAAAATACACAATTAATTTATAAGAAAACAGCAAAAAAGTAATGAAAGAAAAAAAGTGGCCTGGCCTAAGAAAAACATAAGTTAGGTGTTAGATTTAAATCTGACAATATCAACACTTTTATTAAATATATGTGTAAAATTGTTCCATTTAAAAGTTAGAGATTGTCAGATTAAATAAAAACTTAAAACCCAATATTTGCTGCCGATAGTAAATTCTTATACTTTCATGCTGTCTCAGCATTTATTTTGAATATAAATTGGGCTTTCTCATACTAAAGGCAGGTTTTATTCACACTTACCACAGTTTTTAGTTCTCCGCCTCATCTGTTTCTAAATATGGTCGATCTAAATATCTGCTTTATATAACTGTCTCCTGGTGACCACCTCCCTGTAGAACAACTAGAAACAACCTACTTGACTAGCTGTACTGACCTCCACACCCTATGTGGATTGCACAGATATACCACTGTGACCACTGCTCTGTCACAGTGTGATTCAACAGAACATACGCCTGTTCACTCTAGGCCCACCAGCTAGAATTTCTCATGGGAAACCTGCTTGAGTAATACCCTGGACCCCAGTAAAGAGCTCAGCTCACTGATCCCTTACTTTCTCTCTTGCTTCCCACGCACTGGTTGAGCATGTAAGTCCAGGATGGTTCCTACTATCCTATCAGCTCCAAGGCATACTGCCTTCTTCTCTCTGGGATCTATAAGTAATAATCACTTTGATTGTTTCAAACTCTGTTGAGTTCCTACTTCTGATTCTACTTGATCAACACACCCATAGCTAACTTCTTTCCCAGTCAGGGCTGTCTGAGAGAGTGGCTATTGTGATAGAAATACACTGGACACCATTGAGGCAAGAGCCACAAGGGCACCTGCCAACTACAGATTCCTGTGAGAGAAACACCTGGTCACAGGTAAGATACTTAGGTATTAGACTGTCTGCCAGTATGAAAGAGTACCCTGGAAAAGTATATTTAAAAGTCAATGTCCATACCCCTTAGAGTCCTATCTAGGCAGGACTTGAATTCATAGCATCTGAGAGAAACCTCAGAACAAATTAGAAATTAAAATACAACACTATCTTTGAAAAAAAAAAAACTTACTTTAAGTATAAAGACATAGGTAGGGCAAAACTAGTGACAAGGGTCAGATGATGGAGCAGTGGTGGAGCACAACATTTTGTGAGGCTGATCCAGGTGAGAGACGGCTTCATTTCCAGCAACCCCCCTAGTACGCTGAGCATGCACATGTCCATGATCTGAGGCTGGCTGAGGCTGGGAGAGGATCACAGCATCAAGATCCTCATGGTGGCACTGTATCTCTCCTTGTGTCTCTCTTGCTCATGAAAGAAAGAAAGAAACTTAAAAAAATAAGTGTGAGGTAGGCCAGCCAGTGGCATGGTGGTTAAGGAAGTTGTATCTCACATGGCCGACTACATAGTTTGAGTATGGACCCAGTGGCTTGAAAGATATCCTGTGTGTGTGTGTGTGTGTGTGTGTGTGTGTGTTTGTGTGTGTGCCCCAAATCATGAGAGGACAATAGAGGAGAAGGGATTGTGGTATGGCCATCCCCCATGGGGAGTGATTTTTCACTCTCTCCCTCTCCTCCTAGTACATGTGCCCTATGTGACAGCTAAATGAATAAAGGGTGAAAATTGATATTTTGTACAAAAAAAATCATGAAATGTTTGGAGTGTCTTAATCTAATAGACAACAAAATAGGCTTTAGCATAAGAAATACTATCAGAGATAAAGAGGATCATTTCAATCATGAAAGGCTAATGTATCAGGAACACCCATAAACCTAAAGGTGTATGCCCCAGTAACAGAGCTTCAAATACAAAAAGAGAAATAATGACAAAACTAAAGAAGAAATAAATTCATAATAATTAGAAATTTTTAATAGTTGGAAGATTAGCCAATGATAAAGTAAGAAAAAAAATCAGTAAAGATATAGGAAGCTCTTTTGCCTTTGACTTCAGTGGAGTAACTGAAACTGAACTTGGCATGTGCCTTACACAACTAGAAAACTGGACAAAATACATCAAACATCTGCTTTTAGAAACTGAGCAGCAGGCGGCACCGGACTGTGATCCCTGAGGGAGGGGAATTAAATGCAGCGAGCCTTATATTCATGTGGCTTTCTGCCTGGAAGTGCTTTCTGAATTGTTGTGTGAGGTGAGTTAACTGAGGTGGATCACAGTAGAGATCACTAAGTAGAGGGGACAGAAGTTGTAGTTGAAGTAGCCTAAGGTGGTTGGAATTGGTGGGGAAGAATCCCAAAGAGGAGAAAGCCAACAGAGAAAGAGCTTTAGAACTCTACACAGGGTTTTTCTTGATGCTGTTGTTGAATACTAAGCCACACAGGCCAAGGATGAACTACCCTGAGGACAGGCAAAGGACTGGGGAGTTACAAGCTAGAACTCACTCTAATTT
>NW_006208147.1:1244831-1253676 GCF_000334495.1 Tupaia belangeri chinensis | reverse complement strand
TGGGACCTGGTCATGCCACAATTCTTTGTCCTCCCTTTTTCCATCTCATCATGATCTGAACATTCAGGAGCACAAGCCCAGTGTGATTTTAAAGTCTCCAGAGCAAGGATTTGAACCACAGTTGAGCGTGTCAGATCTGGTTCCTATGCACAGGGCTTAACTGCTGCAGACTAGGGCCAGCCCAAGAATATTTTTTCAAAAAATTCTTTCAAAAAGTAAACTGAATGTTCATTGCAGAAATGATAATATTGTGTTTGAGATGCATAACACATGTTGATATTAAACGTATGACCAAACAGCTTAAATTATGGGGGAAATAAATAGACTATAATTAATTTACACTGCTGCAAGGTTTTTATATTTTATGCAAGGTGCTACAATATTAATTTTAAGTACAATGTTATTTATTAAAATGTATATTTTAATCCATGCAGCAATCACCAAAAAACAAAACAGAATTATTGTTAAAAAGCCATTAATAAAATAAAAATAGAATACTAAAAAATACACAATTAATTTATAAGAAAACAGCAAAAAAGTAACGAAAGAAAAAAAGTGGCCTGGCCTAAGAAAAACATAAGTTAGGTGTTAGATTTAAATCTGACAATATCAACACTTTTATTAAATATATGTGTAAAATTGTTCCATTTAAAAGTTAGAGATTGTCAGATTAAATAAAAACTTAAAACCCAATATTTGCTGCCGATAGTAAATTCTTATACTTTCATGCTGTCTCAGCATTTATTTTGAATATAAATTGGGCTTTCTCATACTAAAGGCAGGTTTTATTCACACTTACCACAGTTTTTAGTTCTCCGCCTCATCTGTTTCTAAATATGGTCGATCTAAATATCTGCTTTATATAACTGTCTCCTGGTGACCACCTCCCTGTAGAACAACTAGAAACAACCTACTTGACTAGCTGTACTGACCTCCACACCCTATGTGGATTGCACAGATATACCACTGTGACCACTGCTCTGTCACAGTGTGATTCAACAGAACATACGCCTGTTCACTCTAGGCCCACCAGCTAGAATTTCTCATGGGAAACCTGCTTGAGTAATACCCTGGACCCCAGTAAAGAGCTCAGCTCACTGATCCCTTACTTTCTCTCTTGCTTCCCACGCACTGGTTGAGCATGTAAGTCCAGGATGGTTCCTACTATCCTATCAGCTCCAAGGCATACTGCCTTCTTCTCTCTGGGATCTATAAGTAATAATCACTTTGATTGTTTCAAACTCTGTTGAGTTCCTACTTCTGATTCTACTTGATCAACACACCCATAGCTAACTTCTTTCCCAGTCAGGGCTGTCTGAGAGAGTGGCTATTGTGATAGAAATACACTGGACACCATTGAGGCAAGAGCCACAAGGGCACCTGCCAACTACAGATTCCTGTGAGAGAAACACCTGGTCACAGGTAAGATACTTAGGTATTAGACTGTCTGCCAGTATGAAAGAGTACCCTGGAAAAGTATATTTAAAAGTCAATGTCCATACCCCTTAGAGTCCTATCTAGGCAGGACTTGAATTCATAGCATCTGAGAGAAACCTCAGAACAAATTAGAAATTAAAATACAACACTATCTTTGAAAAAAAAAAAACTTACTTTAAGTATAAAGACATAGGTAGGGCAAAACTAGTGACAAGGGTCAGATGATGGAGCAGTGGTGGAGCACAACATTTTGTGAGGCTGATCCAGGTGAGAGACGGCTTCATTTCCAGCAACCCCCCTAGTACGCTGAGCATGCACATGTCCATGATCTGAGGCTGGCTGAGGCTGGGAGAGGATCACAGCATCAAGATCCTCATGGTGGCACTGTATCTCTCCTTGTGTCTCTCTTGCTCATGAAAGAAAGAAAGAAACTTAAAAAAATAAGTGTGAGGTAGGCCAGCCAGTGGCATGGTGGTTAAGGAAGTTGTATCTCACATGGCCGACTACATAGTTTGAGTATGGACCCAGTGGCTTGAAAGATATCCTGTGTGTGTGTGTGTGTGTGTGTGTGTGTGTGTGTGTGTTTGTGTGTGTGCCCCAAATCATGAGAGGACAATAGAGGAGAAGGGATTGTGGTATGGCCATCCCCCATGGGGAGTGATTTTTCACTCTCTCCCTCTCCTCCTAGTACATGTGCCCTATGTGACAGCTAAATGAATAAAGGGTGAAAATTGATATTTTGTACAAAAAAAATCATGAAATGTTTGGAGTGTCTTAATCTAATAGACAACAAAATAGGCTTTAGCATAAGAAATACTATCAGAGATAAAGAGGATCATTTCAATCATGAAAGGCTAATGTATCAGGAACACCCATAAACCTAAAGGTGTATGCCCCAGTAACAGAGCTTCAAATACAAAAAGAGAAATAATGACAAAACTAAAGAAGAAATAAATTCATAATAATTAGAAATTTTTAATAGTTGGAAGATTAGCCAATGATAAAGTAAGAAAAAAAATCAGTAAAGATATAGGAAGCTCTTTTGCCTTTGACTTCAGTGGAGTAACTGAAACTGAACTTGGCATGTGCCTTACACAACTAGAAAACTGGACAAAATACATCAAACATCTGCTTTTAGAAACTGAGCAGCAGGCGGCACCGGACTGTGATCCCTGAGGGAGGGGAATTAAATGCAGCGAGCCTTATATTCATGTGGCTTTCTGCCTGGAAGTGCTTTCTGAATTGTTGTGTGAGGTGAGTTAACTGAGGTGGATCACAGTAGAGATCACTAAGTAGAGGGGACAGAAGTTGTAGTTGAAGTAGCCTAAGGTGGTTGGAATTGGTGGGGAAGAATCCCAAAGAGGAGAAAGCCAACAGAGAAAGAGCTTTAGAACTCTACACAGGGTTTTTCTTGATGCTGTTGTTGAATACTAAGCCACACAGGCCAAGGATGAACTACCCTGAGGACAGGCAAAGGACTGGGGAGTTACAAGCTAGAACTCACTCTAATTTTAGAGACATTCCAGTTCTGACTGGCTAGGATGGGCCGTCCTCACCGATCACCTGGGCACTCAGTAGGAACACCAGAAGGGCCAGACCACAGGGATAGAGCTATCCTTGCCTAGAGCAAAGGATGATCTAGAATCCATCCTAAGGAAGCCTCGAAAGCAATGCTTGAAATGATCAAGCTAATTATAGAAAAACTCAATTACTGGCCAGAACAAAGTTCAATGCTCTTTCTAAGACAGTAACTGTAATCTTGACACTAAATACTGTGAAATCATGATGTTCAACTTCCTATTATAAAAAGCTAGGAATACTAAGAAGCGGGTCATAATGATCTATAACCAGGAGAAGAACTAGTTAGTAGCTACAAACCCAGAAATTGGACAGATAATTGAATTATAAGATAAAGAATTTGTAACAGCTATTATACCTATGCTCAAAGAGTTATAGAAAATATGGTGTGTGTGCATGTATGTGTGTGTGTGTGTGTGTGCACATGCAGGTGTACATACGTGTACATGATCTGGAAGGAAATACAGCAAGATGTGAACAGGTATAGTCTCTCACTGATAAGCTTTAGGATATTTTTTATATTTATTTTTGTCTGAATGCTTTCTCTAATGATTAGGGTTTGCTTTATTATTATTATCAACAATAACAACCAGAACAAAAAACCCCAGTAGAAGAAGCTATAGAAATATTCTACTGTTAAAATTTGTTTTGGTTTAATTAGTTTCATTATTGGATATTTACTTTTTGCATATGTTTTATCATTAGAGATTACAATGATAATAAGATAAAAAATAATTGTACAATAGAAAAATTCTTATTGTCAAATATACAAATGTTCATAATTATTTTTAAATAAATTTATGTTTCACAATAACTAAACAAAACCAGCTTCATAGTTCTTATATGTTTTATTCTAAATCTTGTATCTGAGTCTATCCTTTCCAGGTTTTTTTGTTCTCTTTAATTATTTATTGTAATTTATTATTTACACTTAAACCTTACACATCTTTGTAAGGTACAGAATGGTCTTTAAAAGTATGTATACAATGTGTAATACAAACATTCACCACCTTCAACATTCATCATTATGTTGTGAACATTCAAAACTTGTGCCAGTGGTTATTCTGCAAGTTTGAAACATGGCAGCTTCTATTGCCATGAAGGTAGGTGAATGCCAGTTTTGGATTATCACTATCACTCCAGAGTTAACGGCATCTGTTTTCTAATTGGCATTCAAAAAATGGTCTCTAAAGAGTTAATTGAGGGGTCAGCAGATAGTGTAGTGGTTAAGGTGGCTGGATTCCCACATGGCCAACAGCAGTTTGAAAATCTCACCAGGAGCATGTGCACGTGTGCCTAAAATCTCAAGAGAAGAATGGAGAAGGGATTGTGGGGTGGCCATCCTCCCAGGGAGTGATTTCTCATTTTCTACCTCACAATCTCTCCACATCTCTCTCCTGTCCAGTAAATGCACGTGCCCTATGACAAAAACAAAAACTAAAACAAAGAGTTAATCGAATGAATGTTTTGTCCTGGATGTGTGTAATCACTGCCTCCCGATTCACTGTATTCCATTCCCATAGCCTTGTCTATATCCTCCCTTCTCTTTCTCTTAACTCTTACTCAACCTTGATAGTCAAACTCATTTTAAACCCTCAGTAAGTTCTTTATCAATGACCATTCTAGTTTCTTCCGTCTCTGAATGTATATCTTACTATTAGTGAGAACACCATTATTACTATTTTCTTTATTTCATCTTGTTTGTTCTTCCTCCCCATGAATAGATTTTTCTTGAACTTTTGTATCTTATACAGAACCTAGCACTTGATGTTCTTTTTCTTTGTGTTTTTTCTTTTTCTTTCTTTTTTTGTTTTTTAGCATAAGCTCTCTTTTCAAACTAGTTTAACCCTCAAAAAGACAAAACAATAAACAAAAAACAAAACCCAAAAGTGGAGACGGCAGGTGGCCTGGCCTGGTGGTTGAGGCTCTGGACTTCCACATGGCTGACAGCAGTTAGAGTCCCAGACCTGGCAGCTTGCTTTCTCATTCTCTCCTCTCTCTCTCTCTCTCAATAGTGCACATGTGCCCTGTAACAAATTAAAAAAAATAATAATTATAAATAAAATAAAATAAATAAATCTTTAAAAAAGCAAAAGCAAAGATCTAGTTTGAATATATTACTCCTTTCCCTCTCTAATGCTCCTTCATCTTTTTTAGAGTTCCATGAAAATTAAATAAATAAGGAACTGAAAAACTCTGATATGGTTTTCCAAGCTTACCCAGGGGGTGTCTTAAGATATGTTCATGTGTGTCAAAGTCATTGGAGTCTACACCCAACCTTGCATTGAAGCTCCAGTGGGTTACATAAGTACCGAAAAGTCAGCACATTCAGTCTGGACACAGAAGATGGTAAATGCCAATCATTTCCTCCAAAATATGAAAAATCTGGCATGTGTCTCTTTGCCCAAAGGAAACACAATTCATGCACATTAGAAAGACATTCTTTTAAGACATATTTAAGTGTTCTTTTCTCTTTTGTGTGAGCTTCAGTGTAACCTTCCCCTCCTCCAGTCCCATTCTTCCTGAGGCATCCATTTCCCTCAGAGAATTAGGATTTTTAAAGCAGGCATACAAAGAGAAAGTGGAATCATTCATCTCTTGCATACAAAGTAGAATTTTGAGTCTGCAACCATAAAATTGTTTCTTAGAAGCCACGCTTCACAGAAAGAGAAAATAATTTTTAAAATGCCTTTCACTATCATTAACATATTATGAACTAAGTCTGCCTGTTTAAATCAGAGTTTCTTCCACACTGTAAAGGTAAGATTAATTCTCCCATTAAAACTGCACTGTGAAGCCTGATGTCCGTGGGAAGATGAATGGTGATGGGAGATAGGCTTAAGCATAGTCTTTGACAGAAGAAGAGATGAGGTGAAAACCTGTCCTTTCTTCCCTGTGAACTGTGGGGAAGAGAAAGGAGACATTGAAAGGTGAATTAACTTTTGCTACATAAAAAGTCACCTTAATTTATTTTCTTAAAACAACCACTATTTGTTTCATTCGTGATTCTGTAGATCTTCAAACTGGGCTTACCCCAGTTAGGTAGGCCTAGAGGTAGAAAGACAAGACATCACTTCTGATGGCCAAATGATCAAGCTAATTGGTCAAAACACATAAGGCCAGCTGATTGAAGAAAGAGACCCTAACTCTTGATGGGAAAAACTTCTGTTTTTAGGAGTTAAAAATATTTTATTATTTATTTATTTATTAGTATTATTTATCATTACTTATACATTTAATCATGGTACATCATTTAAAGTCACATTGCAAAGGATTTTGAGAGAGAATAGTCGTGGCCAGTTTTTAAAACACTATTCCACAAAGATTGTGATCCCCCACTACCTGTACCTCTTCTAATAGTGGAGGTTGTAAATAGAATGAGCAAGAAACCATAGGGCCTTTTCCTGATTCATGTTTGGGTGTCTAGAAGGAGATCCCAACAATGACTTTGGGAGACCTGTTAAGTCAAAGGGAAGTTTTGAGCATAACCTCGTAAGTCCTCTCCTGATTCTCTGGTGATAATAGGGGACAGTATCCTAATGTGCCAGCCTACCCTGTGAAGGGATACAAAAGACAGCTGATGGTGCTGGGCAGTAATCTTCCAGAGAGGTCATTGTGTTGGGTCCAAATGAGCCTGTGCCATAAACTGCAAGATGAGCACCTGGACTAGGAGTCCCACAACCAGAACTTAGGGTCATATTATACTGTCCCCAGTAGTAGTCCAAGTGGTCTGAGGCAGAGAGAAGACCAAGAAGCTTGATGATACTGTGAGAAGATAAACAATGAGCTCTTTGGAAGATTCTGTGGCTACAGAAACCAACACGTACCCAAGGGACAGAATGGGAATCTCCTTCCTTGCCCCAAAAGGACACTGGAGGCTCCCTGTTCATATGTGTTTATGGGAGTAAGAAGGATGTATGGAGTTTTATTTGAAAGACATTATTTAAACCAGGAGAGACTGAAATTTTGTCAACTCAGGAAGCTACAAAGGAAAATTTGATTTGTTTCTAATTATTGCCCTCGACCACATTCAACTGATTCAGCCTTTTAGGTAGAACCCATAGCTTTTTGTCACTTTTACTAATCCAAATAACTTCATTGCTTTAGAGGTGTTAAAGATTTCTTTAAGGGGACATGAAACATGTTAATCATAAAAGAAAATTATTAATTGGACTCTAATAAAATTGAGAACTTCTATTCATTAGGAGACATTATTAAAAGGAATTAAAAGATCATCACCTATTAAAAGAAGGTATTCACTATCTGTAGTCAGATTCATATGGAGTTACATTCAGAATACATAAAGAATGCCTATAAATCAATAAGAGTAAGGCAACTCAACAGAAAAATGGACATGAGATTAAAAAAGAGACTACACCCAAAAAGGATATTCAAATGACCAAGAAACATGCAAAGCTAGCTCTGGACACCAGGCGGCTGGAGGCTGAAGGCCCAACTGCTCCGGCACTTTGGCATTCCCACCCTTCTTCCTCCTTGGATCCCAGGTTGGTTGTATGAGACTTTAAGACAAACTCGCACCCCACCTCACCCGCAAACTGGATCGAGCTGGCCATCAGTTCTGGACACCAGGCGGCCTGACCTGTCACTCATCCTCTGGGCCTTCCCTGCTTGCCTTTGGACTCTCTGAATTTTAGTGATTTGAATAGCGCGCGGTGCACAATGTGCCGCGTTTTTCTTTGCTCTTGAGGTTTTCCTTACTAGGTCAGCTGGAGACTCACCATTCCTTGGAAACAGGGAGGACTTTTGGCCATCCAGGACCAGTGAAAACAGTTAATAGTAACTGTGAGCAACAGGTAGGCCAACCATAAGAGAAATCATTAATTTTCTAATCCTGTACAACTCTTAACACTCAGAGATACCTTAAATAAGTTAGGAAGCATCATATAGATTACCTGATGACTAGGAACAATTGCAGAGGCTCAAGAAATATGAGCAACCAACAAAAGGCCTCTTCCTCATGGGAAATCCTCAAGCCCACATCATCCACAGTCAGTACAATGGACGTCGTGGACATGTCTGATAAGGAATTTAGAGTATTTGTAGTGACCAAATTAACTGAGATGGAAGAGAAAAGAGAGAAGGAGCTCCAGGAGATGAGGAAGTCCTTTCATGACTTGAAAGAAGAAATGGATACCTTAAACAAGAACCAGATGGAACTTCTACGGTTGAAGAATGTAATAGAGGAAATCAATGCCTCCCTTGAAAGTATTAAAAGTAGGTTAGACCAGGCAGAAGATCAATTCTCTAGTGTAGAAGACAAAACATCTGACAGAGAAAAAAGTATCAAGAAGATTGAGAAAACAACCATAAAAAATGAGGATAATATATGAGGAATACTGGATACCATCAAGTGCCCCAACATGTGGATGATGGATATTCCAGAAGAAGAAGAAAATAATAAGGGCCTAGATAATTTATTCCATGAAATCCTGGAAGAGAACTTTCCAAACCTAGAAAGGCATTCAAATATCCAGACCCAAGAAATACATAGGACCCCGAGTAGAATCAACCCAAGAAGATCCTCTCCAAGGCACATCATAGCCAGAATAGCAAAAAAACAGACAAAGACAAGATACTAAAGTTGGCAAGAGGGAAACATCAAGTTACTTACAAAGGTCACCTCCTCAGGAAAACATTGGATCTCTCGGCAGAAACAATGGAGGCAAGGAAAGAATGGAGAAGCATAGTCAAAGTGTTGAGTGTAAAACAATTTCAACCAAGAATAGTATACCCAGCAAAATTATCTTTCATATGGGAAAAAAAGATAAAAACATTCTCAAATAAACAAAATTTGAAGGAATTTACCAAC
>NW_006208147.1:1240747-1241034 GCF_000334495.1 Tupaia belangeri chinensis | reverse complement strand
CATTTGATAGAAAGTGGTCAGATATGGAGGATCTATTGCTGAGTGAAGTAAGCCAGGCTATGAAAGAAAGGTATTGTATGCATCCACTTAATATATACTGACTTTCCACACTCTATGGTAGAGAGTGAAATATTGGAGGACATAAAAGCAGTGAGAGTACTTAATGAAAATAAGACAGTGTGGAATGGGGGGGGTGGAGAGAAGAGGATAGAGAAAGATAGCAAGAGAACAAATAGAGAGGCAGGACGTCAGTGGGAAACAGATACGGCTTATTACCTGTTTATGAG
>NW_006208147.1:1183010-1240573 GCF_000334495.1 Tupaia belangeri chinensis | reverse complement strand
GTACTGACTGACATGCATGGCATTCCCTTTTGAAAAAGCAATGTAATACACTGTAAAGTTATATGTAATCCAATGTAATATAAAGAAGATTATGATTATAATAAAAATTAAAAAAAAAAAACGTCTGAAGCTTTGATTACATCAGTGATTCAGCACAAATTCCGTTCTCCTTTCTCTCCCTAAAGGCTTCCTGTCACTCAGTGGTTAAGCCCCTGTTGTTTGGACCTGGTCATGTATGGTATTTGATTTGTGTTACATTATAGCTCCATCTGTTTGTTTTCTTTTTATGTTTAAAGAAAGAGGCCAGTAATAGTAAACAGCTGAACTGTACATTAAATTGCCAAAAAAAATTTTTTTAAACTAAAAAAAAAAAATGCAAAGTTACAAAACATTGATAAAAAAAAAAAAAAAATGCAAAGTTACAAAACATTATTATTTATCAGAAAAATGTAAACTAAAACTCTTAAGAGACATTATTATACACTCAGTAGTATAGCTAAAATGAAATAGAGACTTACTAAGTATAAAATGAAGATATGGAACCATAGGACTGTTCTTTAGAAAATAATTTGAAAATGTACATGGAAACTGAAGACATGACCTAAACATTGTACTCTTTACTGCACACCCACCAAAAAGATGGACATATTTTCACCAAATACACAAGCCAGAATATTAATTGTGGTATTGTTTTTCTATATCCCTAAGCTGGAAGTTACTTCTATACCCACAGCAATAGAATCAATAAATTGTGTTTTATTCATATAATAGAATACTTTACAGTGATAGGAACAAATGACCTACCAGTGCATATAAAAATATAAATTATTATCATAAACATAGTATTGAATGTAAGAAATAAGGCCTTAATATATTTCATGATTCCATTTGTAAAAAGTACAAAAATGGGGCCAGGCCTACAGTATAGCAGTTAAGTGCTATGCATAGAAAATATGGATTTCACAATGCTGATCATGGCTTGAATTCTGGGCTCCATGGCCAGAAAACATGCTGGGCACATATGTGTACATGCTCAAAATCCTGCAGGGAAAGTGAAATGGAGGAAAAGGGATTATGGTGTGATCATGCTCCATTGGAGGATTGCTTTCTTTCTCATTCTAGCTCTCTGGTGGGCACATGTGCCTTCTGGCAATTAATACTAATAAGAAGGTCATTAAAGTACAAAACCAAGTAAAACTAAAGTATGCTATTTGAACTCAGGCTATTGGTTATTCTTCAGAGAGTAGGCCTTAAGCCTGAAGCAGGGTGATCTGGGACTATTACCACAGTTCCTTTCCGATCTCAATGCTGGTCACACCAGTCTGTTCAGCTTGTCAAAATTCGGCAATGTATACACTTCTGTGAACTTTTAAGTAACTTTATTATATTTTAGTAAAGATTTGTGTTTGTTTGGTTTTTAAGGTTTTTGCCATAGGGTGGGTGTGCTTGTCAGAGAGACAGAGAGAGACAGTGAAAGGGATTATGAGAAATCACCCCCAGGGAGGATAGCCACATTGCAGTCCCTTTTCCATTATCCTCCTGGGATTTTGGGCACACATGTACAAGTACCAGCAGAATTTTCGAGGCACCAGGTCTTGGACTCAACCCATGATTGACCATCTTGGAGTCTAGCACCTTAATCAACATGCCATCTGTTGATTCCATCAGTAAAGAGTTTTTAAAAATCTGGTCCAGAAGAATTTAAACTTGTAATCTCTTATTTCCTTATCCTTCCCCCCAACCCCAGCTTTGATTAACCTAAGGATAAAAGATCCTGAGTAGGGTTTTTGGTAGACTTTCTCAAGACGTTTGTGCCTTCCTTGAGAAGTAAGATGAGATGGAAGAAAAGGGAATGTTTTCTTTTCCTTAGTGTCTATGTGCTTGCACTATTATTATTATTTTTTAATTTATTGATTGCACTATTACTGATGGTTCTTATTCTCTATCCAATTTGACCTGCCCTATAATCCTTGGTGCAGCAGGCAAAATGCTGGCTCTCTGGGGATACATGTGAGTCAGTGTGGAGGCACTGAGCCTGCAGGATTTCCCTACTACACGAGTGATTCTTCATGGGAGGTTTGGCATTGTGTCTTTCATCATCATCGCCGACTTTTACCCAGAATCACACTCTACAGCCCTTTCTCTCTGTTCAAGGGGTTTTTAGTTTGCAGAACGATACTCAAGCCTAGTTGCCTTATGGAATTTTGGTTAACTCAATGAAAATAAGCATCATCTTCTTACCGAAGTGTAGAGTGCAAGTTGCTCCTGACATTTGTCTCTAATCATTTCCTCTCTTGGTAGGTTAGAAAATGGGCCTAAACTGAAGCCCAATTTGAAAACGATCTCACCTTTTCTCATAGGCACACCAGATACTTATGAACGACTTTCTTGGAACCCTCCTGTGGCAGACAAAGACATCCATTCCCTAATTCCCCAATACCATGAATATCAACAACAAGGCACAATTAATGTCACTGTTCAGCCGCACTGTTCAGATGTTAAAGATGAAGTTAAAAGATTATCCTAGATTATTCAGTGAGTCCAGTGTAACCACAGGGGTCCTTAAGCATAAAAGAGGAGAGGTAGGAGAGTCAGTGTCAGAGCAATGCAATATGAGAAAGACCCGCCTGGCCATTGCTGGCTTTAAAGATGGAAAAGGGGCCATTAGCAGAAGGATGCAGGCAGCCTGTAGAAGCCAGAAATAGATTCGAATGTTCTAGAGCCTTTTCAAAGGAATGTAATGAGACCAACACCATGAGTAAGCCAGTGAGATCCATTTCAGACTTCTGACCTCCACAACTACAGGATAATAAATTATTATATTGTTTTTAACCATAATTTTTTTGTGGTTGTTTATTACAGAAGCAATAAAAAAGTTATGTTTTAGATAATGGTTTGCCCCAAAAGTTCATGTTTCTGAGTTTATTCTTAATGGGAGGTAATTGTATGTTTCCTGAAATTTCATGTGTTGGGACACAGCCTGTTGTAACAGTATTAAGTGAAAACTTAGTCCCTTCATGGTATATCCTAGCGTAGGCCTTTGGATGTGATAAAGTCACCAGATGGGACTCCGATGATAAATTCTGATATGTATTGTAAGGAGAGGAAATGAGGCAGATAGAGTCCACATAGGCACAGACCAGAACAAAGAGAAACTTATGGACAGGTGTTCTACTCAAGGTCCCACCATCTCACATGTTGTTTCCTCATAGAAATTGGCCCCTGGACCTCGGAATTCCAAATCATTAGCCAAATAAACATCCGTATCTTTATAAATCTCCCACTCTCTGGTATTTCTGACAGCAACACAGTACTGGACTAAGACAAAAACTTGTACATCTTTCTTAGCTTGTGGGGAGGCTGGATAGTATCCCCTCACCAAATATATGCACTTCTTTTTCTAGGTAGAATCACAGCTCAGAATTCCAATAATGCTTTTTCTCTCCCTCTGCACTCAGCTTTCAGATCGTCTCTCCTTTGATCTCTCAGAGGGAGTAGGATAAGAGAAGAGAGGAGGGAATAAGGAGAGAGAAGGCAGGTAACAATAGTGGCTTGTAGTAGCAGGATCTGTTTTGCTGTATCTTGGTAAGCTTTGGAGAGCATATCTGGCCCTTAATATTTGCAACTCATTTTTTAAAAATGTATATATGTTTTTTCTTATTTTTGAGATTCAGTCACTGTATATCTTTGCAACTCTTTTCGAATGTAGTTACTTTCAGTCCCATAAGCCTCACTTTGCCCTTCTGTTAATTTCCAAGGCAACAGGATAAGTTCGAGGACTGCTATCAGATTTGCATATCTGAGTGGGGGTATGTGTATTAGCAGTTTTGACCGTATACCACATGTATAATCTGCACTGCTCAGGGCACAGATTCAAAACAGCACTTTCCTGCCATCAATACTTCATTTTTCAGTGACAAATATGTGTATATATTTCTTTAAAAGTCTAATACTAACATAAGACCTATTAATTTAAAGCAGTAGTACCTATTTCCCAAGAAGAATCATCCAACATCCAGCCTGGCTGGCATGCACCTGAGAGCTGGGTGGGGCACAAAGTAGATTTCCCTTCATTTTCCTTGTTTTCAGCCCTGCATTACTCATTCACTGCTCCCTCCGCTGGCCTTTCAGAAGAATTACACAACCCAGTGTCTGGAGGTGCACATTTGGGGGTGTGAGTGCTTAATCATCTAGGCCCTGTCTTGTCAGTTGAATTCCATATCCTGGACTGCTTATAGAAGATTCTAATCCCATTGTGCCTCTGAAGTTCCATGGCATGAATCAGCTTGCTTATTACTGTCATTCCCTCCACCCCCAATAGACAGTTTGGTCTCTGCTCTGCTAAATTAGTTATGACTCATCCATCTATTTTCCAACCTTCAGAATTCTGTTGACAATCTGGCCCGCTCTCATCCTCTCTCCTGATCGCTAGTCTTTGAATAAAGGCATGAAACTGTATAACTTGGATCCTTCTCATGTTATTGAAAAGAGTTCTGAGATGGAATAGAGATAAGCATAAGTGATACATCTGCCTTGTTCACCCACAAATCTCCTTCCTTTGTTTCTTAAAGTCCTCGAGTCAGGCGTGACTGTTGCCTGCAGGAAGTAGTGTACATGTATCAGTTCTACTTCTTTGGATAAAACTAAGCCATTTCTCTGGTTTAAAACTCTTTCAGAAATGCTCATAATCAAATACAGTTCAGTAAATCTCTACAGCTTGGGCTCCCAGTGGCAATTTGGATAAAGCAGCAAGTGAGTCCTCTGTTGGGGTCAGTCGGTAGCACCTGGTTGCCATGGTCACAGGCTCCATAAAACTGAAGCAAATAAATAATGAAATACTGTGTCCTTCTCCTCAGCACTAGACATTTATAGTATTCAAATATTTGCAGGGATAGCAGACTTATTGAGTGTTCAAAAACATCAAACTTAAAGAGCAAACCTTTGCTACTGGCAGTTAAAAGAACTTGAATAAATCCAAGTCTTGCTTTTGAGAAGCAGATACTAAAAGGAAAATAAAATATAATTTTCTCAACTTGATACTAGTCTACTTTCAGAGATTATTCACTTTCCCATTTAAAAAAAATCCTGACCTTAGTTTTGTTATTGCTTATGGATTAAGTCATTTGGTGAGTGATGAGATCTTTTTATTTTTGCCTATTTACACTTAATACTAATGATTATTAACATCAGCGGTAGGTTTATTTTATGTCACTACAGATGGAAACTTTCAGCTGAGATAGCCAAGCCGTTCACATTTTCTCAGAAGATTCTTCCTATCTAGTTTGAGTCAAAGAGCCTAGAATATTCCAATGTGATGCACCATTAGAAAATGCAGCAAGGTTTAAATCAGACCATATATAGAAAGAATAAATTTTAGGGTTCCAGAAAAATATAGAAAACGTAATTTTCTAGGTAGATTGGCTTTTTTTTTTTAAATAGAGAGAAATTGTAAGGTGTGAAGAGGTAATAAATTGGAGAACAAATTTGTGGTTGATCAAAGTTTTTCTGCTGCTTTCTATGACAACTAGAATAGCATAAATCTAAGTTAATATATCAATATTATCCCAAGCAAAATCCATATTATAATACTGTAATTAGAAAAAAAATATTGTTATCTTACAGCTTGTCTGTGGGTTTATAAATTAAGGGAGAAAGGGCATTTTAAAAAGTTTGTGGAAAATGGAATTGATGTACAAGTTATTTAGGTGTGAAAACAAATTAGAATCTATGCATAGATTTTGTATAATACTCATTTCCATGAACTTTTTGAGGACCCCCCCTAGTATATGAGCTCCCCCTGGTGGTGAATTTAACATCAATAATAATTTATCAGATATCACTGTTGAACATGAAGACCAGATCAAATTTAAGGGATCCTCACCAAGAGGTGCCTTCTAAATTACCATTTATATTCTCCCCTAGGCTCTGACTAGGGAAGTAGATCAACACAGAATATATATCCACTGATCCTGCTAGAGTCATCTGGAACTTGAAGTAAAAAAGTCGACTCAAAAATCCAGTAATAGAGCCAGGTGGTGGCACAGTGGTAATGGACCCACATGGGAAGTGCCCTGAGCTTGTATCCTGGGACCTCCCTGCACACCTCAAGTGTACATGCATGCTTGTAAACTGGGCTGACTGAAACTGGGGGTGGGTCCCAGTGTGAAGATTCTGTTAAAGGTTTCTCTCTCTCTGAAGAAAGAAATTAACAAACATAAAAAAAAAATAGAAATCCAGTCATAATTGTTTTGTCATCTAACACCCCTCTTATAATTTATAGACTCCTTCATTCATTTGCTTACTCCTGAATGTCCCCTGTGGAGATACTGGGAGTCTCGTGGGGTGAGGCTGCAGTGTTAAGGAGCTGAGCCTTCCTCCATCACCATGGGAGTTCATGGCGGATTGGTGCATCCACTGTGCCTCGGTGCTGGATGGAGGCAAGACTCACTGTTTACCAGCTCCTCTTCTGTTACGTGCAGCCCACAGGATTTTTCCCTGTTCTCTTGATGCATGACGGTTTCAAATTTGTATACACTATGTATTTTTACTGTTTTGGGATGGAGTGGGGTTCTGGGGTGAAATGGAAATAAATATGTATGATTAGTCTGCCTCTCTATCTTTTTCTCCATTTTAATTGAAATGTATTTTTATACAATATTGTCAAGAGGCTTAGGTTTGCTCTATATACTTTATCTTTGGCTTTGAAAAGACTGAAATTGAAACATCGACACAGGCTACCTTTGAAATTGATGATCTCTGACAAGTGCTCTCTCCAATAGCAGCTTTTCTTTTTTTACTTCTAAATTTAGAGTCTTGAATGTAGATTCAGTCATTTCATTTCCATACACATAAAAAAAAATTAGAGCAAAGGCTCTAAATTCATAATCCTCAAGAATCATTCCTTCTATAGTCCTTTGGGTTAAAGTTTTTAACTTACCTTATAAATGAACATTCAGCCTCTGTATCTGTGAGTTCTACATTTACAAATTCAAATGTGCAAATGACGTGGATTGAAAATATCCCCCCAAAAAAGAGAGAAACAACAGCAACAGCAAAAGCAGTAAAAGTAACAATATAAAAACAAGAAATAATACAAATAAAAATCAATACTATATGGCAATTATTTATATAGCATTTACATTATATTAAGTATTATGAGTAATCTAGAGAAGCTTTAAAGTACACAGGAGGATATGCATAGTTTATAAGCAAATGTTATGGGATTTTACATAAGGGACTTGAGCATTCTTAAATTTTGGTATTCGTAAGATCCCTGGAAACAAACCCCAGGGAACACTGAAAGATCATAGTAATTAAAACAACTTTTTCTAGGACATCATTAAAAGCAATAGAGAGAAAAATTTAAAGCACAAATATTTTTCTGAAATTAAAATTTTATTGAGAAATAAACCTTACAGGGTGATCGTATACACATGATAATAAGGACTTAATAAATAATCTTTCTTTTTAATTTAATTTTATTTTTTACTTTTTTTGACTACAGGACTCTGGAGAGAGACAGAGACAGACCACTGTCCTCCTTGTGGAAATCTGGCACCTTAACCACTATGACACCTGCTGGCCCCCAATCCTTGTTAATTTTTAGATACTAACTGAAAACATTCTGGACAATCTGGATGGTTTGTTGTTGCTTTTGTTTATTTTCTCAAAGATGAAATTCTTGAAGTTAAAGTTTGATCTTGTCAAGTAAATGAATAAACAAAGAAAACGGCTTTGGTATTAGTACAATTTGACAACTTAAACTAGATTCATAAAGTAGATTCTAAGACACATGTAGAATTGCATTCTCTCAGAACTATAGGAAGAAAATAAGCATTTTGATTAGAATCACCGTGTGGTTTTCCCTTTATTTCCTCCCTTGTCAGAGTAAAGACAAGACCGAGAGGACCATCATTTAAAATTCTGTATTTCCTGTCATACACACATATGAGAAATGCAAATGATCTGGGCCTGAAGCTGAATCCATCAGTTTCAAGAACTGTTTATTAAAACAACCTCAAAGCTCATTCAAACCACATAATCTGGAAACTGTCCCTTGGAGATTCAGTTGCACCTTGTTTAGGGTTAGGCCGAGCTAAACATGCTTTTAACAATTGCTTTCCAATGACTCTGAAGCAGTGGGCCCTACCAGCAATATGTAAGAAGCATTCTTCCCCATGACCACCCCTTCTTAACTCACAACTTTACATCCAAATAATGATAACTATACTGTCTCCAGACAGAGTAACAATAACATCCACTGCCCATCACTATCCATCTCCTCATCCTGGTTATCAGTCAGGACAGGCCTAGTTATGCTATAGTAACAAATAGTTCCAATTTTTTTAAAATTACATTTACATAGCAAAAGTTATTTTTTTTACTCACATCAACTTTTAAGGTAAAGGAAACTTCTCAATTAAGTCACCTTCCATCCGGTGACTTTGAGATCTGAGTTTCTCTTTTCTTATATCTGTGTGTCACCGTAGGCTTTGCTGATTGCCACATCAAAGTAAGCTGTAGCTAGAGAGTGAAACATTAGCAATCTAGTACTTTTTAGCCTGGAAGCTACATAGCTATTCCACTCACAGGTTACTTGTCAGAACTAGTTAAATGGCCATGAATGACTTCAGTGGGGGTGGTGAAGTATAACTTACAAATACCCAGACACAGAGGAGAAACATATTTATTACAATGTTTACCACAAGAGCTTTGTTTGTTAATACCACTCACTTTTTTCTGATATCTTATACATCCATTTGTTTATTTAGTTCTTCCGTCTTCAAATCAGATTGCAACATTTTAGAGATCAGAACTTTTGCTTAGTGCTATAATCAATGACTGTTACTATGCCTTGCTTATTGTGAGCAGTCAAAGAAATTGTTGGGTGAATGAATAGATGAAGATGCACAGCTGTATAATAGGATTTAGAAAGTGAGTCTTCTTTTTTTTGAGAGGTTTTTCACTATAGGGTGCGTGCGCTCACCAGACAGAGAGACAGAAAGTGAGAAATCACCCCCCAGAGGGGATGGCCATGCCGCAATCCCTTCTCCTCCATTCTCCTCTCGGGATCTTAGGCATGCACGCACACGCGCCCGGCGTGGGTTTTAAGTCACTGGGTCGGGGATGCGAACCGCGGTCGACTACGTGAGAGTCCAGCGACATAGCCATTACGCTAACTGCTGGTTCCCAAGTCATTTAAATTAGGTGAAGGTGGGGCCGGTGGTGGAGTGGTGGTTGGGGTGTTGGATTCCCACATGGCTGACTGCAGTTCAAGGTGTGGACCTGGCAGCTTGCTTTCTCACTTGCCCTCTCTCTCTGTGTGTGTCTCTGTTTCTCTTTGGTGAGTTCACATGCCATACAGCAAACAAACAAACAAACAAACAAAAATTAACTTAAAATATTTTTTGAAATAAATAAATAAAGGTTAATATGTGGGAAAAACAGACACAATAACCATTTATTCTGCTAGCTTAAGAGAATTAGAGATTAAACATTTATTGAGTACCTGTACTTTTCAAGGCTTGTAAAATGATTGTATCAATATACTTGCACCTCTGCTTTATAGTATCTGCCAGCAAAGACATTATGAAATACCAGAATCTTGTCATCTAGTGATAAACCGGCAGTGATTATCTGTTTTATGAAAGCTTCATTTTTTTTGGAGACAGTTCACACTAGGACTCCTCTCAATAGCAATCTCCCCAGGAGAATTTAAAATATGATTCAATTTACTCATAAGCTCTTAGGAATATATCTTCAAAATCAACCATGGTAACAGTGATGCTTTAGTCGTGTTGAGGTTCTCGACAGGAGTGAGAAAAATCCAGTCATCGAATTTTAGGAGCCATTTTCATTCTTCAGTGTATTTCGTCTCATTTCCAAACGCCCTCTAGTGTCTAAAAAGAATAAAGTCCATGGACATTTGTAGTGAAGACTATCACTATCCAATATTATTTTGGAGAGGGTAGAAACAAACTTTTAATTGCAAACTATGTGCAGGATTATATGCCTAAGTATTTTTTTAGATAAAAATATCTAAAAGGAAATATATATATAAATGGCTCATTAGCTCAGTCTGGAGATAACTTCCTTTGATATTAAGGAAAAAATGCATACAATGTAAGAACATAGTTAGAAATTCAAACAGGAAAGCACAAAACAAAAACAGAAACTCTCCTTTCTCTTCACCTTAACACTTATTCTTCTAAAGTAATTTCTATTAAGGTCTAATGATTAATTCCAAGAAGAGGGGAAAAAATTGTGTGCATTTTCCAGCATGTATGTACCTACATGTAATGTTGTCTTTTATACATTTATGGAAAAGAGATCCAACTGCATAAAGTGTTTTACATCTTCTTTTTTTTTTTTCTACTCTTGGCTTTTTTTTTTTTTTTTGGAAAGGTTTTCGCTATAGGTCAGGTGCGTTTGCCAGACAGATAGAAAGAGACATAGAGACAGAAAGCAAGAAATCACCCCCCAGGGGTATTGTCACGCCACAATCTGTTCTCCTCCATTCTCCTCTCGGGATCTTGGGCATGCACGCACACGCACCCGGCGTGAGTTTTAAGCCACCGGGTCCGGGACGTAAACCGCGGTCGACTACGTGGGAGTCCAGCGACATAGCCATTACGCTAACTGCTGGTTCCCTCTACTCTTGACTTTCAGAATGTTTCCATATCATCACCTACATTTATGCCTCCTTTTTGGCAGTTACATAGTATTCCTCCGTTCGAATATGCTCTAATTTATTTTCATAGTTCCATATTGATAGACTTCCTTTTAAAAAAAATAGAATTATTTTATTTAACCTTATTTACTTACTTATTTTTAAATTTGACCAGAGAGGGACAGAGTGAGAGAGAGAGAAAGCAAGAGAGTGAGAGCAAGAGAGAGAGAGAAAGGGAGAAAGCAAGCCACCAGGTATGGGACTCGAACCACTGTTGGCCATTTGGGACTCCGGCGCCCTTAACCACCATGCCACCTTCTGGCCCCATATTGATAGGCTTTGCTGCTAGAATTTTAGAGATTAGAACTTTCACTTAGTGTTAGAATCAAGGACTGTTACTGTCCCTGGCTTATAGTGAGCGGTCAAAGAAATGGTTAGATGAATGAATAGATGAAGATAAATAGCTGAATAATATGATTTAAAAAGTGAGTAATTTAAATTAGGTTAATATAGGGCCAGCAGGAGGAGTGGCGTTTGTGGTGTTGGACTCCCACATGGCCAACCACAGTTCAAGTCCTGGACCTGGCAGCTTCCATTCTTATTTTCCCTCTCTTTGTCTCTGTCTCTCTCTGGATACCAAATGTGCCCTATAGCAAATTAAAAAAAAAACAGTAATAGATAAAATTAAATAAATAATTCTAGAAGTAAATAAATAAATAAGTTTAATATGGGGAAAAATCCATTGAACATTTTTGTATATATGCTCCTTGCCAAAAGTTTGTGGTATATCCAAGGATAAATAGAAATTTCTGGGTTAAAGAGTACAAGATTGGCAACTATTAAAATATTATTAAATTTCCCTTCAAAGAAGTAACTATACCAATTTACTTTTGTGAGCACTAGATGTTTATTACCTAATTTAGTATCTTGAAATGAAATTAGTTGTGATGGAAAAATAAAGAATATGTAGTTCATTTGGAATCATTTTTCTGTAATATTCAGTTTATAATAAGTTTTTACCTGAAGTTTTAAAACAGAAGTCTCACTTTAGAGCATTTTGTAGAATTAGGCACTAAAGCCCATGCACTTTTTTGGGAGGACTGTTGGTATAATAAGGTATGTGGTTGTCTTTATTACTCAAAGCTACAGACTTCTTAACATGAAAAGAAGATGATTTTCAATTTTTAATAATTAAGGCATTTAACATTAATTTAACTGATGATATTGTTTAAGTAGAGATATAATACAATACCAAATATGGTAAAATTTTCTTCTTTGCATTTTACAGGAGACATCACAGCGTGGCCATCCTCCTTGGGGGGGGTGATTTCTTGCTTTCTGTATCTCTGTCTCTCTGGCGAACACACATGTCTTATAGCAAAAATCTTTCTGATGTTTGTGTGTGTGAGTGTTTGTGTTTTTATGCCACAATTTTTTTATCCTTTCATTAACTGCTGGACAGTTGGGTTGTTTCCCTATCTTGGCTGTTATGAAAATAATGCAATGAACATGGGAGTGCAGAAAACTCTACAATGAGCTAATATCACTTCCTTTGGGTATATATAACCATGGGCGCACACCCAGTTGAAGGGTTGCTGTATCACAGGGTTTCTCTAATTTTCATATTTCGAGGAATTGCCATGTTATTTTTCACATGGCTGCACCAACTTATAATCCCACCAGTAGTGTGCAAAGGCTTTGTTTTATTCACATCCTGGCCAAGGTCATTATCTCTTTTCTTTTTGATAACAGCCATCCTGACAGAATTGAAATTACATCGTACTGCAGTTTTAGTTGCATTTCCCTGACATCAATGATGTTCAGCATCTGTTCACATATGTGTTGGCCATCTTTACTTCTTCTTCAGTGTAATGTGTATTCAGGTGCTTTGCGGATTTTTAAAAATTTATTTATTTATTTATTTGCATACAGAGTGTACACTCACCAGAGAAAGGGGCAAAGTGAGAATTCACCTGTGTGTGTGGGGGGGGGATGGCAATACTGCAGTCCCTTCTCCTTCTCTTCTCAGGATCCAGGGCTCAAAACACACATCCACTCAGCATAATTTTCAAGCCATCCAAATTAGGACTCAAACCCTATTCAGTCAGTTGGGATCCAGGACCTTAAACACCTCTATGCCACCTATGGACCCTTTTAGCTCATTTGAATAGGTTATTTGGCATATTACTATTGAGTTGTGTGAATTCCTTAATTGTTTTGGATATTAACCCCATCTCATTTGTAAATATATTCTCTGAAACCATAAATTTCCAGTTAATTTTATTGGTTGTTTCCATTTCCATTATATTTAATTTTATGTATTTTAAATTGACAACAAATTTTAGATATCCACAGTATACAACACAATATTTAGAAAATGTTGTGTTATGGAAAGTTTAAGTGTAGCTAATTAACCTATTCATTATTCTATATACTAAACTTTTTGTGTGGAGAATTTTATTGATATGTTTTTTGTTGATTGTTGTTTTTCTTTTTTTTTTTTTTTTTTTTCTCTTGGCTTTTTTTTTTTTTTTTTTGGAAAGGCTTTCGCTATAGGTCAGGTGCGTTTGCCAGACAGATAGAAAGAGACATAGAGACAGAAAGCAAGAAATCACCCCCCAGGGGTATTGTCACGCCACAATCTGTTCTCCTCCATTCTCCTCTCGGGATCTTGGGCATGCACGCACACGCACCCGGCGTGAGTTTTAAGCCACCGGGTCCGGGACGTAAACCGCGGTCGACTACGTGGGAGTCCAGCGACATAGCCATTACGCTAACTGCTGGTTCCCTCTACTCTTGACTTTCAGAATGTTTCCATATCATCACCTACATTTATGCCTCCTTTTTGGCAGTTACATAGTATTCCTCCGTTCGAATATGCTCTAATTTATTTTCATAGTTCCATATTGATAGACTTCCTTTTTAAAAAAATAGAATTATTTTATTTAACCTTATTTACTTACTTATTTTTAAATTTGACCAGAGAGGGACAGAGTGAGAGAGAGAGAAAGCAAGAGAGTGAGAGCAAGAGAGAGAGAGAAAGGGAGAAAGCAAGCCACCAGGTATGGGACTCGAACCACTGTTGGCCATTTGGGACTCCGGCGCCCTTAACCACCATGCCACCTTCTGGCCCCATATTGATAGGCTTTGCTGCTAGAATTTTAGAGATTAGAACTTTCACTTAGTGTTAGAATCAAGGACTGTTACTGTCCCTGGCTTATAGTGAGCGCTCAAAGAAATGGTTAGATGAATGAATAGATGAAGATAAATAGCTGAATAATATGATTTAAAAAGTGAGTAATTTAAATTAGGTTAATATAGGGCCAGCAGGAGGAGTGGCGTTTGTGGTGTTGGACTCCCACATGGCCAACCACAGTTCAAGTCCTGGACCTGGCAGCTTCCATTCTTATTTTCCCTCTCTTTGTCTCTGTCTCTCTCTGGATACCAAATGTGCCCTATAGCAAATTAAAAAAAAAACAGTAATAGATAAAATTAAATAAATAATTCTAGAAGTAAATAAATAAATAAGTTTAATATGGGGAAAAATCCATTGAACATTTTTGTATATATGCTCCTTGCCAAAAGTTTGTGGTATATCCAAGGATAAATAGAAATTTCTGGGTTAAAGAGTACAAGATTGGCAACTATTAAAATATTATTAAATTTCCCTTCAAAGAAGTAACTATACCAATTTACTTTTGTGAGCACTAGATGTTTATTACCTAATTTAGTATCTTGAAATGAAATTAGTTGTGATGGAAAAATAAAGAATATGTAGTTCATTTGGAATCATTTTTCTGTAATATTCAGTTTATAATAAGTTTTTACCTGAAGTTTTAAAACAGAAGTCTCACTTTAGAGCATTTTGTAGAATTAGGCACTAAAGCCCATGCACTTTTTTGGGAGGACTGTTGGTATAATAAGGTATGTGGTTGTCTTTATTACTCAAAGCTACAGACTTCTTAACATGAAAAGAAGATGATTTTCAATTTTTAATAATTAAGGCATTTAACATTAATTTAACTGATGATATTGTTTAAGTAGAGATATAATACAATACCAAATATGGTAAAATTTTCTTCTTTGCATTTTACAGGAGACATCACAGCGTGGCCATCCTCCTTGGGGGGGGTGATTTCTTGCTTTCTGTATCTCTGTCTCTCTGGCGAACACACATGTCTTATAGCAAAAATCTTTCTGAAAAAAAAAAAAAAGAATAAGTAAACCTATATTAGGTACCTGAAAGATTTCTGTAGATCAAAGAGTGAATTAAGACAAAAACGACGGGCAGGAATGGTATATGTAAGGCCAGGGAAAAAAAAAAAAAAGAATAAGTAAACCTATATTAGGTACCTGAAAGATTTCTGTAGATCAAAGAGTGAATTAAGACAAAAACGACGGGCAGGAATGGTATATGTAAGGCCAGGTGGTATGCGGAAGACAATTTTTGCTTTTATCAGAATACGGCGGTATTTCACAAGGGAAAGACTGAAAACGTGAAAGCAGAGCAGTCTGACATGCAGTAGGACATTTTGACAAGGTCATTTTGACATCACATTTGACAGCAAAGACATTTTGATGTAATCCTGTTATTTCGACCACATACAGCAGCTGCTTCAAACTCCTCTTGTATTACCACGTAAAGCCGGCAAAGCAGACACCTCTGACTGCTGCCCACCTCTGAGTAGTATTACTTTCTGGTCATGTACCCCCTGACATAGCCTTTATATGGTATCCGTGTGGTACTTATTTATCACTTTTCTTAACTTATAATAAGGGTCTTCACCATTGAATTGGGTTGTTGGAAAAGAAATGACATAATTTTTTTCTGTTTTTCTATGCAAAAATGTGTCATGACTTTCCCAACAACCCAATAGTAAAGCTAGAAGGAAGTGTTAAAGATCTTTGCATGCTTTCCACTTCATTTTCTGCAGTATACTTTGGAGTACAAGCATTGCTTGACATGTGGAGTGCTTGCCCTTAATTTGCAAACCCTTCAGAGCAAGGTGTTTCAAGAAAGCAGCGATCAGGTGAGCTGCAGCTCAGTTTGAATGCAATAAATCTCTGAACCAAAGATTAATTCTGGAATAGCCATAAATCAAAACCAGACAACTCTGATACATTTTATCGCAAATTGTCAATTATAAATTGATACTAGCAAAATCATTAAATCACTATTCTGCCCGCAAAGAAAATATAATACAGCACAATTTCAGAAAATGATACTCATTAGTAATTGTACGAAAGATTGATGGACAGAATTTGGACTGATCTGTAGGAAAGCTGTCATAAAATTCCTCTGATTTTGACAAGGAGATACATAGATTACCATGTGAATTATATACACATTTTTAGAGTTGCCCTCTGCAATAGCATTGATGCAAAATTCTTGCATTATCAGCTCACTGCTGGGTACTCTGGTATCTGCAGACTCTTGCCCTCTGCATTCAAGTTCTCTCTCCCTCTCCAGTGTGGGTTTTGGGGTGGGCAAGTCTGAGAAACAACATAAAGAGGAAAACTTCATATTTCTGGGTTAAAGTGATGATAACTATTCACATGCTAAGAGATTTCTTGCACATGTTCCCTGAATTGTTTTAAAAAATTAAGAAAGGAATGCTAATCTAATGATACATAATTGCTCATTTTAAAAATTAGTTGAGGGAACCAGCAGATGGCACAATGGTTACCTTGCTGGACTCCCACGTAGTCAACTGGGGTTCAAGTACCAAACCCAGTGACTATGGAGCACATACACTTGCTGCAGAGGCAGAGACAGAAAGTGAGAAATCAACTCCCAGGGGGGATGGTCATGTCCCAATCCCTTTTCCTCCATTATCCTCTTGAGATCTTGGGCATGCATGCAAACGTGCCTCATGTGAGTTTTAAGCCACCGGGTCTGGGACTTAAACCATGGTCAATCGTATCTGGAGTCCAGTGATGTAACTATTAAGCTATCTGCTGGTCCCAACCAGATATAACTTTTAACAAGATGTTCTGAAGACTTGGAAGTCAAATCGAGAGAGGACGCTAGGAGGAAGGAGACAATGAGAGAGAGATGAAGAGAGAAAGTGAGGAGAGATATACATTCCACTCACATCTCAAGAAAGTATTTGAGTCATTTTTTTTTAAGAATGAGGCCACAATTTAGGCCATAAAAATTTTCAAAAAAAAAATCAAAGGATCCAATGTTACATGGATTTCATTCTCTAACTACAATAAAATGCATCTAGAAACCAGATATTAAAAAAAGAAGAAGAAGAAGAAATGAATGTAGGGTAAAGAAGAGTCTAGTAGTGAAAACTAGACTAGTTAAATAATCAACATTTATGGAGGATACACAAACATGTTTCTTCAGTTGGTGATTGGGGAAGCAATAAAGTTTATATAGATGGTAAAATAGGGGCTTGGACAATATATACCCCAATTTTTTTTTGGCAGATTGAAAAAGGGAATGTGGATAAACATGTCTAAGTGCAAACTAGAAACTAATCATTGTCTACTAAAACTAGTTTTATTTAGTTTTTGAAATTTCTAATGTTTACTAAGAAAGATTGCTTTCTTTTATTTACATCTGGTAGCTTCATTCAAGTCACTAAGTCCTTTCATTCAGTTTCATATAAGGGAATCAAAGATTACTCTTCATATTTAATGAAGTTTGATTTAGTTATAGTATAGGAAACATTTCAGTGTATCTAAAACATGAAGCTGAAATGAAAAAAGCACATATTTTAATAATTAAAAAATGAAAATCACCATTAAAATATGAAATACTGAGTCATTGGAAAAGTCACAGCATGTTTTTCTCTATGCAAAAATGCATCATGACTTTTCCAATGACTCCATATATAACATTAAATGACTAACCACAAAACAGCATGTATCAAAACATAGGAGTCATAACCAAAGTAATTCTTAATAATTAGCTCAAGAAAAACTGGGCAATCTGTGTCTCGGGTGGTACACATAAACTTCTACCTCCCCAGGAAAAGTCACCAAGTAACTAAGAACTTTCTTCCTTGTGTATGAGTGAGCATGTTCTTGCATTTGTTGTTCCAGGAGAGTAGAACTGGGAAGGGTCATAGAATGCTCCAGAGTAGCAAGCAGCTTAGATGCTGGCCTGATGTCCAGTTGTCTCTGTATATGTTTTGGTCAACATCCTTCACCAGGGAGTTTAATTCTGCTTAGGGTAAGTGGTCTTCTAGTGCAGATTCAAGTCTCATCTATGACTAGCCTTGATCCCTGGTATAATATGTCACTATCTCTTCACTCTTCAACATGCTTCTTGTGAAGATGCCATGTCTTCCATGCCTGCTGTCTTGGAGCATTGACTCTCGTGCCCTTCTCTGAGTCGAAGCAGGGCTCTGGGAAGTTATCATAGCCTGTTCATGGCCCCATGAGGCTCCAGCCATTGCCTTACATCTGCACTGACACGTGACATGCTCCTTCACTGTGACTCAGTTTTCAGAGTACTGAATCATCCATTCTCACTTATGTGATTTGAGGTTATGGGGCATTCATTCTCAATGAAGAAGAAATTTCTCTGTTGTATTGGTCTACTATTCTCCTGGTTGCTTTTGATTAGACATAGGAGAGGCAAGAAGAAATGTTTTCAAATCACTAGCTAAAACTGGGAGAACCGAGCATTGTATTAGCAACCAAGGGCTGTTAGACACAGGAATATCTGGTCCACACATCCACACCTAAGTAATTTGTCACGGGAAGTTTGTGTCAGAACTTTAAACTTTGTAGTAATTAAGAAAATAGAATAATACGAGTTAAGGCCAGACATATATTGCTACTAAAAAAGAAATGTTTTTAAAGTCAGATCAAAGTATTCTCATGGCTGGGTCCAAATAGCCTGATTACACTGTCCTTGACATTAACACAGCTGTATCAAAATATAGAAGCATCAAAATGTCATGTGCCTGCTGATAAAATGCTAAGTAAAGACCATGGAGGGAACTAACTTTATCCTTTAGTGAGCATGGGAATTTTATGACAAAGAAGTAGCTAATTTATCTCAATGCAGGTGTCAACAAAGGTTACTTGTCACACATGTGAACTTGTCCAAACTCCTATTAGGATGGTTTAAAAAGAATGCCAGCCATTCTGCTTGTATTTCACCAGGCACCTGGTGAGCACTCATGTATATCCAGAATAGTCATGGAAGATACTATACATAGGATCACATTTCAGTTCATTACAACACTTCCACCTATGGGCATGCCACCTATGGGCAGTCAATTTGCAAGACTAAATACAGACAGGGTTAATCAAAATTCACCTGAGTAGGATCCCCATTATGAGAGTGGGCTCCCAATCACACGAGTGATATGGATAGTTTTTCAAAGTCTGCAAAGAAACTCTAGAATCAAACTATCTCCCTTATTGAACTTCTTTCTATGTCTGAAATCCCCAAGCTGGTCATTCCTTTAATTACAGTCATCTAATTTTATTTTATCTTTTCGTAGAGGTTTTTGCCATAGGATGTGTGTGCTCACTGAAGAGAAAGAGACAGAGAAACAGAAAGTGAGAAATCACCTCCCAAGGAGGATGGCCATGCAATCCCTTCTCCTCTATTCTCTTCTTAGGATTTTGGGCACATACACACACATATGCCTGGCATGAATTTCAAGCCAGTCGGTCTGGGACTTGAAGTGGGGTTGGCCATGTGGGAATCCAGAGACGTAACTATGCTATCTGGTGGGTCCATCTAAAGGGTTTTTTTGTTTGTTTGTTTGTTTTTTGGCAAGATACTTAAGTCCTTCAAACCTCAATTTTCCCATTTGCAGAGGATGGTAACAATAATAGCTTCCTGGCAAACCAGCAGTTGGCACAATGGCTATGTTGTTGGACTCCCATGTAGTCGACTGAGGTTCGAGAGCTGGACCCGGTGGCTTAAACTCATGCTGGGCATGTGTGTGTTTGTACCCAAGATCCCAAGAAGAGAATGGAGGAGAGGAGATTGTGGCATGGCCATCCCCCCTGGTGAGTGATTTCTCACTTTCTCTCTGTTTCTCTCTGTTTTTCTGGTGAGCATATGTGCCCTAAAGCAAAAACCTCTCCAAAAAAACCCAAAAAACTCCCTGGTCGTGTTGTCAAGATGAGTAAGTAAAATAACATAATTGAAGCAACTAGTACAAAAGGTAGTGCTCAGGAAATGGTAGCTTCTGAACTCAAAATCTCTGGGACAGCACACTAAGCTACAAAAGAGGTGTCACCATTCCAATTTACTAGCTCCAAGGAGAAAGGTGTCAGAGAAACTGGGATAAGATACAAGTTTTGATAAAGGAATAAAAAAAAAAAACTAATATATGACACTTTAACCTAATAGGAACTTTTGATCCTCCAGAGAGATGCAGGGTTGTCATAGTATTTGACACCCAGGAGAAAAAAAAAAAAAGTTGAAAAAGTAGCACTAATCTAGGAATGAATGAGAATGCTTTTAGGAATGTATTCAAATCATTCTTAGCCTGAAGGGAAAGAAATAAAAGAGAAGGCTTGAACAGCAGAGGTTATGAGATCTCAGATCTTGAACTATGGCTAACCCAGAATCAATGAGTGAGCTTTGGATCACTGAGCAAGGGACAAGCTGTTGATGGTGAAGTGCTCCCCGTAGCGTTTGGTATCCTGGTGAACAACGTCTGGAACGTTCGGCACTTCTAGATTTTCTTTTTTGGGAGACCGTCTTACTTTGTCATAATTGTTTTGCCTCAGCTGGAATTTCAGGTCCATGCCACCATGCATGACATTTTTTTTCAACAAATTCTTATGCTACCCAGTCCAGGTTTAAACTCATGATTCTTCTGCCTTAGCCTCCTGAATCAATGGGATTGCAGTCATGCACCACTTCATCAAACCTTGAGGCTAGGCCAAGGACAGAACTTGGGACTCTCATGTGGTCTCAAGCTATATAAAACAGTGTCTTAGTAATAAGTGTTTCCACACTGTACTTTTTTTTTTAATTTATTTTTTTATAGCTTCTAAATTTCATCCAAGGGAACAGGTAAGATACATAGTGAAGCCATTTTGAATTAGAATCAGCTCATATGAATGGATCAAGAGATTCTAGAATGTATTTAAAAATAAGTACAGTGATCCTTCCTCATCTGCAGAAAACATGTTTCAAGACCCCTAGTGAATGTCTGGGAAACTGTGGATACTATGAGGAATTTGAGAAAAAAATGAAATTAAAAGATAAAAATTAAAAGTATAAGCTTTATTTCTCACCATAAGCACCATCAAGTTATGTAAGCAATGATACTAGCCATTTAGCCCATCCCTAAAGAACTAAGAGTCCAGGGACCAGTAGTTGGCGTAATGGCTATGTCGCCGGACAGCCATGTAGTTGACCGTGGTTCGAGTCTTGGACCTGGTGGCTTAAACTCATGCCGGGCGTGTGTGCGTGCTTGCTCAAGATCTTGAGAGGAGAATGGAGGAGAAGGGATTGCGGCGTGGCCATCCCCCCTGGGGGGTGATTTCTCACTTTCTGTCTCTCTGTCTCTCTCTGTCTTTCTGGCAAGCGCCCTATAGCAAAAACCTCTCAAAACAAGAAAAAAAAAAGAGGAACTAAGAGTCTGGGGAATTTAGCTAGGTCAATGAACCTGTTTTTGTCTTATTAACTAAATAAAAATGCATATCTTTAAAGTTTTTTCTTTGAGAATAGGGAACAAAAAGTGTTGGAGACAAATCTGGACTACAAGGTGACTACCTAGTAATTTCCCACTGAAACGCTTACAAAATTGCTCTTCTTTGATGAGAGGAATGAGAAGGAGCATTGTTGTTATAAAGGACTCTCTGGGAAGCTTTTCTGGGCATTTTTCTGCAAGGCTTTGACTTTATTTATTTATTTAAAGAGACAGATTTTTTTTGCTGTAGGGTGTGTGCACTTGCCAGAGAGATAGAGAAAAAGTGAAAATCACCCCCCCCCTTTTCAAGTGGGATGACCACACCAAAATTCCTTCTCCTTCAATCTCCTCTCCCAGTTGGCCACATGAAAATTCAGTTCCTTAACCACTATGCCACCTGCTGGACCCTGGTTAAGTTTTTTAAAATGTTCCCATCCTAAGCAGATGTCTGCATTCTTTGGCTCTCCAGAAAGTCAACAAGTAAAATGCCATCAGCATCTCAAAAAACTACTGCCAGGACCTTTTGTCTTGACTGGCCAGTTTTTGCTCTGATTGGGCCATTTCCAGCTCTTGGTATCAATCACTGTGATTGTGTTTTGCTTTCAGGATCATTCTGCTTCAGTCACATGTCATGTCCTGTTAGGAATTTTTGAAGAAATGCTTCAGAATCTTGATCTTACTTGTTTCAAATTTCTATGAAAAGCCCTGCTGTTTTCTGCAGATGATCTGTGCAGCAATTTGACCATCGAGCAGACAATGTGCTCAACTTTAATTTTTCAGTTAGAATTGTGTAATCTGAACCAATTAGGTGTCTATGATGTTGCTGTTTCTGTTGTTAATTGTTGGTCTTCTATTAATGCACAAACAAGTTTTTTTTCTCTGTAATTGTTGTGGATGGTCTGCCACTGTAGGTGTCATCTTCAATATCATCTCTTCTTCTTCTTTTTTTTCAGAGATATTTTGCTGTAGGTTGCGTGCACTTGCCAGAGATACAGAGAGACAAAAAGAGAGAAATCATCCCCAGGGGAAATAGCCATGCTGCAATCCCTTCTCCTGCAGTCTCTTCTTGGGATTTTGGGCATGCACACACATGTGCCCAGAGTGATTTTTAAGCTACCAGATCTGGTACTTGAACCATGTTTCACTACATGGGGGCCTGGGGACGTAATTGTTATACCATCTGCTGGTCCCATCATCTTATCTCTTCTGAATATGAGTTATCTAGGTGCCAGCAGGTGGCATGATGTTTAAGGTGCTGGACTCCTACATGGCTGACCACAGTTCTTGCTTCAATTTTAACAGAATTTATGTTGCTCTGATAGGGGCTCTTTTCAAATTGATGTCTTTTCCTTCTTTGTGCCTTAAGCCAGATCCCTTCAGACATTATAAGACAGCAGTATAAGTTTACTTTGGCTCCAAAGCAATTTGAAATTCTTACATAATTTTCTGGTAAAATGCATTTTCCACAAACTTATTGAAGTCTCCTCAGAGTTATTATGTGTCTTCTATACATACCCAAGACAAAGTTACTTTATCTGTTAGGCACAATAAGAGAATGCCAGCAATACAATAAGTTATCATAAAATGGAACCAATATAACAATAAACCGTAATAAAAGTTACATGAATGTGGTCCCCCTCTCTCCCTCAAAATATTTTATCATAATAGACTCGTCTATTTCCAGGCCACAGGTAACTTAAACCAGGAAAATGAAATGTGGGTAAAGAGGGGTCTAGTGGATTTACTTCATTTCAGATAAACTATCACTCCCAAGGCATTGGGAAAGAAACCGACAACCTGGGGGTGGTATCCTATTATCCCTGTGACCATCTAGATTATCGCATTTCCTGACATTTCTTGAAAACAAATACTTCTTTATAGAACATGCCAATGTATATACAATATAGATTTTCATAATTATAGTCATAAAATACAAGTTTCAGAAATATGACTCTATGAATTTATAATTCTCTTATATTGCACACCTTTTAATTTGGAATACCCACATGTACTAGGCTTGAAAAATAACTTTAGTCAAATCACTTTTCTTGCCTTACTGCCCATTTCTTTCTTATTTCTTTTTAAGAGGTTTTGCTTTAGGGCATGTGTGCTTGCCACAGAGAGACAGAGACAGTGAGAGGGAAAGTGAGAAATCCCTTCCCTCCCGGGGGATGGCTAAGCTTTAATCTCTTCTCCTCCATTCTCCTCTTGGGATCTTGGGCATGCATGCATGCATGTGTGGCATAAGTTTCAAGCCACTGGGTCTGGGACTCAAACCATGATCAGCTACATGGGATTCTGGCAATGTAATTTCTACCCATCGTCTGGTCCCCATTTCTGTATCTTTAAAGTGAGACATTTAATATGATAATCCCCTCTCCCTTCAACTCTTGGCATCCCACAAGGATGAACATTATGGATGGTTATGTATGCATGCTCATTATGGTTAGCCATGAAAATGTATAAACACTGCCAGGACCTTTTGTCTTGACTGGCCAGTTTTTGCTCTGATTGGGCCATTTCCAGCTCTTGGTATCAATCACTGTGATTGTGTTTTGCTTTCAGGATCATTCTGCTTCAGTCACATGTCATGTCCTGTTAGGAATTTTTGAAGAAATGCTTCAGAATCTTGATCTTACTTGTTTCAAATTTCTATGAAAAGCCCTGCTGTTTTCTGCAGATGATCTGTGCAGCAATTTGACCATCGAGCAGACAATGTGCTCAACTTTAATTTTTCAGTTAGAATTGTGTAATCTGAACCAATTAGGTGTCTATGATGTTGCTGTTTCTGTTGTTAATTGTTGGTCTTCTATTAATGCACAAACAAGTTTTTTTTCTCTGTAATTGTTGTGGATGGTCTGCCACTGTAGGTGTCATCTTCAATATCATCTCTTCTTCTTCTTTTTTTTCAGAGATATTTTGCTGTAGGTTGCGTGCACTTGCCAGAGATACAGAGAGACAAAAAGAGAGAAATCATCCCCAGGGGAAATAGCCATGCTGCAATCCCTTCTCCTGCAGTCTCTTCTTGGGATTTTGGGCATGCACACACATGTGCCCAGAGTGATTTTTAAGCTACCAGATCTGGTACTTGAACCATGTTTCACTACATGGGGGCCTGGGGACGTAATTGTTATACCATCTGCTGGTCCCATCATCTTATCTCTTCTGAATATGAGTTATCTAGGTGCCAGCAGGTGGCATGATGTTTAAGGTGCTGGACTCCTACATGGCTGACCACAGTTCTTGCTTCAATTTTAACAGAATTTATGTTGCTCTGATAGGGGCTCTTTTCAAATTGATGTCTTTTCCTTCTTTGTGCCTTAAGCCAGATCCCTTCAGACATTATAAGACAGCAGTATAAGTTTACTTTGGCTCCAAAGCAATTTGAAATTCTTACATAATTTTCTGGTAAAATGCATTTTCCACAAACTTATTGAAGTCTCCTCAGAGTTATTATGTGTCTTCTATACATACCCAAGACAAAGTTACTTTATCTGTTAGGCACAATAAGAGAATGCCAGCAATACAATAAGTTATCATAAAATGGAACCAATATAACAATAAACCGTAATAAAAGTTACATGAATGTGGTCCCCCTCTCTCCCTCAAAATATTTTATCATAATAGACTCGTCTATTTCCAGGCCACAGGTAACTTAAACCAGGAAAGTGAAATGTGGATAAAGAGGGGTCTAGTGGATTTACTTCATTTCAGATAAACTATCACTCCCAAGGCATTGGGAAAGAAACCGACAACCTGGGGGTGGTATCCTATTATCCCTGTGACCATCTAGATTATCGCATTTCCTGACATTTCTTGAAAACAAATACTTCTTTATAGAACATGCCAATGTATATACAATATAGATTTTCATAATTATAGTCATAAAATACAAGTTTCAGAAATATGACTCTATGAATTTATAATTCTCTTATATTGCACACCTTTTAATTTGGAATACCCACATGTACTAGGCTTGAAAAATAACTTTAGTCAAATCACTTTTCTTGCCTTACTGCCCATTTCTTTCTTATTTCTTTTTAAGAGGTTTTGCTTTAGGGCATGTGTGCTTGCCACAGAGAGACAGAGACAGTGAGAGGGAAAGTGAGAAATCCCTTCCCTCCCGGGGGATGGCTAAGCTTTAATCTCTTCTCCTCCATTCTCCTCTTGGGATCTTGGGCATGCATGCATGCATGTGTGGCATAAGTTTCAAGCCACTGGGTCTGGGACTCAAACCATGATCAGCTACATGGGATTCTGGCAATGTAATTTCTACCCATCGTCTGGTCCCCATTTCTGTATCTTTAAAGTGAGACATTTAATATGATAATCCCCTCTCCCTTCAACTCTTGGCATCCCACAAGGATGAACATTATGGATGGTTATGTATGCATGCTCATTATGGTTAGCCATGAAAATATATAAACATACGTAATAGTTAAGATCATAACCTTGAAGTTGCTATAGTAATACCAAGGACACATCTATAGCAAGTTCTGCAAACACAATTACATTAACAAAACACTTCAACATGATTAGACTTTATTTGGAATGAATTAACACCTAAAGGTTCCTTAAGCAAAAATATTTTTAAGAAAGATGTATTATTTCTATCAGAAAAGCACAATCTCTTCCAATTGCTCATCTGGAAAGATGGGAGATGACTCAAAGTATCAAATTTTCATCACACTGTGGCAAAGATGAAATAGACTTTGTAAGTCTTTTAGCTTTCCTGTAGAAGAATTTAGAAAAAAAAAAAGTTGTGGAGTCAAAAGAGTGAAATTATGAAGTTTGAAATAGTCTTTCAGAAAATCACCTTTCTTCATAATTAATTTTCTCTGATCCAAGTTTCTTTTGATGGACATATATTCTTTTCTTCAAAATGCTTATATAAATATTGATAGAACCGTGAACTTCCAAGTGCATTAAATGTAACTAGGACAATAGCACTTCTTATGTATTTAGCAAATATTTTTCCTTTTCTTTAGAGCATTTTACCTTCATATGAGAGAGTTTGCATTTTTCAGAATTAAATATTTGAATATCAGTAAAGAGAAAGATTAGAAATTTGGTGTTCTGGATTTGTATAAGGATTAATACTTGACAGTGAAGATTATTCTAAAAGATCTACATTAGCATCTTAGCAAAACAGTAGCATAAACTAAATTGAGTTTCAAAATGAAATTGAATTTTTATCAATGAATATTTCTCAGGTTCTAAGCCATCACTGAACACCTTGCAGCAGTACCTGTTAAGGTAGAAAGTGAGAGATGAATATACATATGCACTTCTATCAGAAAACAATCTAAAAACAAATGTATTTTTTTAAATCAGTATCCTGTGGTTTTCCTTCTTTGTTTAAAAAATTATGATGAAATAAAAATAAATTTAACATCTTGAAAAAATTGAATAATTTGATCTAGTTAACTGATATTTTACTATATGTAACTAGCAAAATAACTTTCTTATTAATAAAATAACTTGCCTTATCTATATGCCAACAAAAATAATATGCTAATAAATCTAAAATAAATTTTATTTTCAGTTACTAAATTATTTATTAAGTATTATTTTAATTTCTTTTTCTTGGGGAGGTGTTTGCCATAGGGTGCATGCACTCTCCAGAAAGACAGAGAAAGACAGAGAGACAGAAAGAAAGAAATCACCCCCCCAAGGGATGACCATGCCGCAATCCCTTCTCCTTCAGTCTCCTCTCGGGATCTTAGGCACACACGCATACGCTCCCAGAGTGAGTTTTAAGCCACTGGGTCTGGGACGCAAACCGTGGTCGACTACATGGGAGTCCAGCGACATAGCCATTACGCTAACTGCTGGTCCCTATTATTTTAATTTCTGAAAAAAATTTTGATTTCAAAACAATAATATTTTTTAAGTTCATATTTCATATTATATTAATTGAATTTCTCTACTTATAGTACTTGTAAATAGATGAGAACTGGCTTGACCTGTCCAAATAGAATGAAAAATATTTAGAAGCATTTTTTGGAAATTGAAGTCATTGGCAAAGAATATCTCTAAGTTAAACCCACAGAGAAACACACACACACACACACACACACACACACACACACACACACACACCAAGGATGGATGACCCAAATAATTTGTTTTTTTAGAGGTTTTTGCCTTAGGGCATTTGAACTTGTCTGAGAGAGAGGGACAGAAACAGTGAGAGGGAAAGTGAGAAATCACTCCCCAGGGGGATGGCCATACTGTAATTCATTCTACTTCACTCTTCTCCTGGGACCTTGGACACACATGCACACGTGCCTGGTGTGATTTTGAAGCTACCAGGTCCAGGACTTGAACTGTGGCTGGCCACGTGGGAGTCCAGGAATATAGCTGCTATGCCATCTGGTGGCTCCAAGGTAATTACTTTTTAAAGAGTCATTTTTTTTTCTTTTAAGTTTAGAAATGTTGTTTTTGTTTGTTTCTGACAGATTTATATCAACTGAAACATTTCTATGATGGCTAAATGAATTAGTTGCAACTCTCTACAGAAATTCCACAGTGTATTTCAGTAAACAACCTTTTAATTCTTTTCATATAAGATATTTGGGAGTATCTTCTTATTGTAGTTGAGAATATCTTATTAAAATTATTGTCTATCTAGTCAGAGGAAGCAAAGATGATTTAATCAGTCAAAATTTATTTAATCTACTGAGCTTAGTCATGGTCAGGAAGGATCACAACATTGCTACGACAGACTCTCAGCAAATGCCACTTTTCTAAAAATGCCAATTATTAGAAAACCATAGGCTAAAATTTCACTTTAAAATTCCTTAGGACAAGAAATTAAAATGAAACAGAAATCACAAAATCTTCTGATATAGTAAATAAACATGCTAATTTCATGATAAGAGATGACCTTTGGAACCTATTTATTTATCCCCAGTCTGGATAAAAGTCTTTGAAAGATTCCTTTCTCTCATGAAAAAGAGAAAGAGACACCATGACAGAAACTCACCACACCATAATCCTTCTCCAGCCTTTCAGTCAGCCAGAATCACAGATATGACACTTAAATTTAGGAATCTGAACTTCAGAGAGCTGATAACTGACCCAATGCCATTCAATCTAATACATATCAACCACATACTTCCTGCTAGACACTTTTCTGAGTACTTCGGTGATATCAGTGAGGAAAACAGACAAAATCCTTGCTTTCATAGAATTTACCTTTTAGGGAAAACAGAGGATAAATAAGAATATAATAAGTATAATAAATATTTGGTATGTTTGAAAGCAGTAAGTTGTATATCTAAACATAAGGTAGAGCAATATAAAGGGTAAGGGTCAGATAAATTGAAGGGGCCTGTAGTTTTAAATGGAATATTAATAATTTGGGTGATCTTCAGGGATAAAATAGACTTATGGGTAAAATTGAAGTTCATGAAGAAGTGGGCCATATGAAAGTACAGGAAAAGAACTGCAGGCTGAGAAAGCAATCATGGCAAAGGCTGTTAGACTGGAGTGTGTCTTGATTATTCTGAAAAATAAAGAAGCTGTGCTTGCACAGATCTGAGCAAAGTAGAGGAATGACAAGGGTCAGGTCAGAAATGGGCCAACTCAAGTGAAGTGAAGCTTTCTAGCTATTGTAAGGTTTCTGAATTTTCTCTGAATGAAATGAGACTTTGAGGGCTTCAAGTTGAGAAGGGCATGATTACATTTTAGACCATCTATAATAGTTTCCTGGTTGAGGATAGACCAGAAAGTGAGGGTAAAGGCTGGAGATGAGTTACAAAGCTCCTGCAGTCATACAGCAGGAGAAAATAGTGGCTTGGACCTGGAAGGTATTAAGACTCAGTATGTGGCTCTATTTCTAAGATAGAATGAACAGGGATTTCTGGCAAGTTGCATATGAGATGTGTTAAAAGGTAATTCAGCACACTAAAATTTTAATGAGTTTATTCGAGCAAACAGTGACTCATAAATTGAACACATCAAACCACAAAATTCAGACCGGGTCAATCCAGCGGCATTGCTGGACACCAGGCTGCTTGTGGCTGCAGGCCTTAGCAGACAGACCCACTCATCTCCTCTCCTACTGTCTCTGGACTTCAGGTTTGTTTCCTGGAACTTTAAGGAAAACTTGCACCTCTCCCTACCCCATCTGGAGACTGGTTCAAGCCAGCAGCATTGCCGGATACCAGGTTGCCTGTGACTGCAGGCCCTAATGGCTGGGACCCATTGCTCATCCTCTGCCCCTCCACCACTTGCCTTTGGACTCTCAGAACTTCAGTGTTTTGAATAGTGCATGGCGCTGCACAATTTTTTATTTGCTCCTGCAATGAAGCTTATTAGCTCAGTTGGAGGCTCACCACTCCTTAGAAGTAGGGAGGACTTTGGTTCACTCAGGACCAGTGACAACAGTGCATGGCACTGGTGAGCAATAGGGAGACAGACCAGAAGAGAGATTGCCAATTTTCTAATCCTGAACACCTTTTAACACTCAGAGATATCTTGAATAAGTTGAGAAGAAACATATAGATCACCAGATGATTAGGAACAATCGCAGAGGCTCAAGAAATATGAGCAGCCAGCAAAATGCCTTTCCTCCAAGGGCTATCGTGAAGCCCACATCACCCACAGTCAATACAATGGATGTTCTGGACATGCCAGATAAGCAATTTAGAATATTTTAGTGACCAAACTAACTGAAATGAAAGAGAAAAGAGACAATGAGCTCCAGGAGATGAGGAAATCCTTTCATAATTTGAAAGAAGAAATAGACACCTTAAAAAAGAACCAGATGGAACTCATAGGGTTGAAGAATGTGATACAGGAAGTCAAAACCTCCCACAAAAAATACTAAAAGTAGATTAGATCAGGTGGAAGATTGAATCTTGACTGTAGAAGACAAAACATCTGACCTAGAACAAAGTATCAAGAAGATTGAGAAAACAACACAGAAAAATGGGAATAATATAGAAGGAATACTGGATACCATCCAGCACTCCAATATCTGGATAATTGGTATCCCAGAAGAGGAAGAAAGTAATAAGGGCATTGAGAATTTATTCCATGAAATCCTAGAAGAAAACTTTCCAAACCTGGAAAGGAATTCAAATATCCAGACCTAAGAAATACATAGGACCCCAAATAGAATCAACCCAAGAAGATCCTCTCTAAAGCACATCATAGCCAGATTGGCAAAAACAGCAGACAAAGAAAAGATACTAAAGTTGGCAAGAAGGAAATGTCAAGTTACTTACAAAAGTCACCCATCAGACTAACATTGGACCTCTGGGTGGAAACAATGCAGGCAAGGAAAGAATGGGGAAATATAGTCAAAATGCTGAATGAAAAACAATTTCAACCAAGAATACTATACTCGGCAATATTATCTTTCATATGGGTAAAATGAGAAAAACATTCTTGGATAAAGAAAATGTGAAGAAATTTATCAACTCCAGACCAGCTCTTCAAGAGGTTCGGAAGGGAGTCCTATACCAGGAAAACTAAAAAGTCAGTCAGACAATTATAAGAGAACAAAAAGCAACCAAAAAAGTTGCTCACTTAATGGTAGGAACAGGTCCAGAAATGTCGATGATAACATTGTATGTCAATGGATTAAATTATTCAATTAAGAGACAAAGACTGGCCAAATGGATTAAAAAAAAAAAAAAAAACAGAAACACTCTATCTGTTGTCTACAAGAAACACACCTGATGGATAAAGACATACATAGACTACAAGTGAAGGGCTGGAAAAAGATACTCCATGCAAATGGAAATAAAAAAGGGGATGGAGTTGCAATATTGATTTCAGACAAAATAGGCTTCAAGACAAAGATTGTAAGAAGAGACAAAGAAGGGCATTATGTAATAGTAAATGGGGTAATCCAGCAAGAAGACATAATGCTTGTAAATAACTATGCACCCAACTCAGGAGCACCTAAATATGTGAAGGAAAGACTGCTGGAGCTAAAAGGTAAGATAGGGAGCAACACTATAATTGTTGGGGATCTCAACACACCATTATCTCCTTTAGACAGCTCTTCTAGGCAAAAAATAAATAGAGAGATACAGGACCAAAATGATAGTATAAATTGAACAGGGTTGATAGATATCTATAGACCTTTCCACCTTAAGACCACAAAATATACATTTTTCTCACCCTGGCATGGAGCCTTTTCAAAGACTGACCATATAATAGACAAAAAGCAAGCCTTTACGGATTCAAAGGCATGGAAACAATATTCAGCATCTTCTCTGACCATGATGGAATTAAACTCAAGGATAATTTCAAGAAATGTCCTCAGGAATACACAAGCATATGGAAATGGAACAACCTATTTCTGAATGACTTCTTAAATTCTGAAGAAATTAAGTCTGAAACAAAAAAAATAATAGAAACAAATGATAACAAGTGTACAAGTTTTCATAATCTATGGGACACGGCAAAAGCAGGTATAAGAGGGAAATTCATAGCAATTAGTGCACATAAGAAAAAGATGGAAAGGTGGCAAATAGATAACCTAACATCATGTCTCAGGGAATTGGAAAAACAACAACAAAAAAAAACACAAAAAATGCCAGGTGAAAAGAAATAATAGAGGTTTGAGCAGAAATAAATGAAATAGAAAATAAATGAATCATACAGAAAATAAACAAAAGCAAAAGCTGGTTCTTTGAAAAGATTAACAAGATTGACACACCATTGGCTGGAGTGATAAAGAAGAAGAAAGAAAGAAACCAGATAAATTAAATACATGATGAAACAGGCAACATTACAGCAGACATAAAAGACATACAAAATGTCATTAGAGGATACTATGAGCGACTATATACCAACAAACAAGAGAACTTGTAGGAGATGGACACATTCCTGGATGCATATAATATACCAAGATTGAATCAGGAGAACATAGAAAACCTGAATAGACCCATAACAAGCCAGAGATTGAATCAGTAATAAATAATCTCCCAAAAAAGAAAAGTTCAGGTTCAGATGGCTTCACTTCTGAATTCTACAAAACTTTTAAGGAAGAGTTAATCCCTATCCTACTTAAATTATTTCTAAAGATTCAAAAGGAAGGAAATCTTCCAAATTCATTTTATGAAGTCTCCATCATCATAATTCCCCAAACAGATAAGGACATGACAAAAAAGGAAAATTACAGACAAATATCGTTGATGAATATAGATGCAAAAATTCTCAACAAGATACTTGCAAATTGTAGCCAACACCATATAACAAAGATTACTAATCATGACAAAGCAGACTTTATTCCAGGGATGCAAGGTGGTTCAACATATGCAAGATCATAAATATAATAAACATAGTAACAGAAAGAAAGATAACAACCATATGATCATCTTAATTGATGAAGAGAAAGCATTTGATAAAATACAACATCCTTTCATGATTAAGACCCTCAGTAACATTGGTATAGAAGGGTCATTTCTCAATACACTAAAAACCATCTATGAAAAATCTACACCCAAGATTATACTGAATGGGGAAAAGCTAAAATGGTTTCCAATAAAAAATTGGTATTAGGCAAGGCTGCCAACTTTCTCCACTGCTTTTTAATATAGTGCTGGAAGTCTTAGCTAGTGCAATCAGAAAAGAGAACAAAGAAAATAATATAAAAGGCATTTAAATAGGCAAAGAGCTGAAAGTATCCTTATTTGCAGATGACATGATGATATACTTAGAAGACCCAAAGATTTCCATGAAAAAACTTCTCAAAGTAATAAGTGAATACAGTAAAGTGGCAGGATACAAAATCAATATCCAAAAATTGATAGCATTTCTATATATGAACAACAAGTTGAATTTAGTAGAGCTGAAGAAAGGAATCCCTTTTACCATAGCCACAAAGTGTGTAAGATACCTCGGGATAAATCTAACTAAGGAAGTCAAAGAGCTTTACAAAGAAAACTATGAAAATCTTAAAAAAGATATTGATAAGGACATAAAAAACTGGAAGGACATCCCATGTTCTTGGATTGGAAGAATTAACATAATCAAAATGGCAATTCTACCCAAATAAATCTAAATATTTAATGCAATTCCAATAAAAATACCAGAGATATTCTTCACAGATCTAGAAAAGATAATCATAGACTTTGCCTGGAATCATAAAAGATCTTGTATTGCCAAAGCAATCCTGCACAAGAAGAGTGGAATGGCAGGCATATTACTCCTTGATCCTAAGATGTACTATAAAGCTGTGATCATCAAAACAGCATGGTATTGGCACAAAAACAGACACATGGACCAATGGAAAAGAGTAGAACCTGCAGAAAGATGAAACTGAACCCCCATCTTGCACCATTAACAAAAGTCAACTCAAAATGGATCCAAGATCTGAACCTAAGACCTCAAACTATAAAATTACTGGTGGAAAATACTGGGGAAACTCTGGGAGACATTGGAGTAGGCAACGACTTCTTAAATAAGACTCCCAAAGCACAGGCAATAATACCTAAAATAGACAAGTGGCACTACATCAGACTAAGAAGTTTCTTCACAGCAAAGGACACAGTAACAAGTGTGAATCGACAACACTCAGAATAGTAGAATATTTTTGTAAAATATGCCTCAGACAAGGGGCTGATAACCAGAGTACAAAGGAAACTCAAGCACCTTATGTGGACAACAACAACAACAACAAAACAAAACAAACACAAAACATTAACCCAATTAAAAGATGGAAAAATGGGCTGAACAAAAATCTCTCTAAGGAAGACATACAAACATCCAAAAAGCATATGAGGAAATGCTCAACATCCCTTATCATAAGGGAGATGCAGATTAAAATCACAATGAGATACCACCTAGCCACTGTCAGAATGGCAAAGATTAAAAATATAAAAAGTGTTGACAGGGATGTGGTGAAAAGGGAACTCTCCTACACTCTTAGTGGGAATGTAAACTGGTTCAGCCACTGTGGAGAACAATATGGAAGCTTCTTAAAGATCTACAAATAGAACTAACATTTGATCCAGCAATCCCACTTCTGGGTATCTACCTAAAGAATAGGAGAATGCTCAGTTGGAAAAGTGCTTGCACATCAATGTTTATTGCAGCATTATTCACAATTGCTAAGACATGGAACCAACCTAAATGTCCACAGACTGATGAATGTATTGAAAATATGTGGCACATGTACTGTATGGAATACTACTCAGTCATAAAAACAACAATATCCTGGCATTTGATAGAAAGTGGTTGGATATGGAGGATCTATCACTGAGTAAAGCAAGCACGGATAAGAAAGAAATACGTTGGGGACCAGCAGGTGGCATGGTGGTTTAGGCGCTGGATACTTCCATATGGTTGATCCCGGTTTTAGTCCTGAACTTGGTGGCTTGCTTTCTCATTTTCCATCTCTCTCTCTCTCTGTCTCTCTCTGGTCAAATTAAAATAAATGAATGAAGAAATTTCAATAAATAACTCTTTAAAAAAAGAAAGATATTGTATGTATCCACTTAATATATACCGACTATCCAAACTTACGGTAGAGATTGAAATATAGGAGGGCATAAAAGCTGTGAAAATAGTTAGCGATGATGAATACAGTGTGAAATGAGGCAGGAGAAGAGAAGAATATGGAGAAAGATAGCAAGAGGACAAAGTACAAATAGAGAGATACGACATTAGTGGAACACAGAAATGGTTTATTACCTATTGATGATGACGTGTATAGTATTCTCAACTGGACTGATCTGAGAAGTTTTTCATGTTGAGTGAAGTCTTTTTACAAGCAAAATAGTAAATAGCTATTGAATGTTTAAAAAATAATTGGAATAATAATCATTTGAAAAACATAATGAAAAGTTATTTGATGATGATGGGGATTTTAATGTCTTTGTATTGACTTAAATGCATGGTATTCCTTCTGGAAAAAGAAATGTAATATGCTGTAATGTTATATGTGATTCAATATAATATAAACAAGATTATGATAATAATAAATAAAACCTCCCACAAAGTTCAGGGTTGCATTTAGGGAGCATAAAATGAAAATGTTTACAAGGTGCTCAAAGAAGGAAGGCGAAGGAAACATTTGATAGGTTACAGTGAAAAGTACCTAGTTAGAAGTTAGTTGGCAGTGTCTAACTGGTTAAGTTTAAGTTTTGTTTTGCGTTTTGTACTAAGTTAGGCTTGAGTTTGCTTACAAGGAACCCAAAGTGCTGGAGATGATCTCATCCTATGGCCTTCTGATTAATAATTTTAAGAGCTGTAGAAAAATGAGAAGATCAAGATGATAATGCTTTGGCCAGCCAACTGGACGGATAACATTGCTTTTTCCTGAGATGGGTTTGCGGGGAAGGATGAAGAGTTCAATTTTGGGCATGTTGAGTTAAGAAGTCTCTGGGATATAAAGTGGAATGAAAGTTGGAAATCTTATATGGGAGTCTAGAATTGGGCTAGAGGTAGACATTTAAAAGTTATTGGTAGACTGATGTCACTGTTTAGTAAATAGTAGAATGAGAATTTAAGTTTTGCTTGTTTTTAGGCTACCATAATTCATAATCATTTTCAAATTAATAAATAATTGAAATTGAAATCTTGGCTATTAATTAGCACCTTTCCTAGTATCCTAATGAAGAAAATGAAAACCTGTTGAAAAAAATCTGTATAACAACAGGGATTATATTCATACCAAAACCCTACTGTAAGCAATCAAATACACTTTCACCATGAATACGGTTTGCTTAAACTGGTTGTTTAACAATAACAAAAAAATTAGGATAAAATGATTTCCTGGAATTCATATTCTAATTTAGAGTTTTTAATTTTTTTAATTTGAAATGTATTTATTTTATTATCATTATTATTACTTTAAGTTTTTCTATAGGACAAATGTGCTCACCAGAGAGAAAGAGAGGAAAAGTGAGAAAGCAAGCCACCAAGTCCAGGACTTGAACCATGGTCAGCCGTGTGGGAGTCCAGCACCTTAATCATCGTGCCACCTGCTGGCCCTGTAGTTTTTCGTCTTAAACAAAAATCTAAATGGGCTTGCACAGGAACCTGCTGTTCTTCTGCCATCCTACAGGATTGGAGTGACATTGACATTCTTGCATTGCTTCACTAAGACCAGGCACTGATGAATTTGTGGAAGTACCAAAGAAGTACATCTCAAAAGAACCATCAGACTCCCCATGCTGGTGAGAGCATCTCAGTTTACATAGTAAGACCCTTGTTCCATAGAGGATAAGGTAGTTAAAATTTGTTCCCAAGAGACACTGGGGAAAAAAAATTCTAGCTGCTGCTGGCAGTGGCTTTCTCTACCCCAACTACCAGAAAAGAAGCTTCAGTGATATTTCTTGGGTCTTGTGAGTAGATATTGTGCAGCATCATGCAAAGAGAGAGACAATATAGCACATGCTTGAATGGAGAGTGGCTGGATCTAAGAGAAGTTTAGTTTCTCCAGACTAGAGAAGATGGCAAGGTCTTGCAATTTCTGCTTGACTACCAGGACTTTTGAGTCCCCTGGTCATTATGCAAAGAATCCCAAGAAGGGGGTCAGTCCTCTGAAGGATGATTTGCAGTATTGGGGCTCTACATACTAATAAAAAATCCAGAAGAGAAGATACTTAACTCCAAGATGGTGGCACCATCTTCAGGTGCACACAGACACAGGCTCAGGATGCATCTGGAGTGAGCCCATGGCTCTCCAAATGTCCTAACTTGTGAAGAACCCTTTGCTTGTGCCCTAGAGCAGATGGAAGCCCACAGACATATCCATGATTCTATTTATTTTTAACCAGGTGGTAGCTGGAGAGTAGAACTGACATACGGAAGAGCATGCCACGTTTGCACTCCAGTATTACGTACTAATGTGTGTTCATCTTCCACATGAGCCCCTCAAAAAATTGTTGGAGTATATTTACCTAGTTCTACTTCTTTCTTTTAAAAAATAATATTAAGGGACCAGCAGATACATAATGGTTACATTGCTGGACTTCCACATAGATGACCATGGTTTGAGTCCTGGGCCTGGTGGCTTAAACTCATGCCAGGCGCATGTGCTTGCGTGCCCAAGATCCTGAGAGGAGGATGGAAGAGAAGGGATTGTGGCATGGCCATCCCCCCAAGAGGGTGATTTCTTGCTTTCTGTCTCTCTGACTGTCTCTCTGGTGAGTGCCTGTGCCCTATAGCAAAAATTTCTCTTTGAAAAAAACAAAACAAAAAAAAGAATTATTTAATTTTGTTTATAATTTTTTAATTTTTTTTTCTTTTTCTTTTTTCCTTCTTTTTTTTTTTTTAAGGGCACATGCACTCACCAGAGAGACAGAGAGAAAGGAAGAAAGGGAGAAAGTAAGGAAGCAAGCTGCCAGGTCTGGGACTCAAACTATGGTCAACCATGTAGGAGTCCAGTGCCTTAACCATCATGCCACCTTCTGATCCCCTTTAGTCCTATTTCTTAGCATTTTGTTTTCCTTCTCCTCCAACTCTATACTTCTAGTCCTTTTTATGTACAACTCATTTTCACACATCTTTATTTTTCATTCACCCTTCACATGTTACCTCCTCAGTAAAGACTTTTCAATTTCCTCAAAATAATTGTCTTCATAGATTTTTATATTTATGCTCCCATTTTAGCACCTTTGTAGGGGCATAAGTTCTGCAAATGTTTATGAATCTCACTAATATTATCAGTGACTTCAGAGCATCAACCAAGGATTTATTTTTGTCTTCCTGACCCCATTAGTTAGGTTAGCATGCTATTCATTTCAAGGATAGATAAACATGATTGTTTCATTAAAAGACCATGGGCCAAGTTGCAGTGGTTCAGGTAGTTGAATACTGCTGGGGCTACATGGAAGGCCTGGGTTCAGTTCCTGGACCAGCTGAAATGGGCTATGTACAGAAGCATGTCCCTGTAATCCTCAGTAACTGGGAGGTGGGGGAAGAGGATAACGATGATGAGATAGTGTCCAAAATACCTCTCTCACATAAAACAGCATAAGGAGACAAATCAAGGAAAAAAATCATAGTGATTGGGAAAAAATGGCAAGTATTCTTATTTGCAGAAGCTTTAGTTTTTTCATAGAAAATTGTAAGGAATCTACAGAAAAATTCCTACAACCAGCGAGTAAGTTTAATGAAACTACAGAGTCAAAAGTTAACACAAAACTCAATGCTCTTTCTATATACAATCAATTAGTGATGGAAAACTGAAATTAAAAACACAATGCAATGTATAATTTCTCCAAAAATAAAACCCTTATGCATAAATCTGCCAAAATGTGTATAAAATTCATATGCTAAAAACTATAATACATGATGCTAATAAAACAAATCAAAGAAAAATAAATGGAGAGACATTCATGTGTTGGAAGACTCAATCTAGTGAAAGATGTCGGTTCTCCCTAAATTAATCTATATGTTTGATGCAATTCCTATAAAAATTCCAGCATGATTTGTTTTTAATACAGACAAGATCATTCTGAATATGTATGTATTGGGTTGTCGGGTTGCACATTTTTGCATAGACAAACAACGAAAAACATGTCATGACTTTCCTGACAACCTAATATACACAAAGGAACAAGAATAGACTAAACAACTTTTAAAAAATGGTTTTGGAGGATTCACATTACCTAGTTTTAAGGCTTATGTGGATCTAGTTATTAAAACAGTGTGGTATTGGTGAAAGAATAGATACAAATCAATAGAATAGACTAGAAAACAGAATAGATCCACCCACATGAGCCAACTGATATGTGACAAAGATGCAAGGATGTCCAGTATTAGAACTGGAGAACAGGACGGGTATTAAGAAGTAGTAAGAGGAAGTGGTGTGTGGTGGGGAAGGGGGCTATGGAAGAGCTCCGTATCTGGATCGTCTTGAAGGTTACTTGAATCTCTACACACCATGAAATTTCATCATACATACAACAGCAGCAATGAGGAGTGGATGTGAACCTGGTGAAGCAATGTCCATTTCTGAGTTAATAGGCTTGTACCAACATCAGTTTACTGGTTTTGATATGTGCTATGTATGGTTACAGTTCTGTAAAATATTGTCATTCAGAGAAGTTGAACTAAGGGCACAGGGAAACTTGCTGTACTGTTTTGATAACTTCTGTGAATCTTAAATACTTTTCAACAAAAAGTTAATTCTGAGGACCTGCTCAATGGTTCAGTGACAACATGCTGCTCAAGCAATGTGGGGGTGATATGGGAGATCACGGGTTCAGTTTCCTGGTAGACCTCAGATATATGTACTTGTGATCTTGGCTTTCTGGGAAGGTTGGGGGACAGACACCAGTGTGGGGACCCTCTTGTAAGGTGCTTGTCTTCCTCTTGCTCTTTCTCAAGAAATAAACTTGAAAAGAAATTATCTTTGAAAATGTTCATGGTGGGGAGGTCAGGGAATTTGTAGCAATTCTCTGTACTTTCTTATCATTTTTTCTGTGAATGAAAAAGTGCTCTAAAAACTAAAATTTACTTTATAAACAAGAATAAAGGGAGGCCAGGAGGTAACATGGTGGTTAAGGCACTGGATTCCCACATAACTGACTATAGTTTGAGTCTTGGACCTGGTTGCTTGCTCTCTCACTTTCTCTCTCTCTCTCTTTCCTCTCTCTCTCCTTCCTCTCTCTCTCTCTTTTCTCTGGTGCACTCACATCTCCTGTAGCAGAACTTAAAAAATAGTGATAAAAATAAAATAAATAATTAAAAATAAAAAAGGGTAAAAATAAAGTTTAGAAACAATATAAAATGTTTATGAAGGCCTTCCCCATCAGAGAGCAAACATTCTTATGAACGTATTTGTCTTATTTTGCTCTAAGAAATCATCCTCTGCTTGGATTATGGATTTAATGATATACTAATTGGATATTCAAACTCAAGTAAGGCTTGAGAAAGTGTACTTTCAGATTCATGCCAGTGAAGTCCTAGAATTAGTGTAACCATTTATCTAAGCTAGCGTCAGAAGATTTGGTTATTCACGGGACTGTGAGAACCACATTTATATGGTATTTAGTCAAGGGTAAGAGACATTACAGCTCTTCAGTGTTTGCAATAACCCCTGAGAAATGACCACAATCACATGACTCAAGGTATATATCTATTAAGTAGAGATGCCTTCACAACATTTCCTAAGAGAACTTTGCCAACATAGTTTAAGTCTTCACACATATCTCTGTATTCCACTGATCACGGGGCTACTAGTGTTAGAAACTGTTTTGTGAGCACTTTACAGAAAGTGTCCATTAGTTAACACAAGTGGGTTGATTAAAAAAAGCCTGTTAGCAAAGACCTTGCTGTCTTGAGGCATAATCAGCACCCGTCTAGGAGGCTACCCATCCATGTCCTGAGGAACTTGTCAGGACATCTCAGCTCTAAGAGAAGCAAGTTAAATTCCATCTGCATCCATCAAATACACCCATTTATTGGTAACTTAGAAGCATAACTTCACTTCGAGGAAAACACAGTGTAGAAAAATTGAAATACATTTATCATGGAAGTGCCCTTGAGTTCTTGTGCAGACTCAGGTTGCTATACATATCATGCTGGTGCGGAAGCTTATTTTTACAGTGAAACTTTGATGGGGACTTCTAAAAACCACACTCGTATCAAGTATCCACAGTTAATCAATGCTGTGCTGGGAAGAAGGTCTTTAAAAAGCACAGCCTCCCCCAAACTCAATAGCAGCTGCAGCTTGAGGGGACTGCTTTACACACTCACACTAAAACCACCCACCAAGTGACATTAAAAGGAAAGCACGTTTCACTCTCTAGTTCCTAGTTCGTTAAATAAACCCTGAATTTAAGGACCCAGGTGTAGTAACAGCTATCAGAATTGAGAATGCCCTTCAAATCTAGTTCACATTATTTTTATACGTGAAGGTTGTTCAAGAAAATTAGATAAATGTAAAATCAAAACTTTTGGTGTCAACATTGTCAGCTTTTGCAAGGATGCTGGAAAAAAGTTCTAAAAAATAAAATAAAATAAGATAAAATAAAAACCCTTCCTAGAGAGATTCAATGAATCTTTTAATTTTTTCCTTTTTTTTTTTTTTTTTACCAAAATAATATTTGCCTGGGTATATATCCTTATCTGCTAGAAAATGCTGCTTCGTAATACTAAAGTCTCCTATGGAGATTGTCCTAGTTAATAAACATAAATATCTAAGTCTGGGTAATTGTAAAATAAAGGTCTATTCATCTCACAGTTCAGATTTCGAAGGTTAAGAGGCCACATCTGGGGAAGGTTTGGCTGCATCAGAGCACAGCAAAGGGCAGGAGTGCACACACAGCAGAGAGTATCTCTGTCTCTCTCATTTCTTCTTCTTTTTTTTTTTTTTTTTTGAGGTTTTCGCTATAGGGCATGTGCGCTCACCAGACAGACAGAGAGAGACATAGAGACAGAAAGCGAGAAATCACCCCCCAGGGGGGATGGTCACGCTGCAATCTCTTCTCCTCCATTCTCCTCTCGGGATCTTGAGCATGCACGCACACGTGCCCGGCGTGAGATTTAAGCCACCGGGTCCGGGACGCGAACCACAGTCGACTACGTGGGAGTCCAGCGACATAGCCATTACACTAACTGCTGGTTCCCTCATTTCTTCTTGTAAACCCACCAAAACTTAATCGTGGTGGCCTCACCTTGATGCTCGGTCATTTTCCAAAGGCTTCGCCTTCTAGTGTTGTAATTCAATTAAGTCTTCATGCTCTACACTGTTATTGGCTCTCATTTAATTCCATAAATTTGAGGGGAAAAAACATTCAAACCATAACAGAAATATTTTCTCTAAAAGTCTTAAGTTACTGACTTCTTTCTCAGAATGTAAACTAGTCATTAGTTTCCAAATACGTTCCATCATATTATAATAGACATGAGCTACTGTCACATTCTTTTATATATTAAAAAAAAAAGTATTTATTTATTTATTTATTTATTTATTTCAATTTTGACCAGAGAGAGAGAGAGAAAGCAAGCTACCAGGTTTAGGACTTGAACGATGTGGGCGTCTAGCACCTTTAACCACCACACCATCTGCTGGCCCCTGCTACTGTCAGATTCTTGATGCTTCCTCATCTTAGCTTATTAATGACATTTGTCAGGAGAGACTGAGGTACCATGTATCTGAACTGTGTATGCATATCTCCTTCTTCAGGGCTTTGTTCCAGGGCTTTTCTATTTATTGAAGTATTTTGGGGTTTTTTAAGAGAGGTTTTTGCTACAGGGTGCATGCATTCGCCAGAAAGACAGAGAGATGGAAAACAAGAAATCAGCCCTCAAGGGGGATGGCCAAGCTACAATCCCTTCTCCACCACTCTCCTCTCGGGATCTTGGGCACGCATGCACACGTGCCCAGTGCATATCTCCTTTATCACTAGAGAAGACCCTGATACCGTTATAGAAGCTGTGATAATTTACTGTCATCTTTCTGCTACGTATACACAACCTGTGTCCATCATTTTGGAATACCTTGCTTTTTAATTAATTAGTTAATTAATTAATTTATTTATTTATTATTTTCGATTTGCTATAGGACATGTGTGCTCACCAGAGAGAGGGCAAGTGGGAAAGTAACCTGCCAGGTCTGGGACTCAAACCACAGTCAAGCATGTGGGAGTCCAGCACCTTAACCACCATACCACTTGCTGGCCCCAGGGACATCTTGTTTTCAAAGAAAGCATTCTCCCTTACTTATATCTTCACCACTGCAATTTGGGAGACTTATTGTTAGTACTTAATACTAAGACGACATGACTTGTCTCAGGATTACTGTTAATTCTGTAGATATTAAATTTGGTTGAGTTATTTTCACTGAAGAGGATGATCTGTTTCTTTAGTTGGTAAAGCTGTACTACCATTTTTCTAGGCTCGTAAGTCAAGCTGAACGTGGAAGGAATATCCCATATCTGATTAGGTTGTAACCTAAGGAATCAAATGAGGAATACATAATCTGTGACCAGAAAAGTAGGCTCTCACAAGATAAGCGCACTGTTTTTGTTTGTTTGTTTGTTTTTCTATAAGATGCATGTGCTTGCCAGAGACAGAAATCACTCCCCAGTGGGTATGGCCAGAAAACATGATTTTCAAATTGCCAGGTCTGGGAATCAAACCACATAGCTGGTCATGTGGGATCCAGCACCTTAACTTCTCCTTTACCTGATGGCCACAAGATTATATTTTTATTGAGATATTTTCTCAAACAATCCAGATAGTTAATGCCTTTAAACTTATACTGAATGTATTTGTTTCTCTGTAATTGAATTGAGAGTGAGTAATATATATATAGAGAGAGTTCATGGAAAGTGCTTAGCAACTAGATCACAGTTGTGATAGATATTTAAAGTCATGCTTTTAAATATTAGGTTGAAATTGTGTATCCCTAAAAGTAATATAGCATTAAACTTCAATTAATATGCTAAGCCTGTAAAGGAAAATAAGCCTTGTTATAGAAGACCTTAGTACAACTTTTTTTTGGCTACAGGGTACATCCACTTGCTGGAGAGAGACAGAGACATTGAAAGGGAAAGTGAGTAATCACTCCCAGGGAGAGGGCCACACCACAATCCCTTCTCCTCCATTCTCCTCCTGAGATTTTGTGCACAAAAGCACACATACCCAGTGTGACTTTCAAGCCTCTGGGTCTGGGACTTGAACTGAGTCAGCCATGTAGGAGTCCAGCACCTTAATCACATGTCATCTGCCCCCCAGTACAGTATTTTGATTATTCAGAGAAGCAAGTAAAGTATGTCATGTCATAAATGATTTGAATTATGGGTTAGTTAATGTTAAGTCTGCATTTATCGTCTCTAAACAAAAAAATATATAAAGATTTGGAAAAACTACAAATAAAAGAATGGTACTTTTTTCTATTTGTAAATAATAGCAAACTAATACGTACACTTGAATGAGGCAAGATGATAAAGGGGAAGTAGAAGTGAAATAGTAAGATAAAGAGTAAACATTTTTAGTGAATACACACAGGATGAGCAGAATGAATATATACTGTACTTGTGGGGAAATTGAAGTTTAAGAGTGCACTTACATGCCTTACCATTATCCTCCAGGGTAATATAATGAGGAGCTTTTCTAGAAATATGGAAAACAGGCACTAGAAAACAATGTAAATTCATCTACAAGAGAGACAAGATTGTGGAAACAATAACACACACTTCCTATCTTAAAATTCGTTTTTAGAATGCTGGTGTTGATCTGGCTTCCTATTTGAAATGCCTCAATGCCATGCTACAGGACCAGCCTGCCAGCCATTCTTAGGAAGAAATAAGGATCAAAACAGTCACTTTGTACGTAGGAGGCCATGACAATAACAGTGGTATGACAGGGAAAGCACTGGACTAAGAAAGTACACTGAGATTTTTAGATATGGTCTTAAATAAGTCACCCAAATTTTGAGGGGCCCCCATAGTGGCACAAAGGTAAAAATTGCCTCCTTGAGGCAATCCTACATGAGAAGTTTCCCAGTTCAATTTCAGAGACCTCCCTGAGGACACCAGGTACCTCCTTGCCCATGAATGGGGCTGAGTGAAGGCTGGGAATGAATCACAGTGTCAACACCTGGTTGGGAGTTTCTCTCTCTCTCTCTCTCTCTCTCTCTCTCTCTCTCTCTCCCTCTCTGTCTTTTTTCTTGCTCATGGAAAAAAAATCTTTTAAAAATTGGGGGACTTCATTTTCCTTAGTTCCTTAAGTTTGGAATGGGGAGATATGGGGAAGGGGAAATCAGAACGATTCAATAAACATTGAGAAAACCTAAAACCAAGCTTTTCTGGGATCATCATGCCAATCGTAAATTAATGCTGAGGCAAAATAAAACACAATCTTTTAAAGAAAGAAATAATCCAGATATCTTACAAAATATTATCTGCACTATTCAGGATACAATAAGAAATGACTAGAGATGTAAGGAACCAGAACACCACTTTTTGGTGTTCTGTAACCAAAAACGAAAGTAGTCAATTGAAAACAAACACCAGAATGACTCAGTTGCTGGGATTAGCAGACCTTGCAGCAGTTACTTTAAGTATGGTTTTAGTAAGAACAAATGTGGAATCGCTATTTGGAAATAGAAACTATTAAAAGAAACAAATGTTCTCCAACTGAAAATTTCAATATAAGAAATGAAAAATTCAACATATAGGCTTAAAAGAAAATCGATAAGGAGAGAATACAGGCTAATTAATTTGAAAACATTTCCATTGAATTTTAAATATGCAGAACCAAAATGAAAAAGAATTAAAATAAATATGTACAGGACTCAGGGACCTGTGGAAGATATTTTAGTTTCACATGTATAATAGGAGTTTTATTTATTTATTTATTTTTATATTTTTGCCATTGAGAGAAAGAGAGAGACAGAGGGAGGGAAAGTGAGAAATCATGTGGGGGGACAACCACAGTGCAATGCTGTCTCCTCTATTCTCCTCTCAGGACTTCGGGCACACACGCACATGTACCTGGCATGAATTTCAAGCCACTGGGTCCAGGATTAGAATTGTGGTCTTCCATATGGGAGTCTAGCACCTTAACCACAACACCATCTTCTGGCCCCATGTAATGGAGTTTTAGAGGAGTGAACAAAGAGAATGGTGCAGAACAAAAGTCTTAAAAATGTAGTCTAAATGACCGCAGTGTGGTGAAAAACATCAACCTACAGTTACAAAAAGCTTGGCGATTTACAGTAAACATAATCAAACTGCTAAAAATAACATACACATATATACACACACTCCCACACACACAAACTGAAAATTAGGAAAATTATGACATGCTATTTATGGAGCAGAGACTATTTTATTTAAGGTCTCCTCCTCGTCAGTAATAATGAGAGGGAAAAACGCAGAATGACAACTTTAAAATACTAAAAGAAAGACATTTTAACTCAGAATTCTATTATCTAAGAAAAATATTTTTTATTTGAGATGAAATACTTAGTTCTCAGATAAACAAAAACTAAGAAACTTTGTCACAAGCATACTGTACTACAAAAAATAGTTAAGAAAAGTCTTCGAGCTGTAAAAAGTGATACTGTATGGTCAACCACACATGCAGGACATAGTGTGACCACGAGAAGGAGTAAATAAGTGGCCAATATAAAAATACTAGCCTCATAGTCCCTTTTCTTAATTCCCTTAAAAGGAAAATGCCTGTCTAAAACAAAGAAACAAAAATTACTGTAGGAAGTGGTTTATAATGTACACTGAAGTAAAATACAATACCACAACAGCAGGAAGAATGGGTAAATGAAATTGGAATTATACTGCATACTTTTTTTTTTTTTTAAAAGATTTTTGCCATAGGAAATGTACACTTGTCAGAGAGAGACAGAGAGAGGGAAAGCAAGAAATCACCCCCGAGGGGTGATAGCCTAGCCACAATTCCTTCTCCTGCATTTTTTCCTTCTGGTTCTTGAGCACTCAAAGACATGTGCCTGTTTTTTGTTTTTTGTCTTTTTCATGCTGTGGGGTCCAGGACCTAAACCACACAGTCAGACATGTGGGATCCAGGTTTTAAACTCAGAATTGGTAAGAGTAAATTACCTGTATGAAATCTGAAAATGAATTTTTTTTTTTTGGAGAGGTTTTCACTATAGGGCGCGTGCACTCGCCAGACAGACAGAGAGAGACAGAGAGACAGAAAGCAAGAAATCACCCCCCAGGGGGGATGGTCACGCCGCAATCCCTTCTCCTCCATTCTCCTCTCGGGATCTTGGGCACGCACGCACATGTGCCTGGCGTGAGTTCTAAGCCACCGGGTCCAGGACGTGAACCGTGGTCGACTACGTGGGAGTCCAGCGACATAGCCATTATGCTAACTGCTGGTTCCCTGAAAATGAATTTTGAAATAGAAAAATATTAATTCTGAGTTTATTTTCTTAAGTGAAAAATACATATTTTAGTCCCCATAGTGACCACTAAGAAAATATAATGCATAATGTCAGTTTAAAAGCTAATAAAGGAAACAAATAAAATGACTGAAAATTAACCCAAATAAAGACAGGAAAAGGGTAATAGAAGGCCAATAATAAAACAAAAAACAGATTAAATAAATAGAAAACAAATAACAATAGAGTGAATTTAAATCAACCGTATCAATAATTCTTGGGTTGTTGGGAAAGTTGTGAAGTATTTTTCTATTCAAAAATGTGTCATGACTTTTCTGACACCCCAATATATTAAATCTAAACAGACTATGAATTTCAGAGGAAAAGACTGACATATTGGATAAAAAAATAATACCCATGTCCACATAGCTACACAAGATACTCTTTAACTATAATGAAACAAAAAAGTTAAAAGTACAAAACGTTAGATTGTGCATATAATAAACATTGAAAAGTAAGCAGATATGGGTATACAATATCGGGAAAACAGACTTCAAGAAAAGTGGCATTTCCAAAAGAGAGAATTCATAATGATAAAAGAAAAATATGAGAATCTTAAATGGATATGCCCATAATTATAAAGATACAAAATACATGAAAAAAAATGACTGTGATAAAGGAGGAAATAGGCAAATTCACAGAGTTGAAAATTTTAATAATTCTCTCTCAGTAAATATTTTAAAGTACATGTAAATATATAGAAGTTATGAATACAGACTCAACTAATTGACATTTATAGAGTATTGTACTCACAGCATCACAATAAACATGTTAACAAATGCATATGAAATCTTAGTAACAGATGAGGGACTATAAAACTAGTTTTATATAAAAAGTGAAATATTCTCTGACTATAGTGAAATTACATTAGAAATAAAAAAACCTCTAGCAAGTTCCCAAATATTTGGAAATAAACATACTTATAAATAACTCATGGCTCAAGGTAGAAATCACCATGGAATTTTAAAAGTATTTTATTGAAATAAAATAAATTGACAATATTATAAAATTTGTAGAATGTTGCTAAAGCTGTGCTTTAATGAAAGATAATAATTTTAATAATCTATACTAGAAAACAAGAATTATTTAAGAACAGTAATTGAACTTTCTACCTCCAGAAGCTAAAGGATACTGAATTAAACCCAGAGTACATAGAAAAAAAGGAGATAATAAACATAAGAGCAATAATTACTAAAATAGAGAAAAAACATAAATGGAGAGAAATTAATTAAAATAAGTATTGATTCTTTGAAAAGAATAATAAAATTGATCAACCTCTAGCAAAACTGATAAATCACCAGTCACTATAAAATCTTTTAGCAAAGTAAAAGAAATAACTTTCTCAATCTGATAAAGAAGATCTACCCATAACAACATACTGAATCATGATATATTGAACATTTTTTCCCTAAACTTGGGAAAAGGGCAAGCACCTCACCCATTTAATTAACATTGTTCTGAATCCATATAGTTGAACCTTCAATATTGTTAGTGTACTTTCTCTTTAAATTGACTTACAGTACAATCCCAACTAATATCTCAGAGCGCTTCACTAAAATATGGAAATGCAAAATGACTAGCATAGCCAAAACAATTTTGAAAAAAAAAAAAAAACTATGTTGGAGGACTTATTCTGCATTATTTAAAGGTATACTATAAGGCTTCAGTGTCAGAGCAGTGTGAAGAAGAAGAGGCAAGAGCGACCCCCAGACCGACCAAAGTCTGCGCACCGCTGCATCCCCCAGGTCCAGCGCCTACGTCCCCCCGTCGTCGCCACCATGCCCAAGAGAAAGGCTGAAGGGGATGCTAAAGGAGATAAGCCAAGGTGAAGGACGAACCACAGAGAAGATCTGCAAGGTTGTCTGCAAAACCTGCTCCTCCAAAGCCAGAGCCCAAGCCTAAAAAGGCCCCTACAAAGAAGGGAGAGAAGGTACCCAAAGGAAAAAAGGGAAAAGCTGATGCTGGCGAGGATGGGAACAACCCTGCAGAAAACGGAGAAGCCAAAACAGACCAGGCACAGAAAGCTGAAGGTGCTGGAGATGCCGAGTGAAGTGTGTGCATTTTTGATAACTGTGTACTTCTGGTGACTGTACAGTTTGAAATACTATTTTTTATCAAGTTTTATAAAAATGCAGAATTTTGTTTTACATTTTTTTTAAGCTATGTTGTTAGCACACAGAACACTTCATTGTTGTTTTTTGGGGAAGGGGCATTTGTCACTAATAGAATGTCTCTGAAGCTGGATTGATTTGGACATCTTTCCCTTCTAGTTTTGAGAGACTTCCTCTTGGGCCCGAGAGGAGGGATTCCCTGACACACAGCCACCTTGGCACAGATGCCTTGTGGTGTGGAAAACTCAACATTAGCTTTTATGTCCTCTCCCTCTCTGCCTTCAGCATAGACTTAACTCCCTTTAACCAGAGACCTGTGGGACCTGACCACAGGAAATTGGTTATGCCAGTGTGTCAGGCAATCTGGACTTTCCAATGACATTGCAATGGCGTCCTTCAAAAGAGCAGCAGTTCCTTTTCTGTATTGTTGGATCTTCAGGTTGATATTCTGCCATTTTCATTTCCTGAAAGTCAGGGTCGACTCGTGAAAAGTTGTTAAACATGCTAAATGTGAAATGTCAACCCTCACTCTAAACTTTCCCTGTTGATAAAGGTGGATACAGTTTGGCTCGGAAAAAAAAAAAAAGCTTCAGTGTCAAGATGGTATGGCAGTCACATAAAGTTTTAATATTAGTTCAATGAAACAAAATCAAGAGACCGGAAACATGCATATATATGATGAATTAGTTTTGATAAAAGTGCCAAAGCGATTCAATGGAGAAAGAAAAATCTCTCTAAAAAATGGTGATGCAACATCTGAATTTCCATCAGAGGAAACAAAAGCTTCAAACTATAATCCAGACATAGCAATTAATTCAAGATGAATTGCAGACATGGAGAAAAAAGCTAATAGTATAAAGTTTCTAGATGAAGCTTCCTAAAAGAAAACTTCTGAAACAAAGTTTCTAAGAGAAAACAGGAGAAAATCTCTGAAGTCTTGGTAATAAACAAATGCAGTAAACATAATAGGAAATTGACAAGTTGAACTTTGTGTTAAGGAAAAATTCTCTGTTCATAGCAGGGGGCAATGGACCTCAACATGGCCAACTACAGTTGGAGTTCTGGACCCAGTGACTTGAAATTCATGCAGGGGCCCATGTGGGTGCATGCTCAAAATCACAGGAGAATAGAGAAGAGATTATGGTGTGGCCATCCCTCTCTCTGGGGGGGAAGGGTGATATCTCACTTTCCTTCTCACTTTCTTTCTCTCTTTTGTGAGCGCACATGCCCTATGGCAAAAACCCAATTCATACATACGTACATACAAAGGCAAAACACAAATTAGTAGGAAATACTTGCAATAAATATATCTCATAAAGACCTTGTATTCAGAATAAAATTATAAAATTTTACAATTCAAGAGTCTGCTTTGTGAACAACTCACCAGGAAATGAACGGATACTACCTGCATGAAAAGATGTTCAACATAATCAGTCATTAGAAAAGTGCATATTATGTGGAATTGGGTGGGAGAAGGGAATAGTATAGAGAAGGATAGCAAGAGAACAAATAGAGAGGCATGACATTAGTGGGACACAGAAATGGTTTATTACCTGTTGATGATGTGTATAGTATTCTCAACTTGACTGGTCTGAGAAGTATTTCATGTGGGGTAAATTCCTTTTACAAGTCAAATGATGTATAGTGATTGAATGTTTAAAAATAAATAATAATAATAATTTGAAGAAAATTTTAAAAGTGCATATTAAAACCACAAGAAGCAAATCACACACATTAGAATGGCTAAATATTAACAGGTTAATAATAAACATCAAATGGTGAACAGGTGGAACATCTAGAAATGTTACCATTTCTGGCAGGTGTATAAAAAAATAAAACCATTTTTTGAGGCTATAATGTGTTTTCTACAAAATTAACATATATTACCCTATGATCTATCATTTCCACCTCTAGGTATTTACCCAAGACAAATGAAAACATCCATCAGAAGATGTATACATGCATGTTAATTGTAACATGTTTATTATAGCCCTATACTGAAACCACTTCAAATGTCCAACAGATGAATGACCAGACAGATCATATGTCAGTATCGTGGGATATCTCTCAGTAATAAACATAAACATGAATAAATTTCATAGACATTATGTCAAGTTAAAGAAGCCAAACAGTAATGAGTACAAACTCTATGATTTTATTTTAATAAGAAACTAGGGCAGATAAAAGTCAGCTGTAGTGATAACAGCTATGTGACTGGTTCTTGGCCTTGGGCTGGGGGCGAGGTGGAAGAATTAATTGCAAAGGGTCAGAATTGGACAAAATGTAATATAAATGGTCTATATGGTGACTGGGTTTATAGCTATAGAGATCACAGATTTCAAATCTCAGCAAATCTTTCCTTTAAAATATCAGCAATTTGTTATGTGCAAGTTATTATACTTTGATGTAATTTATTGACAAATCAAAAATTAAAAATTGACCAAATTATTTGCATAGTAATCCATGCAGCTAGCACACAGTGTTAATGAATACTCACTAATTGAAACAATGCCTTTGCCAAGTGCTTAGGAGATACAAAGAAGGAAATATCAAACTTCCCTGTTCTCTTTTGTTTTTCCAGTTCTAAACATTTTGGGCCCAAGATGTTGTCACACATTCTAGTGGGTTGTTGGGAAAAAAAAGTCATGATGTATTTGTCTATGTTTTTCTGCACAAAATCATCTTGACTTTTCAGATGACCCAATATGTTGTGGTACTCTTAAAATGGAGAGTTTATACAGACGGGAAGGAGGAGAAGAGTCAGAAAAGTCGCCCGAAAAATTTTAGCCCAGATTTCCCTGAGTAATACTAACAATGCATTAATAATCATGGTTTAGTCATCTCTACGTTCCTGACACAGGTTAGAGTCCAGCACAGAGTGAGGCTGATCAGCTTTGGCAAATAGAAGCAAATGGACAATCCGTAGAGCTCGCATTGACTCTGCGTCTAGCAGAGCAAAGTCACCATCATTAGGCCCAGTTCCCAAACTCTGCTGGAGAATATGTCTAAGGTTTTAATCCATTTGGCTACCCCCCTCACTGATCTTCTCTGTGGCAACACATAAGCAAGGGCAATGAGACCTACTTTTCCTTTGGTGGGTTGTCATGGCCTATTTAATACAGTCCCCACTGAGTACTAATAGATCACATTTGTCCTTGTGCCCAGCTTGCTTTGAATAATAACCTTTCAGAGTTAGAATAGACCTCAGAGACTAGTTCAATGTTCAGATGGGAAAAAAAGTCTCGGCCATATAAATTGACTTGTTTGGAATTACACAGAAGGTTGATAGAAAATCCAATTCCATTAAACTCCTAGTTTGGTGTTTTTACTAGCTTGAAATTCTCACAAATTAAGAAAAACAATTTTACCATCATTTAGAATGAATTAAAGGGAGAGAAAGACTAAAGGGAGGCAGAAAGGGAAAAAAAAAGAAAAAAAAGAAAACAGGAAGGGAGAAAAGGCAGGGGGAAGGAAAAAAAAAAAAAAAAAGGCAACTAAGCACAGCCTTCCTTGGCTCGCCAAACCATATCCAAAGGTAGAAAGAGTCAAAGACTTGGGGAATGGAACTTCAGTGGTCACACCAGAGACAGGTTTTCAAATGTCTTACTTGCTTCCAGCTGCTTTTCTTTCAGGCTAGTCCAAGTCCCTTTCAGGACTGTGTGCCTGTGCTAATTAATTGTTAACTTTAGCCTTCTATTAAAAACCTGCAGAGCTGGAAGGCAAAAGTGGTGTTAAAATATTTAAAAGCTCCTAAGCCTGGGGCACAAGCTGATCAGCAGCAGGAGGTGAAAGACGATTTCCCCTGGTACTGTATGGCTAAATGAAGGAAAAGAGTTTGCTGGCTCTTTTGACATTCTTCTGACTTGTGTCTTTTTTCAAAGCCTGGGCGACAGAGAATCAGGGACCACCGTTCACCATTTTCGATCATCTAGCTTCTAATGGTACTTCCTCACAGTGCCTTGAGAATGATATAATCATACCCAAATAAGGCCACGTCTCGTTAGATGAAGGGAAAACCTTGGGATGAAACAGATTTAATGCCATTCTTTGCAGGTGGCTAAATTACAGCTGAATCCAGGGAAGGTAAATGAAATACACCCAAATGTGACTACTCTGTAACCAGTGGTGGATATTACTAAACGATAATGGATTGAGTTTGATAATTAATCAGAAATATCATTTGTCTTCTTTCTGGCTGAGAAACTGAAAGTCAGAGGGAATCTGGGCAGAAGAAGAGAAACAAAATGATTTAGCAGACAGTTTGATGTCCTTTGTTCTCATAGATTCACATGTTCTGAAAATTGTGTTGGGGACTAAGGGAGATATTTCAATAATATTAAAATGTTGACTAGGGTGAATCATTGTTCTCTGCATGTCATTAGAAGTCAGTGGGTGGAAATATACAATGTGACTTTTGCCAGAGACAAAAGACTCAGAAAAGAGAACTTAGTATGTTCTCTTTGTTCTAAAAAAACAAAAAGGAGAAAAGTATTACAGGAATCCTCTAGCAGCATGTGCTATGTTCTCAGAAAGGATTTCTCTGAGAGTTTAAACCTCACCCTTGACAATACCTCTCTAATCACATTCTGAGTACATTTATAAATAACTGGTGAGAGAAAGCCCGTTTATTTTATTTTTCAAATGACAATGTATTCATTTTGACGTGGGACACTGGTGCAGGGAGGTGCCATTTTCTTATAGAATGAATTCGCCCAATAACTTCAAGCCACGAGAACTTCCAAGACACATTTTAGAGAAAATACATCATCTTTACTCATTATAAATGTCTGTTTCTAGACAATAGGTGGCTAGTGCTTTATTGGGTCTACCATGTAATCCATGCTTTGTCATAAAAGTATACAAGGTTCTGCTTTAGGTGCTTACAGCTAGCAGGTCACAGCAGCTTCAAGGGGCAAAAATCATTTCATAGAGTAAATTGAGCTTGATGTGAGTAATAGACTTGGTCATGCTGTACACGAAGTAAAAGTTAAAATTGGGGATCAGACCCAGTCTTTATGGGTCCAGAGTCTACATTCTTTTTTTTTTCCCCAAGATTTTTGCCGTAAGGTATACATGCTCACCACGTGGAAAAAGACAGTAAGAGACAGTGAGAGACAATGAGAGAGAAAGTAAGAAATCACTCCCCATGGGGGATGGCCATGCTGCAATCTCTTCTCCATTCTCCTCCTAGGATTTTGGGCATGCATGTACACGTGCCCAGCCTGAGTTTCAAGCTGCCAGGTCCAGATCTCAAACTGTGATCAGCCATGTGGGAATACAACACCTTAATCACTACACCAGCTAGAGTCTGCATTTGGGGATGGGGAGGACTTACCATTACTTTCTTTTCTTTTTCTTTTTGGAGAGGTTTTTGCAATAGGGCATGTGTGCTCTCCAGAAAGACAGAGAGACAGAAAGCGAGAAATCACCCACAAGATGAGATGGCCACACAGCAATCCTTTCTTCTCTTGGTGTCTTGGGCACACATGTACATGTGCCCAGTGTGAGTTTAAGCCACTGGTTCTGGGACTCAAACCACAGTTGACTATATGGGAGTCCAGTGACGTAGCCATTATGCCAACTGCTGGTCCCACCATTACATTTTTGACAATATTCTCATTTAACCATAAACCTATACAAAACGAGGTATACATCCTTTGAGGTTTTTTAGGGGTCCAGCTGAAACCTGAAAGTCAACTTTTAGGTAAAAAGCTAAAAGACCTGATCTTGAAAAAGCCTGTCAAAACTGTCAGAAAATTTATATTAGGTTGTCAGGAAAGTCATGATGCATTTTTGCATAGAAAAACATGTCATGACTCTCCCAGTAACCTAATAGCATTTGATCAAAATAAGATCATAGGTCACTAAGAAACAATAGCTGTTTATTTAACCAAAGTAATAATCAAAATATTTTAATATCAAATATAGAAAATTATATAGCTAAAACATTTAACTTTTTAAAGCTTAGTGTCTCCCAAGTAATCCAAAGCTGAATAAACAAAAACACCATAGGCAAATTATCAAGATGTAAAGAAAAACCTCTCTAATATGATTGCTTTTTACTAAGAGCAGATAGATACATTAAGAAAAACTTTTTTTTTTTTTTAACACACATGGGAAACTAGCTCCCCATTTAAATTTCATTTAAAAAAAAAAAGAAAAAGAAAGAAAGGAAAAGGCAGACTGCACATTCTTTTTTTTTTTTTTTTTTTAGAGAGATTTTTTTGCTACAGGGCATGTGTACTTGCCTTGAGACAGAGAGAGTGTGAGAGACAGAAAGCAAGAAACACTCCCTAGAGGGAATGGTCACGCTGCAATCCCTTCTCCTCCATTCTCCTCTCAGGCTTTTGGGCACACATGCACATGCACCGGTGTGAGTTTCAAGCATCCAGGCCTGGGACTTGAACTGCGGTTGGACATGTCAGAGTCCAGCGACATAACCATTACACCATCTGCTAGTCCTGAGTCCACATTCTTAAATATAGTACCTCCCCAATACCATCTTGACAAAGTAGGAAATTAGGTTGAGAAAAAAAAGCAAAAACAAAAATTAAAAAACTGCTTGCATTGATAGATTTTGAGTCCAGAATTCTCAACAATGTCTAGTTGTCTTTAGAATCTCTTACACTGACCTGGTAACAAAATACTTGAGCTTCTGTTCACTCACTTATCAGACAGGCTAATAACACCCATGTTATAATGATACTGGGGAGATGAAATAATCTTGTGTGAAACTCAGATGATCAAATCTGTATGTTTGTTGTAGCACCTACTAGGTGCTGGGTGTGCAAAGGTATGTGAGACATAGCCTCTAGGACCCTCTACCCTACCAAGGGTAGCTTCAGACCAGAATCATCTGGAGCTTATTAGAAATTTACAACCCCAGGTTCTACCTCAGCTCTGTGAGTAAGCATCTCCATTTTAACATGATTTCCACAAGACACACACTTGATTCATCGCCTCCCATTTGCAATATATGCAATCATCTTCTTAGCAAGAGTCTCTGGAAAAGTCCTCATTTCAAATACTTCTCCCTTTTATCAGATTGTCAGTGTGTCAGACCATGTGTTCTGGTCCCGGCTTTGGAAAAACTGGTCTGTGTATATGTTTTGTGTCTCAACATTCTTCTATTTTTCTATGCTACAAAAATGCCTTTAATCTTAATAATCCCATCATCTGCTCCATGTGTTTTGGGTTCTGCCCATCCACATTCCTGAGGGGTTGTTCTGGGGCCAGGTCTCACATCGCAGTCACACAATCCTATGTTCCTTGGAGCACTGCGTCTCCTAGCCTCACAGGGCAGGGGAGCTGAGGATGGAATAGATGCAGAATTCCAAAAGTTAAAATTTAACCATAAGACCTAAATACCTGTTCAAATAAAAAACGAGGAAACAAAAAGGCCCAACCACAAAAACAGTTAGATAGGAGATTTAAAAAACAAAGAAGGAGTCATGGAAATAGATGTGGAATGTGGGAAAGGATCTCAAGATCACCCAAGAGAGACTTCTAGAAAGCAGTTTCTTTTTCCTTTTTTTTGGAGAGATTTTTGCTATAGGGCGTGTACGCTCGCCAGATAGACAGAGACAGAGAGACAGAAGTGAGAAATCATCCCCCGGGGGGATGGCCACACCACAATCCCTTTTCTCCATTCTCTCGGGATCTTGGGCACGCACGCACACATGCCCGGTGTGAGTTTTTAAGCCACCAGGTCCAGGACGCAAACCGTGGTCAACTACGTGGGAGTCCAGCGACATAGCCATTATGCTAACTGCTGGTCCCTCTTTTTTTTTTTTGGAGAGATTTTTGCTATAGGGCACGTGTGCTCGCTAGACAGAGAGAGACAGAGAGACAGAGAGACAGAAAGCAAAAAATCACCCTCCCTCCCCCAGCGGAGGTGGCCACGCCGCAATCCCTTCTCCTCCATTCTCCTCTCGGGATCTTGGGTATGCACATACATGCGCCCGGCATGAGTTTTAAGCCATCGGATCTGGGAAGCCAACTGCGGTTGACTACGTGGGAGTTCAGCGACAAAGCCATTACACTAACTGCTGGTCCCTAGAAAGCAGTTTCTTAGGAAAAGGAAACAAGTGTTTTCTGGTGGAAAATGCTGTGAATCTGGACATAATGAATGACATAGGATAATTTTAGAAGTTGTCTTTGCCCCATGGATGGGATTACAATTGGAATAATTTAATAAAAAAGAGTACCTGCTAGGACCAGCAGTTAGCGTAATGGCTATGTCGCTGAACTCCCATGTAGTCAACTGTGGTTTGAGTCCCGGACCTGGTGGCTTAAACTCACACCAG
>NW_006208147.1:1172128-1182896 GCF_000334495.1 Tupaia belangeri chinensis | reverse complement strand
GGTAGCCCGCGCCCACTATAAAAAAAACCCCTTAAAAAAAAAAAAAAAAAAAAAAGAGTACCTGAAAGTCACTCTTAAAAAAAAGTACAGTGAATGGAAGATCCAGAGACAATTACTCCAAGTTCAAAGATGTCATTTTCCCCCCTTGTGCCTTTAAAATGTGTTTCTAGCGATGCCCTTGCCTTATCCTCCTCCCCCAGAGCTTTGTTGGCAGCTAGGTGTGCAAAGAACACAGCTCTGGGAGTCAGGGAATCCTGACTCTCCCTTCATCTGGCATTTAATCTCTTTGTATCTTAATGTTCTTATCTCTTAAACGTGACAGTTTGACAAGTCAGACCTGAAGACCCTTCCAAATCTACATTTCTCAAGTGTAAGATTTCACACTCATCCTCACCCAGGAGTAGTCCTTGTTAAGGAGCCATGCCTGTCCATTTTAGCTCATTTTCTCTTGAGCATATTGGGCACCATGAGCACCACCACCACAGCGTGATGAACGTCTCCAGCTCCTGATCCAAGGAAGAAGTGGAGGCAGTCAGATAAGATACAAGTCTTCAGGGAAAGGAGAGATGTGGAACTGGGGGAGGAGAATGAAAGGAGAGGAAAGAGGAAGAAAAGTAGAAGAAACAAGTAGTTGAGACATTCTAGACAAGTTTGCCACTGCTCAGGAATCATGATTACCATTAGGTGAAAAGGCGACAGGGAAGAAGGAAGGAAGGGAGGTAGGGAGGAAGGGAGGAAGGGAGAGAGGCAGGAAGGGAGGGAGGGAGGAAGGGAGGGAGGGAGGAAGGGAGGAAGGGAGGAAGTGAGGAAGGGAGAGAGGGAGGAAGGGAGAGAGGGAGGAAGGGAGGGAGGGAGGAAGGGAAGAAAAAGAGAAGGGAAGAAGGAAGCAAAAGAATCAAAGTGGTGAAGAGGAGAGGAAGACGAGGCAGAGCTGAGAGCAGGGCCAGGTGGGTGCCGATGGAAAGAAGAGGCCATTTGATTTCTTCCATCCTCATTTCCATCACTACTGCAGACACACCTCCCAAACCTACAAACATGAAGGCTGTTAGAAGACATCAGTCCATGCAGTGATGTTGCTCAACGTGGACCAGAATTGATTTCTCACTTCCAATGTCCTACTCAGTGGAATGGCCCAATTTTGCTATGGAAGAGAATCCCAACTTCCCTTTTCTTTCCCAAGAAAATCTGCTGTTTTCATTTGGTATCTTGAATAGTTCTTCCTGCTACATAAGGTTGAGTTCACATTTATTTTTTAAAAGTGCTTATTTCATGTGGTTTGACACAAGAGCGGTATTTTAGCTGGGAGCCTAGAGCCCCGATCGATTTCAAGGAGACCTCGTGCTATTGACAGAGTGCTTCCTGCTGCGCTTTCTAGAAGTAAGAAATTCAGTTGAAAACAAGATATGCGAGCATCTATCAAAGGAGCAAGCGGCAAAGAAACTGAAAAATGATGAGGGAGCCCAGGTCTGAGTTCCAGCCCATGCTTTGACATAAAGTTACTGTTTGATCTTGAGAAAGTCAAACTCTCTGAGCACTAGATTTTATACAAAGCAATGAAAAAAAAAAATCAGGACTTACTTCCTCAAGGATGTTGCCAGCTCCCATCCATTTTCTCAAAAATATACTTTCTTTTTAGTACCTATTACTTTCTCTTTTCTAGCATTATCCTTCAAATGAGAAAGAATACTTTTCTCTTACTTTGGAAAGGAAGATTTGAAAATTGCTTTACCTTGATATTTCATTTTTAATTCAATTTGAAGAAAGTCTAACACATTTCAATAATATAAGGAGAAATTACTGCATAGAAATGGGAGAGAAATACCTTCAGACGTTACTTGGTCTTCCAGAGACAGACTAATCTATTGTAGAATCTCAGAAAGAGAAAATTGGTTTATTTCATTTCACTGTAACTAACATTAGCACAGTATTGAATTGGTGTAACCATTTTGTACATATGCTGCTTTTTTAATCACATTGAAATTTAGTTTATTTTCTTTAGACCCCTGTTTTCATAATTTTACTTACTAAGTTTTTCTTGTTTTCTCCAGAGTGAAAGCAACATCAGAATATCAGGCAGTGGTTTGGGTGTTACAGATTTCTAATTCCTCAGATGCATTTCTATAATAAAAGTGAAAAGAGATCTTAGATAATATTTTTTCTCAAAGTTTTCATTCATTTCACCAATAGTACATGGCCAGGATAATTGCCTTCAGTTCTATGCACAATCAGTGGGAAGGTCAGAATTTGAGCCACTTTTCGTTAGACTGTCCTGTCCTTGTCACTGAAAGATTTTTATTATTTCTATTGAGCAAAACTGGCATTTCCTTCTGAGATGGCTTGGGGATTACAATGGACATACTTGATTACTGACATCCACCAGGAGCAAATTGTAGGTTACACTCCATTGGCTGAGGATAAAACTGAAAAAAGTGTTTAACAATGAAAAGAAAGGGCAGGTGATGGGGTAGATGAAAATCACACCAGGCACTTGTGTGTTAGTGTCTAAAATCCCAGAGGAAGAATGAAGGAGGAGGGGGGTGTGGCATGACCATTCTTCCTGGAGGGTGATTTCTCACTTTCCCTCTGTTTCTTTCCAGCAAGTACATATGCACTATGGTGAAAACCTAAAAAAATGAACAAACTCGGGACAGCCCTTGACCTAGTGATTAAAGGAGCTGGAACCCACATGGCTGACCACAAATAACAGCCCTGGAGACTTGAAAAAAAAAAAAGTGCCATGTCCCTGTGTGTATGTCTCAAATCCTAATAGGATGGAGAAATGGAGAAGGCATTACAGCATGAGTATTCCCTATTGAGGGGTGCTTTTCCTCTCTCATTCTCTGTCTCTCTCTGGCAAGCGCACATGCCCTTTTGAAAAAAAAAAAAAAGTAAGTAAAGGAGGATTTTAGTCGGGAAAGCATGTTGGCTCCTTTTCTCATTGTTGTCCTTCTCTCACCATACTTGTTAATGACATGGGATTTGAGTAGAGAAAGTATGTTGGCTCCTTTTCTCATTGTTGTCCTTCTTTCTCCATACGTATTAATGACATGAGCACTCTAACTATAGGACCTCTAATAGTTCCCTTAATGCAGTCAATCCCTTTTCTTTCAAATTCTCCCTTATCTCCCCAAGACTTTCAGTAAACTCAAGAATCAGTTGGCATCAAACCTATCTAAGTCATTGTCTTAGGAGAGATTTAATTTAGGATGACCTTAGGCTGTTTTATTTCAGTGGTCTATAGCTGTTGGGAGGAAACCAAACATCTCTGGTCCACCTTCTGTAGAAGTACAGCTCACTCCTAGCAAGGCCTTCTTGCTTTGTTTTTCCATGGCTAATGAGCCTCTGGTCTTTAGAGTTTTCCTCCCAGAGTGGGAATACCAGTACCCGTGTTCTCAAACACAATGCCAAACTCTCTGAGCAGCTCTCTTGGAGCTTTCTCTCTCACATGGCTTAATGTGAAAGAGATGCACAATCTCTCTCTCTGAGTGCACAGCATACCAGAGCCCTCTCTATAAAACCTTCATTGCAAGCCACTGCCATCTCTTTCCCATGCATTTTTTGAGCCCCAGTGTTCTCACTTTTAAGATGGAAATAACCATATCAACAAATGTTCAGAATTGTGAGGATTACATGAGATTGTTAATGTGACAGTGTTCCAAAAATCATAACGTGCTAGATACATTTTAATTTTTACTAGAACATTAATCATTGCTCATTGTAGACTCATCCAAAAATTCAACTGGTTATAAATCAAAGATAGATTAAATTATTTGCCCCTAAATCTCTTTCCATTCCTTCACTGACTCTTTCTTCATTTTTTGTTTCTTTTCTGGAATCCAACCCTATCTTAAATGCATTAGTGGTTGAAATAAAAGATATGGATGTACACAAATAGCTTGTCACTTGCAAATCCCTCCATAAATTTCTGATTTCTAACCGAGGGGTTCTAACCAAGCCAATAAAATTAGCATACTTATTTGGCACAGTCAAGCTCAGCCTGGAACTAATCATTTTTTCCTTTTTTTATATAATATTGATGTGTTTTGAGAATAGAAAATATGTGAATATGATTTCACTTGTTACAGATGGTGTTTTCCTCACTCTTTCAAAATTATTTTGGTTTTGGAGATTAAAAATAATATAGCATTATCCAACATGGCACAATAAAAAGAAATCTAGTATAATTCATGAGTTTTCTCACATGAGGTAATAAAAAGGTCAAGCAAATATCAAAGAGAAAAAGTAATAGTTCCATATTGCCTGAACATTTTATTCATAAAGAAAATATAAATATATGGTTATGCTTATAGTCACAAACCAACCAGTATCTGACTATATAAGGCCTTAAATATAGACTGGGTACCTTTAGTCTCTATCTTATTCACTGAACCCAGCAGAATAAATGTACAAAGTAGTTTCTATTTATTTCTCTTTTTAAATATTTTATTTTATTTTAATATCTTTCATACATTTAATCACTTCTGGCTGACCATCAGAACTGTGGAGTCAAAGTGGTTATCTTTGCCTGGTAGGTAGCAAGATACATTCTTTCATTCAACTCTGGATAATGGTTAAGAGTACAGTCTCTGAAGATGAACTATCTGACTCAAATCCTGGTTTATAACCTGCGTAGCCTGAGACAATTATGTACCCACTCTGTGCCTCAGCTGCTTCATCTGTAAAATGAGGCAAATAGTAGGATTGCTGCAACTACTGTTAAGTTCAGTTCATAAGGCACAAATTATACGTAAGCACTTAGGAAGTATTACTTATTAAGATTAGGGAAAAAAATTAGATCAATACTGGGGTCAGCAGATGGCGTGGTGGTTATGGTGCTAGATTCCCACATGGTTAACTGTGGTTTGAGTCCAGGACCCAGTGACTTGAAAATCACACTAGGTGCTTTTGTGTACATGTCCAAAATCCCAGGAGAAAAATTGCAATGGAGGAGAAGAGATTGCAACGTGGCCATCCCCACTGCAGAGTGATTTCTCACTTTTCCTTTCTTTGTCTTTTGCAGTCAATCACATGTATCCTCTGGCAAACACCTAAAAAAATATATATTTTGCCAAGGCCCTCCCTTACTGGCAACTGACACCTATAGAAGGGCTAATAAGGTCACCCTGGTGAGTAGCTAATCAAAGTACTCACCATTTTTGTGACCCTACCCCTCCATCCCTCCCACATAAATGTAAAAGGTCTCCTCAGTAGGGAGGCTTGAAGCACCTCTGGCTTCAGACCCCGGGGTGCTCTTTTTCTCAATGAACTTTCCTTTTTCTCTTAGGAAAAAAAAAGAAAAAAAGATTAGATGACTATTGAATACTTACTTTGTTCTCAGTGCTGGGTTTCACATGGATGAAAAATAATGGAAGGTAGACCAAAACAATAGGATCAGCTCTCCTGGTACTAATCAATTTTAGAGAAACACATACTAATTTAAGTCTCTTATATAAATGCAAAACGGTTAATGACTAATTTAAGTCTCTTATATAAATGCAAAACAGTTAAAAATAAATGCCAAAAAGTGATATATTATGAGACACAAAAGAGAGATGGGACAGGAAGGGTGAAAAATATGTTCTGTGTATGCAATGATGTAGCTAAGATCTAAAAAAAATGGAGTTAATAAAATAGAATAGCATGTGCAGAAACTCACGTGTAAGAATGTGATAGCCCAGGTGAATGATAATGGATTCAGGAAGAGATGGAGAAGTCAGTGATGTATCAGATATATAGATAAGGTTCCCAGGATTTGAGTTGATTAAGATGTATAAGGGAGAAAGAAATGTCAAGGTTTCTTTTAAGAGATTCTGGAACTTATATTAGGTTGAATGGTGACATCATTCATGAGAAAGTGAAAATGACACCTAGGATTTTCATGCTATTATTCATTTTTAAAAGAGTACGCTGAGACAATGTCTCATACATTAAAGGGCCTTTATGCACAGTATAAGGGAGTAAACGTAAACTAGCTTACTACAGTCTAGGGGTAAGTTTGGTTCTTATATGACACAGGAATAAAATCTAAAAACTAAGCTCTAATTCCCTACCGTGCAATCTTTAGTATATAGTTTTATACTCATTGTTTCAAAGTGGTTGCTCCCTTTAGGCATCATATCTTCTTCCAAAACAAGAAGAAAGAGGTAGAACCAAAAGCTTTATTATCTTAATTGGGAAGGGAACTCTCCTGGGTTCAAACCTAGCACTCTATAATCTTAAGACTTATATATTTCTTTTTTTTATTTTTTATTTTTTATTATCATCATAATCTTCTTTATATTACATTGGATTACATATAACTTTACAGTGTATTACATTGCTTTTTCAAAAGGGAATGCCATGCAAGTCAGTCAGTACAAAGACATTAATCTCCCCGCTTCAACATTCGATATCTTTTCTATGTTTTCTCCAATCATTATTATTATTATTATAATTATTTTTTAAAACAGTCAATCGCTATTTCTCATTTTGCTTGTAAAAATACTTTGCCCATCATGAAATACTTCTCAGACCAATCCAGTTGAGAATACTATACATGTCATCATCAACAGTTAATAACCCCTATCTGTTTCTCACTAACGTCCTGTCTCTCTATTGTTCACTTGCTATCTTTCTCTATCCTCTTCTCTTCACTTACCCCATTCCACACTGTCCTATTCTCATTAAGTACCTTCACTGTGTTTATGTCCTCCGAATTTTTGCTCTCTATTATAGAGTGCGGATAGTCGGTATATATTGAGTGGATACATACAATATCTTTCTTTCATAGCCTGGCTTACTTCACTCAGCAATAGATCCTCCATATCTGACCATTTTCTATCAAATTCCAGGGTCTTGTTATTTTTTATGGCTGAGTAGTATTCCATAGAGTATATATACCACACTTTTCCAATCCATTCATCAGTTTGTGGACATTTAGGTTGGTTCCATGTCTTGGCAATTGTGAATAATGCTGCAATAAACATGGATGTGCAAGCACTTTTCTGACTGAGCGTTCTCCTGTCTTTTGGGTAAATACCCAGAAGTGGGATTGCTGGATCAAATGGTAGTTCTATTTGTAGATCTTTGAGGAACCTCCATATTGTTCTCCACAGTGGTTGAACTAGTTTACATTCCCACCAACAGTGTAGGAGGGTTCCCTTTTCACCACATCCCCGCCAACACTTATCACTTTTTATATTCTTAATCTTTGCCATTCTGACAGGGGTTAGGTGGTATCTCATTGTGGTTTTTATCTGCATTTCCCTTATGATGAGGGATGTCGAGCATTTCCTCATATGCTTTTTGGCTGTTCGTATGTCTTCCTTAGAGAGACTTTTGTTCAGCTCACTTTCCCATCTTTTAATCGGGTTAATCATTTTTTTTCGCATAAGGCACTTGAGTTCCCTATGTATTCTCGTTATCAGTCCCTTGTCTGAGGCATATTTAACAAAAATATTTTCCCATTCTGAGGGTTGTCGGTTCACACTTGTTACTGTGTCCTTTGCTGTGCAGAAACTTCTTAGTCTAATATAGTCCCACTTGTCTATTTTAGGGATTATTGCCTGTGCTTTGGGAGTCTTATTTAAGAAGTCTTTGCCTACTCCAATGTCTCCCAGAGTTTCCCCAGCATTTTCCACAAGTAGTTTTATTGTCTGAGGTCTTAGGTTCAGATCTTTGATCCATTTTGAGTTGACTGTTGTTAATGGTGAAAGATGGGGGTTCAGTTTCATCTTTCTGCAGGTGGATACCCAGTTTTTCCAGCACCATTTACTAAAGAGGTTTTCCTTTTCCCAATGGATTGACTGATATCCTTTGTCAAAGATCAGTTGGCTATAAGCTTTGGGAGTTATTTCTGGGGTCTCTATTCTCTTCCATTGGTCCACATGTCTGTTTTTATGCCAATACCATGCTGTTTTGATGACCACAGCTTTATAGTATATCTTGGGATCAGGGAGTGATATGCCTCCTACTCCATTCTTCTTACGCAGGATTGCTTTTGCAATACGAGGTCTTTTATGGTTCCAGACAAATTCTATAATTGTCTTTTCTAGATCTCTGAAGAATATCTCTGGTATTTTGATTGGAATTGCATTAAACATGTAGATTAATTTGGGTAGAATTGCCATTTTGATTATGTTAATTCTACCAATCCAGGAGCATGGGATGTCCTTCCACTTTTTTATGTCACTTTCAATGTCTTTTTTAAGATTCTCGTAGTTTTCTTTATAAAGGTCTTTGACTTTCTTAGTTAGGTTTATCCCTAGATATCTTATACATCTTGTGGCTACGGTGAAAGGGATTCCTTTCTTCCGCTCTGCTTCGTTCAACTTGTTGTTCATAAATAGAAATGCTATAGATTTTTGGATATTGATTTTGTATCCTGCCACCTTACTGTATTCACTTATTACTTCAAGCAGTTTTTTCATGGATACCTTTGGGTCTTCTAAGTATACCATCATGTCATCTGCAAATAAAGATATTTTCAACTCTTCTTTGCCTATTCGAATGCCTTTAATACTGTTCTCTTCTCTGATTGCAATAGCTAAGACTTCCAGTACTATATTAAAGAGCAGTGGAGAAAGTGGGCAGCCTTGCCTAGTACCTGTTTTCAGAGGAAAAGCTTTCAGCTTTTCCCCATTCAGTATAATATTAGCTGTAGGTTTTTCATAGATTGCTTTTATTGTGTTCAGAAATGACCCTTCTATACCAGTCTTACTGAGGGTCTTAATCATAAAAGGATGTTGTATTTTATCAAATGCTTTCTCCGCATCAATTGAGATGATCATATGGTTTTTATCTTTCTTTCTGTTAATGTGGTGTATTACATTTATGGTCTTGCGTATATTGAACCACCCTTGCATCCCTGGTATAAAACCTACCTGGTCGTGATGAATGATCTTTGTTATATGTTGTTGGATATGATTTGCGAGTATCTTGTTGAGAATTTTCGCATCTATATTCATCAATGATATTGGTCTGTAGCTTTCCTTTAAGACTTATATATTTCTGATCACTATATTTTTCTTCTTTTTTTTTGCACCTTAAACTTTTTCTTGACTAAGAAATTTTAAAAGCAGAAATAAGGGACTGAGAGGTAACATGGGGTTAAGGTGCTGGATTCCCACATGGTTGACCACTGCTGAACTGGTGGCTTGGGAAAGCACCCTGGGCATGTGTGGGTGTGTAGCCAAGATCTCAAGAGAAAAATGGAGAAGGGTTTGCTATGTGGCCATCCTTCTTGGGGGTGATTTCTCACTGTCTCTCTCTCTAGTGAATGTGCATGCCCAGTGGCAAAATCTTTAAAAAAAAAAAAAAAACAGAAACAAACTATTTTATGGCATAGTACATTAGAATCATTTGAAGGTATAGTCCTGAGATTATATGAATTTTTTCATGGACTAAGTACACACATACATCCATAAAGCAAAATACACATTGATATACTGAAAATATGTCCCTCAGTGGGATAACAAAATAATATTTACGGCTTCTGTTGTACCAATTTCATTCTGGAGAACATTCTTAAACCACAGAGACATTGATAATAAACCATGATAATATGAAGAGCTGAAAAACAGCAGCTGCATCTAGAGTTGATGGATAACTCCTCAGAGAGCATAAATTATCACCCTCCTAAAAAAATTAAAAATGAAGGAAACTAGAGATTTTTTTAAAATAAAACTAGTTATCAAAAGTAAAAGTACATATTTACTCCCCACGTTTTATGCTGTCTAGGGATATACTTTTCTTCTCAGCTAGATAGACTCTGAGACTCTTATTTAGCTACTTTGTATAAAATCTGAAAACTACAAATCACATTGTCAAGTTAATGTCTGATTTGAATATATGTTTTGAAAGCTAAAATTATCATCTTCATTCGCTACCTGACAATATCTGTAGTTTAAATGAGAGGGAATATACTGCCCACTTACCCCAACTGCCAAGAGCTACCATCCATAGTGGAAGAAAGAAATATATTTTATCAGAAATAGTTCAATTTGCTTTGCCCCTGTTTTTGTAAATGAATGCATTACCTAGTAGGAGACAGGATAAGAAGAGAAAATTGTCATTCACTATCCAAAATGAATTTGATTCACTTGGGGTAAAATATCCTTCCATATAATTGTAGAAGTCTAAAGCTCAGTCTACATAGAAGGCTGTCCAAGTTTTCACTCCACAAAGACAAAGCTTTTTCTTTTTCTTTTTCTTTTTTTTTTTTTTTTCCCATAAAGACAAAGCTTTTGTAAGTGAAAATGGAAACTTCTAATCAGGAGCTGAAGATACCAACAGATAAAATGTTGTCATGGAAAATACCATTCCAACGAATTCTGCCAATAAAGCTTTTTTTTCCAGTTCTTTTGGCCAACAGCACCATAAGTGAGGAAGGGGAGAGAAAAGCCAATATATATTTGAGTTCCTTTTATGTTTCACTTATTGCAACTCTAATTTATCCTCCTTTTGCAGATAAGAAATTTGAGTGTAGGAGAGTTTATATGATTCACTCAAAGTCATATGACTCACCCATAAACATGGCTGAAAATTGAACTGAGACTCCAAGTCACTTTGTATAAGCCAGCCTAGCAGAGTTCACAATTTCCCTGAGAAGAGATAGAGCAGAGAAGCAGATTTGGGTAAGAGAGAGTAGGGCTACAGCACAGGCAGAATGGAGCTTGCCCAGGACTGATGGTCAGGGATGTCCAGGCAAAGGTCAGGAATTGGGACAGCTCTGCACTGATATATATATATATAATATAATATTATATATATAATATTATATATATAATAT
>NW_006208147.1:1124329-1155731 GCF_000334495.1 Tupaia belangeri chinensis | reverse complement strand
AAAAAAAAAAAAAAAAAAAAGAGAGAGAGAAGAAAAAGAAAAAAAAATAACAGTGAAGATAAAAATATTGGTTGTTATTTTCTTAGTATTTTTCTGTTAGCCGTTGACATCATCCTTGAATATGGATTGGCTTTTGTGACTTATTATGGCCAATAGAATGCAACAGAAGTGACAATGTGCCAGTTCCTAGCCTGGTCCTCTTGAGATTTTGCAAACTTCCATTGCCATCCTAGACCTCTGCAAGCACCACCTGAATAAGCCCAGACTAGCTTTCTGGAGGATGTGGGGAAGAGAGCCATTCTATACCAGCCAGACTCCAGACAGTCTGCCAGCTGACCACAGATGCATAGCCGAGAGCAGCCAAGATCAGCCTGACCTGGCCAGGATCACTGGGTTTTTTCCCAGTCAACTGTATTCACATGAGCAACAATAAATGGTTGTTGTTTTAAGTCACTAAATTTTGGAATGATTTCTTATGCATCAATAGATAACTGAAAAAGCTCCTTCCAATTTGAATTTACAATAATGCAGTTCTTATGCCCTAAATCCGCATCACAAATAGACTGAAACAAAAGGCTGCTGAGTACAAAGAATGTTTTTTCCTTATCTCTTCTGTTTATAAAGGTCCACCACTGTCATCACTGCCTTGACTGCTCCTGTTCAGAGAGAGCAGATGAAAGCACAGTTATCTAACTAATACAACCTCTTAGAAGAGCTTATGAAGAAAGGAATAAAAAAAATATGGTATTACTTTCCTTCACCTAAATACATTCTGTAATAAGGTACAATATATACAAATGATTAAACATCAAATGTTGGGTTTCTTTTCTGTTTATGCTGACTTTTAATTTAGATGTAGCTTGATTTTCATACAGCTTCATACAGTAGAAGCTCTATGAACGTTGTACATTCAAATAGGTAGGAGATTCTACCTCTTAACTTTAAATAACATTAACATTCAATGCAAATTTTCCATGAATCCATTTAACTAAGTGGAAGTGGCTTATTGAAATAATTGAATCATCTGAGCACTCAGTTATAGGTGTTATTTTAGGGGATTCTGGTATAGCTACATATCAATCCCTATGGTCTCTCTACTTATGCATTCTATGGGCTTACTAATCCCTTATCCCTGCAGATATCAACAAATACAACTTTGTTCTTCAAGAAGAGAATGTGAAATCTGTTTTTGTCCAATCTTAATTAAAATAAATGACCAGTTATATTTCAGTATGGACAAGAAAGCTGACATACAAAGAACACAGTGTCATAATCCGAAAAAATCTTTTTGTTCTGTTATGTTGCAAAATGCCTTTCTATGGACTAATTTTTTTAAAAGGGGGGGGGAGGTGGAAAATGAAACAGAATATTTACAACCAATGAGCTAAATAAAGAGTCTTGTAGCTGACCTTAACTCATGGGCAAGGTTGTAAAATAAAATTTGACTGTTTTTTGCTCTTGTTCACAAGTTCAAGATACTCATCGAGTTTCTTGTTAATTCAACTTTCAGATAAATATGGCATATAGGTCATAGTATCTAATTTTGCTCCTTCAAAATACTACAGTAAAGGAACTTTTTTCTTTAAAAAAATATATAACATAGGGATGGCCCTAGAGCCTAATGATCAAGAGGGCTGGATCCCACATGACTGACCATAGCTCAAATCCCAGCTTCAATGGCTTGAAAAACATACCAAGTGCATGTGTACTTATGCTCCAAATCCTGACAGGATGGAACAGTGATGTGATCAAACCCTATGGTGGAGTGACTTTTCTCAGTCTCTCTTTCTTTATCCAGTGCACATACCTTCAACAATTAGAAATATATAATATATATAATATATATATATTTACACACACACACACACACACACACATATATATATTCCTTTCTATTCACCTCAATTGGTTTTTCTATTTTATTCCCTTTAGTAACAACAGCTTCCACTATGGCTTAAATTCTTCTCATATTATTTGCTTAGCTAATCATTAGATACACATATTTTGGGGAGGCTACATGGTATAATGGATAATGGATATGGAGTCCAATATGGGTTTGATACCAAATCTGTGACTTTTAGCATGTCATATTTCTCTCTCTTCTTCTCTCTCTTCATAAATAAAGAATATATGAAAAGTGAAATGATAGTGTCTACTTTTATGCTCAGCACATGCAATAGGTACTTGGGACATTACATTGGAAGATGGTGAAACATCTTCCCTACCATCTCCCCTGTCAGACTCACATCTTTTTCAGGAAAAATTCTGTGACTAAGGATAATTTTGTTATAAGTGATGGAATAACAGAAAGCAAGCCCAAACCAGATTAAGCAAAACAAAGAGTTGGTTTATGTAATTGAAAAACCAACAGGAATATTTTCCTTCGGGCATTGCTCAGTCCAGAGATCCAAGGTGCTTGTGTTCTCCACCTCTCAAATAAGCTCATTGCATAGGACTCTTATGATTGCGCCAACAGAAAAGGCAGGATTGTAATTGGGTTTCCTCACCTTCTGCATTCCTAAGCCTGGGAGAAATTGTGGGTTCATAGCCACTCTTTGGCTCCTCATCCACCAGTGGTAAATTATTTCTACCAAGAAATAAATTTATGATGGTAGTGAGTTTACCATTCAAAGAACAGAATGGACACCATAAAGAAAAAGAGGGGGTTTCTCGGTTACCAGTGGGAAGGGAAAAGGATACAGAGAGAGGAAACTCAACTGATGAGCCTTCAAGGAGTTCCCTATGTAGCACTGATTAACTAGGATTTTGCTTAGTTTGAGGAAAAGGAAAAAAAAATCATTATCTTTTGACCCTCCTGTGTGTGTGTGTGTTTTAAAATTTACCTGTGAGATAGTCAATAAATCCTGCAATAAATAAATTATTCAGCTGCAACATCCCCAGGTCCCAAAAGTATACTACAGTTTCGAAGAAGCCAAGCCCTAGGAGAAGAATGATGTAAACTGGGTAGGAATGGCATGATCAGTGCTCTTATTCCTGAAGTTCTATTTCTTCTTTGGGTTATGGAGCAGGTGAATGAAGAATCAAGTCGTGATGAATGTTAGCCAATAAGACTAAAGCAAGTGCTTCAACAATAGCCTTCTGTGATACAAGCTCTTTCCATACTGGATTGAATACTGTAATATCACCTGACCATGCTTCACGGTAGGACAATGCTTGGGCTAAAGAAGCCCGAGATGAACTGTGATAATACGTAAAACACTAAGTTCAGCATCTGGCATATAGTAAGGGCTCTATAAACAATAAACTTTAGTTCATTCTTCCACCAAGCTATGGAATTATAATTTACTTTCAGTGAGACATTGGCTTCTTTATCATAGCAAGAGAGGATGGATACACAGTGTACCTTTTCTACCACCATCTGTGACTATATGGCCTTTAGAGGGAGAGATGGTCTTGGGAAAAAAACATTTTACTAATCACTATTTAAGTGCAGCATGGTAGCAACCTAACCACCCAGTAAACCATCATAGCAAGAACACATTTTTAGTTTCTCATTCTCTTGATAGTGTTATGAAAACCTTTTCTTTTTTTTTCTTTTAATGTAAAGTATCAGGCCAGTTGGCAGTGTGGTGTGGTGAAAGTGACTGGATCCCACATGGCCGACTACACCATTAGAGTCACAGACCTGGAAGATTGAAAAACACAAGTGGCATGTAGGTGTGAGTGCCCAAAATCTTGAAAGGAGAGGGGGAAAGAGGATTTAGCCATGGCTATCCTTCTTGTAGGGGGTGCCGCCTTACTCTTACTTTCCCTCTCTCACTCTCTCTGTCTCTCTTTTTGGCAAGTTCATATGCATTATAGCTAATTAAAAACAAAACCAAGTAATAAAAAGACAACGTAAGTATGTAGGATTATATCTACTCTCCCAGTCTGGTTAGCTGCTCTTAAAATCTAACATTTTTTCAAGATATTTTTAGAAACCAATTTATGTCTCTATTGCCTAGTTTCACACTGATCAAACTTTTGTTGAGCCTCCCCCCCCCCCATTATCTGTTTGTGAATGCCTTTCCAATTTTGGTTACCTGTTAGCTCAGATTTCTGATTCATTCTCAAACCTTCTGTTTTTGAAATCTTAGAAACAGTATTTTTCAGTTCCCACTACCAATCAACTTGTCAACAGTATACCTTGATCCACCAAGAGCAAATTAATATCACACAGACACTAGCAATGTGGCATTAGGTAGAGGAAATTGGAGGCAATCCACATATTCTCCACAATCCTTTGGTCCACTCTAACAATACATATTATATATGTATACCCGGCTGTGGGAGGGTGCTTGGAAAATGCTCTTCACCTGTCAGCTCTTTCAGGCTCTGTCTCAACTTCAGAGAGCTTGTTTGCCAAAAGCCATGCTCTTACCAGAGTCATGCACATTTAGCCTTGTAATGGTGAATCCCTGCTCCAAAGTTCCTTACCAGCTTGCCAAGGCATTTCCAGATTTGCATCTCTGGGTTCATTCTCCACTCAGTTTTGCTTCCTCTTCTTTCCTTCTCAAGTTTCGATGCCTAATATATGTCTTTCACTCCAAACTCTTAGTGTCTGCTTTAATTGAACCTGACTGTGGCTAACCCCAATTCTCTTTACCACCTGACCAAAACATCACACCCAAGTTTTCCCCGTAATTTCCAATAAGAGGTATATGTGATGAAATCCCGTTATTTAAAAAGAGCAGTTCAGTAAATCTTAAAGAATTTGCTATAAGAAAATTGTATCCGTATTTGGTAGTAAGGCATCTGTTTAGTAAGTCCATTCTAATTTTTCAACATAGAAATCCCAAAGAGAGCAAGCATATGGGCTGGTAGAACTGACGCTCAGTCTTTGTGTACTGTATAAAGTGAGACAAGCTAATATTCAAGCCAAGGTTGTATATTTTTAGGGATGATTAGAAACACACATTCAACATCATCATGATCAACATAGCTATTTCCGTCATATGTCTTAAATGCTGTAAGTGTAAAGGAAAGCACAAATGTCTTCATTATAGATACATATTTCTATAACGATCTGTTTCCATATTTCACCCAAGAGCAACATATTAATATTATTTCTGCTAGGAACTAAATTTATCTTTTCCAGTTTTCAGTTAATGAATGTAAAACTGATTATGTTAAAGCAGAATGGTTTGGCCTATCATTAAGTAATATAAGCCAAGAGCCATCACAATAAATGTAATTATAATTTTTAATAAATCCCTAAACAGGAAAAAATGGTTTCTGGGTCATAGATTGTCCATTTTATTGAAAAAAATAATTTATCACAAAGCAGAAAGTCCCTGGGATTACTGGTCTGGGTCACCTGAGAATTTTACAACCTTTCAGATTTTGAATTTGTTTCACTATTATCATTTCATTTCTGTAATTCTCTATGTTGATTCTGAGGGTGCCGTAAAGACTTGGTTAATTGTGATGGCCTTGTTTTTTAATAACTATAAAGGAGCAGCACTGAAGCTTTATTTGAGGTTTTATAATTTATATTTCCAAAAATATTACTCCATTTGTTTTATTTAGGTTTGTGTGTGTGTGTGTGTGTGTGTGCTTGAAAACCACAACCTTTTCACTTGCCTCTATACCGCACTTATGGCACAAAGTGATCAAAGTGTTCTTCATGTTCACTTAGTCTCTCTAGATCAAGCCACCCTGCTTCCTTCTCAGAACTACTACAGCACTTATCGGAGCCACAGTTCATTTTTCTTTTAAAATTACTAACTGCCTGGTATCTGACTTAAAGGATACATTGTTTCTTCATGTAGGTAAGCCTAAAAAAGACAGGAACTCCATTATTGGAGACAAGGGCAGATTTCTTTTTTCTATTTATTCACTGCTGACTGAGTTGTAAGAGCTTGAACATTTCCATCTTTCACCTTTTAATCTGAATCCCTATTTTTTATTCAGGATGCTCTGCTAGGCACTCTGTATATGGGGACTCTTCAATGCTATGTCCTAATGTTCCTCTATTATGTTACTGATCAAATTCTCTCATACACTATTGACTATAGTGTAGTGAATATTAACTGTCCATGGCACTGGCTGAGCAAATTAAGGTATCAAAAGTATCTTTTATCACTCTCTTCTTGAGTAATGTATGTTGTACAGAAATAGACAAATTCATTATTTATCATTGTGTATTATTAAAGAAAAATATTGGTCATATAGTGGTGCAGTGGTAATGCAACTGGACTCACCTGGGAAGGTCCTTGCTTCCCATGAGCACTCACATAGATGCCTGTGACTTGGGCTGGCTGAGGTTGGAGGTGGACCAAGGTGTGAAGACCCTGTTGGGAATGCTGACTCTATGTCTGTCTCTATCTCTCATAAAAGAAAAAAAGAAACTTAAAAAACCCAATAATTTAATAGACACTTAGTAAAGGAAAAAGAAATCTAACATTTCCTCTCCCTTATGTATTTATTACATTTAGTGAGTGACTCTTTTGGAACATAGATTTCAACTAACTTAGGACAGAACAGTATTGAGAAAAATTAAGATTGCATCTAAAGATGGGAAAGATGGGAATTTTAAAAATCTCTTAAAATCATAAAATATAAAATATATAACTTGAACAGGCAGGATGAGTCCCCCAAGTGACACATTTCCATTAGCTGTTTCTAGCATCATAGAGAGAAGTCCCTCCACTGGTCTAGGCTCTGCCAAACATTTATTACCACTGACATTTTTTTCACTCCCTTAACCCTACTCCCTTTAATTTTCCACCTTAACTATGTCCCCTGGATCTATTTCACTACAAGGAAAGCAGGATGAAATTGTATGTACATTCTTCTTACCTTCTGTGTTTAAGTGAAACATGGCTTGCCATAGAAAACTCCCTCTCCAAGCTTCTTTTTTTCCTAAAAAGCAGCCCTCTCACTCCATAGTAGAGAAAGGAGGCTGTTAATGAACCAAATGTCTGTGTCATTCATTTATACGGAAATACTCTGGCCTCCCACCCTCACCCCACAATGTGATGCAATTAAGAGGTGAGGCTTTGGGGAGTTAACTAAGCCATGAAAGCTCCACCCTCATTGCATTTATACATGGAATGGAATTAGTGCATTTGTAAGAAGGAAGTCCTCATGAATGGGACCAGTATCCTCATGAGACACGAGATATTGTGCTTTTTCTCTCTGCTGTCCGTCATATGAGGATGCAACTAGAAGATGCCATTTGCACACAGGAAGAGGGTCCTTTGCCTGGATCAGACACTGGATCTACTGGCACTGAATTCCCAACCTCCAGGACAGGAAAGAATGTTGCTCAAATAACCTGGTCAGTAGTAATTTGTGATGGCAACTTAAACAGACTAAAACAGAGGCCAAAATGGCTTCCGGACAAATATTCCACCATCTTCATGTGGAACACCCTATGCTTTTGAAGCCCATTCTATCAACCCTCTCCTTATTGGATTCTTGGGCACTTTGAGAATACTCATTTTTCCCACCCCAATTTCTGCCATTCTCTGGATTATTTGATCACATTGACTTATGTCCTTGACTCTTTCAGCATTCTGGCCTGTTAGTTTCTTGATCTCTTTGTATTTAAAGACCATCTCTTCAATTCCATTTCAGCTAATTACTCTCACAGTCATAGGTCATGACTTGGATCACAACATCACTCAGCAGTTTCTCTGCCTCTAAAGTTAGAATAAACAAGAGTTAGGATGTAACTTCTTGCACTGACAATGACCACCCCTCCATTGATCTTTCTCACTAAAGATCTTGCTTTTTATCAGAATCTCTAATACATAGACATCTGTAATCCATTAATGTATTTTAGCCTCTTATTTCTCTCTGTGGTTTGAAATACAAGATGCCTGGATCAGTTATGGTGTTGGATATATTTGTTTTGTACCTGCAGACTCATTATCTACATTTTTTTTTTATCTTTCTCTATACTTTGGGCTGTATCAATCCAATAAGAGAGGACTTAGGATATAGGTAAAAAGTATGATAATAAAGATTAAACTATTTAATGGCAGAACAAGGTTTTTCAAAATGTGATATTTAGAGCAACAGAAAATATATAAACCTTATATACCCTCTCAAAGTAGCAATGATAACAACTAAAAAATTTTTTTTTAAAAAGACATTGAAGGCAGAATAAATTTGCCTACACCTCAACTCTAATATTTGAGTAAAAGGATATCATGTAAAGACAATACATCAAATAATAATACAAGAATATTTAACAGTACAAAATCAAACAGTAAGAATGATTACACTGAGGAACCAGCAGATGGCATAATGGTTACGTTGCAGGACTCCCATGTAGTTGACTGCAGTTCAAGTCCTGGTCACAGTAGTTTAACACTCATGTGTGTGTGTGTGTGTGTGTGTGTGTGTGTGTGTCCAAAATCCCGAGAGGAGACTGGAGGAGAAGGGATTGTGATGTGGTTGTTCCCGCTTGGTGGGGTTGATTTCTTGCTTTCTGTCTCTCTGTCTCTCCAGCAAGTGGACATGCCCTATAGCAAAAATCTCTCTTAACAAAAAAATAAGAATGATTATATTGAAATATTACATTGTACTTGTATACAAATAGACAGTTGACTTATAGAAAAGAATAGAAAGTTTGGAAATAAACCCAAACACGTGCTAGCATTCAGTGCAGAGTAAAAGTAGATTCCCAAATCACCAAAAAAAGATAAACCACCCAATAAATGGTGTAATGGTGTTAGAGCAATTGGATAGTTTGCTGGATCCATACCTCACATTGCACTGAATAAGCTCCAAAAGAATAAAAATATAAATTTTCAAAAATATTGCTGAAACCAAAAAAATCCAGATGTTATAATAGAAAACAATCACTTCTACTAATTTTAAAATAAATGTTTAAATTTAAAAATAAAGTTAAAACTCCTGCATGTCAAGAAATACTATAACAAATCAAAAGGAAATAATATGTTAAGAAAGAAATATTTGCAACTTACCAAGGGCTCTATCTCTAATATTAAGAAATTGAGAAGAACACGGCCAATAATTGAAGGGAAAAAATGGATAGAGATTATGACTGCTATAACAGTTCACAGAAAAGACAGAGAAAAGATGCTCAGGCTCCCTTATTATGCAAGCAATGCAAATTGAAACTATACTGGCATACATTTCCTCACTTACTAGAATGGCAAAAATCCAAATATTTGCTTGTACTCCATGTGGTAAGGCTCTAGGGAAAAGACACTCTCCTACACTACATTCAGAATTTTAATTAGTATCACTCTTACAAAGGCAACTTGGCAAACCTTCATAATTACAAATGCATATACACTTTGTCCCAGAAATTTCACTCCTAGAAATTAACTTTACCACTACTTCTACATACATGATATATGGTGTATATATGTTTATCCACTCAGTAGGAACCTGGGTAGATAATGTATTTAATCCAAGCACACAATCAAATACCATATAGCCATTAAATACTAAGGAAGAACTCTATATCCATCAGTGAGGTATCTTCAGTTTGCCCTTGTGATTCAATTTAATTACATTTTTTAAATAAAATCTAATCTATTGCCTAATTTCATAAAGTTTTACTGAAACATGGCTGTATCTGTTCACTTATGTATTGAATATGGCCACTTTCATACTACAATGACAGAGATGAATGGTTGTAAGACAAACAATATGACCTGCGAAGTCTCAGATATTTACTACCTGATCCTTTCCAGTCTCAGACCTGGTGGCTTGTGTTTTCACTTTCTCTCTCTCTCTTTCTCTGACTCTTTCTGGTGAGTGCACCTGCCTTATAGCAAATTAAAGATAATGGTAATAATAATGAATAAAATTTTAAAAAATGAATTTGGAGATTCCTTAAAAATCTACAATTAGAACTACCATATGATCCAGCAATCCCACTCCTTGGTATCTACCTAAAAGACAGAAGAATACTTAATCGGAAAAGTTCTTGCACATCAATGTTTATTGTGGCACTATTCGCAATTGCTAAGTCATGGAAACAATCCAAATGCCCAAAAAACAGATGAATGGATAGAAAAACTGTAGCATATATACTCCATGAAATACTATTCAGCCATAAAAAACAACAAAACCCTGGCTTTTGACAGGAAGTGGATGAATATGGAAGACTTACTGCTGAGTGAAGCAAGCCAGGCTATGAAGGAGAGGCATTGTATGTTCCCACTTAATATATCCTGAGTGTCCACACTCTATGACTGAAACTGATTGACTAGAGGATATAGAAACACAGTATATAGATGTAAATACCAGATATAGTGTGTGTGAAAGAGGAGGGTCTGAGGAAGGACATTTAGAAGAGAAATAGGGAGGCAAAGCATTAATGGGACAAAGAAATGTGGTATTTTCTGTTGAAGATATTTTATAGTTTTACCAACTGTACTAGGGAGGAATGTTCACCTGTTGAAATATTCATTTTGTAAGCTAAATAATGTGATTGAATGTATAAAAGAAAATGAAAGAAAAAAATTAAAGAAAAAATTTTTATTAAAGTACAGAGAGTGCCCATGTGCCTACTGACTCCACACACATTATCAATATCTTACATCAGGGGGACAAATATGTCACAACTCCTGAACCTACATTGACACATCAGTATCAACCAAAATCCATAATTTACATTAGAGTTCACTGTTAATGTTGTACATTTATTTCCCTGCATTTTTTTTCTTTTGCCAGAAGGCATGTACATTTACCAGGGAGAAAAGAAGAAGGTAAGAAAGCACACACACAGCCCCCACCCCACCCCATGAAAAATGGTTATGCTGAAATCCCTTCCTTTCTATCTCTCTTTCTCCTTGGGACTTTGGGGACATACATACATATGCCTGGCATGTTTCTCAAACTGCTGGGTCTGGGACTTGTACCGCACAGTTCAGCCACATAACCACTCAGTGATGACTATCTTCCAAAATAAGGTGAGAAAAAGCACTCCAGGTTCCAAGATCAAAGATGGCCTCAGATCTCTGGCTTATCTTTCCTTTTCCAATCAATATCAGGGATTTGTAGGATCTCCTTTAAATAAAGTAGCAGACTGGTTAAATTAACATGCATGCACTTTCAACATAAGGAGTCCATTTCTGAATGCCTACATCTATATCCATACTAGGAAACAGAAATATTTTTCTCAGTTATGTTTTTTACTCCCTTCACTGGAATTTAAAAATAATTCTGGTGGTGATTTATAGAGATAACATCATATAGAAAGTTAACTCAATATGCAGTGCATAGGCAAACCATTATAGCTGAAGAGCAAGTCAGAAAAGCCAGGTTGTTAAGGATGTCATTAATTTGGTCAATTTTATTATTTTGAAAAGATCTTAAAAAACAATCTTTTTCTGGGAACCAGCAGTTAGCGTAATGGCTATGTCGCTGGACTCCCACATAGTCGACCGCGGTTCACATCCCGGACCAGGTGGCTTAAAACTCACGCCGGGCACGTGTGCGTGCATGCCCAAGATCCCGAGAGGAGAATGGAGGAGAAGGGATTGTGGCGTGACCATCCCCCCTGGGGGGTGATTTCTCGCTTTCTGTTTCTCTGTCTCTCTCTGTCTGTCTGGTGAGCGCACGCGCCCTATAGCGAAAACCTCTCCAAAAAAAAAAATTTTTTTTCTAAGCAATAATGCCTATGCATAGCTCCCCTCACCCCAGTGTAAAGTATTAAAAATAATTGGAAAATGACTGTAAATACTTGGAAAATGACTGTCGAAGTCTGTCCTCTGCTCAGGGATTTGTTTGTTATCTCAAGTAGTCTAGAATAATGGTTAAGAGGATGAGTTCTGGAGCCATATTCCTTGAATGAATCATGGATATGCCGTTTATGAGCTCTAGCAAACACCAATGATTCTGTTCTCAGGTCCTCTTAGATCCCTCTGAAAGTTCTGCATGCATATCCTCCAGCTCCTATGTGCTTTTCTTCTAGAGACATACAATGTGACTTCCTTCAAAGAACCATCCTTGGGTCTTTCTGGAACTTCTTGTCAGACAGGTAGGAAATTTGAGATGCTTAAAAATTCATGCCCCTAGGGTGGTATGACCATTACTGACTGAACTAGATTGTGAAAGCCCAGATCTAGTGCCTTGAAGTTGGGCAAACTTTGTGCAATTCACATTTAAGAGATTCTCTCATGATCAGGCTGGGACTAAGACATGACTGAAATTGCACGATTGCTTCGCTTCTCTCCTTATGTTTCCTGCTGCTTCTTCTCCCTTACCCATTAGTCCTAACAGCGCTTCCTTAATAAATCACTTGCACAAATAAATTCATGTCTTCGGGGTTTTTTCCTTAAGAAATCTGATCAAATACATTTTCTAGCTGATCGTGAGTGAACAACTTAGCTACTCCATTAACTCTAATATCCTCATTTGTAAAATGAGGGGCTAATAAGGTTGTTATGAGAAACAATATGAGATAAAGTTTTGAAAGAACTCAGTGTCACATCGTTAGCACTCACAAAATGTTAACTCCTAATTTTGTGAAGAAACACTTTAAATTTATTGAGCTCAAATATGAGTCATGTATTTATTTTGCTCAAAATGATTAACATTCCAATTTTTGACATTTCCTATGATAAAAAACGGTTTCTAGAAGTATGTCACCTTGTAGATATTTCTAAAAAATATAAACACATATAATCTATCATTCGAGGTAAAGATGACATTTTAACAAAAAGAAAAAACTCAGGCAACAGAAAGATCATTTTGAAGAAGAATATTTGAAATGTTTTAATCATAATGCTGAAAGTAGTATAAAGTATCACCATAACATGTTCATATCTGAATATTACAAACCTGGAACAGAATGTTCCATTTAACAACTTTTCAAAAGGTTTCAGTGACTTATTAATTCAACTTTAAAAACACAAAAATGCAATTCTTTCCAACTAGCACTTAAAAAAAATAAATGATTGACATAATGGAAGAAGAAAATTTACTCTTGAAGAAAAAAATTGTTTTATAATTTATCGTATGAATTAAGAGAAGCATCATCATTCAGTAAGCACAGCCAATAATACAATATTTTCCATTTGTAGCTTCATTTTCCCATACCATTTTTTTAAAAAAATTATTTATTCATTCGTTTATTTTAATTTGACCAGTGAGAGAGGTACATAGAGAGAATGGAAAAGTGAGAAAGCAAGCCACCAGGTCCAGGCATTGAACCATGGTCAGCCATTTGGGAATGTCCAGCACCTTAACCACCATGCCACCTGCTGGTCCCCACCCCATACCATTTTTTTTAACTTAGCACTCATAGAAAGAGTTATTAGATAAACACCAAGAAGTTTAAATTGTATATCAGAAAGTATTAATACATGATTTTTAAAAGATAAATTTAATTTTATGGGTTTCAATACTTATAATTATTTTAGCAATACAAAAAATTATAATATAAAAATAATGTAATGCAATATATTAACATATTTATTTACTCTTTAGTCCTTACTAAATTTATTTCATATATGACATATAATTTGGTATTACTATATAAATATGACTGTGATTTGTAGGATCTCCTTTAAATAAAGGAAATAAAATAAAAATCACTTTTTGGTCACCAAATATATATTTTATTATTTTTCCTACATATTCTGTCCTTCATTATTCCAACAACTCAAAACCCATTCAGTCACTGAGCCCATTTCACTGTTAGAATCGCTTAGGGTATATTGTCCTTTACATCAAGTACAAATACTGCTTGTAAACCAGAAAACTGCAAACACATTATAAATTGTATCCACTCATATCCAACATATGCCAGGGACAGAGTAGACAATCATGAAGTTGCCAAAGAAATAACCACCAACCTATATTCCAATGAACATAGTAGTGTTTTTCAAGAAAGAACATGAAATAACACCATATGAAGTAAAAATTTAGAAATGTAATAGAAAAAAAAACAGGCATATTGGTGAGCATCTATAATCCCAGAAACTTGGGGAGGCTGAGGCAGGAGGATTGTGAGGTCCAGGCCAGGCAGTATAGAGAGACCCTGTTTGAAAAAGAGCGGGGCAGGTGGCACTTGACTGTTAGACCCATCTGGGAGGCTGAACCAAGAGGATAATGACAGGGTGGAATCCTATTTTGAGAAGTAAAGAAGAGGAAGGTGGGAAGGGAGGAAGAGAAGGAATTAATAATTAAAATAAGAGTATATACATGCCAAACTCAAAGGCAAATTAAAAAATATAAAAATTGAGACCAACAGATGGTATACTGGTTATGTTGCTGCACTCCCATGTAGTAGACTATGGTTTGAATTTCAGATCCAGCGGTTTAAAACTCACACTGGGTGCATGTGCATGCATGCCCAAAATCTCAAGAGAATAATGGAGGAGAAGGGTTTGTGGTATGGCCACTCCTCTCAGGAGTGATGTCTCACTTTCTGTCTCTCTAGTGAGTGCACATGCCCTATAGCAAAAATCTCTCTCTTAAAAAAAAAAAGTACACACACACACACACACATACATATATTCACACATATATGTAGCAAAGATCTCTCTCTTAAAAATACACACACACACATATAAATTATACATAGTCTTAAGAAAGCATGAAATAAGATGCATTTAAGAGCAGTTATTTTAATGTTACTATATAAATATGACTGCTACATCACTTAAATAGAGAGAAGAACAATAGACAGATACAAAAAAAGAGAAACTTGTATAAATTTTTTTTCCCTCAAAAGTTTGTGTGATAAAACATTTGGTGAGTTGGGACCAGCAGTTGGGATAATGGCTATATCGCTGGACTCCCATGTAGTAGACCGTAGTTCGAGTCCCAGACCCAGCGGCTTAAACTCATGCCAGGCACGTGTGTGTGTGTGCCTAAGATCCCGAGAAGAGGATGGAGGAGGAAGGATTGCAGTGTGGACACTCCCAGGGGTGTGATTTCTCATTTTCTGTCTCTCTGTCTCTCTCTCTGTCATTCTGGTGAGCACACGCACCCTATAGCAAAATCCTTTCCAAGTTAAAAAAAAAAAAAAAAGGTACATAAGGCTGTTCTCAAAGATTCTGAAGATCCAGAAGAATGACCTAAACCTACCAATGTAAAAATAGTTTAATACAGCAGACAATAAAAATGAAACCCAACTACATGTTGTCCACAAGAAGCTCAATTTAAATATGAAAATTTTGGTAGCTTAAAAGTAAAGCAATGAAGTAAAATGGGTACTATAATAATACTAATCAAAAGATACCAAGAAGAACTATATTAAGTGTATATTTCTTAATTCTGAAGTTTACATTGACTAAAATTAATATGGGGAGGTAGGTATATAAATATAAAGGAGTCAGTTCAAGATTACAAACAATTTTAAATGTGTATACACTTAACAATGGAGCATCAGTAATGGTAAATGGAGCATGCATAATAGTAAAAAGTTTAACTACTTTCCTTTAAGAACAGGAGAACAGGAATGATTATCAATTGGAATTATAATTATAATTGTATTATAAGGAACAATACTGAAATGGAATTATCGATTCCATTTACCATTTTTCTGAAATTTGTATCAGCATTTAAAAAAGACAAGAAAATGAAACATAAGACTGAATACCAAATATCGGTGAAGGACAACATATTGAGAATATGTTTCCTTGTTCTGAAGTTTGCATTGACTAAAAAGAATATAATGGAGTATGTAAATATAAAGGAGTCAATTCAAGATTATAAGCAATTTTAAACATGCATGCACTTAGTAATGGAGCATCAAAATATATGTGGCAAAATGGATTGGACTGAAAGGAAAATAAACAAATTTTCTATTACTGTGAACTACTACTATAGTAGTTGGAGATTTCCACATCCTTTTGTCAGGAAATTACAGATGCAACAGGCAGGAAATCAGAAAGGATATAGATGACTTGAACATCGCCATCAATCAACTTGATGGAATTGATATTTATAGACTATTCCATCCTACTACAGTGAAATATATGATCTTCCCAAATTGGTCTGGGACATTCACCAAAAGAGGACTAAATTTTAGGCCATAAAAAAATTCCTTAAAAGATCTGAAACACTAGTCTAGTATCAGGCCACAGTGGAATTACTCATCAACTAGAAATTAAAAGAAAAGTAGCTGTAATGTTCCCCTTCTATTTGAAAATAAAACAAAACACTTCTAAATAGCCCATAGTACAGAGGTCTCAGGAGAAATTTTTTTAAAAAGTTAACGAAATGAAAATGACAGCAAACCACCAGGTCCAGATGGTTTTCCTAATAATTTCTACCAAACGTTTAGGGAAATAATGAACTCAAACACATCAAGGAACAAGAGAAGGAGATACATTTCCTAACTAATTTCATGAGATCAACATAACCTTGATTATAAAATTTTGAAAAAACTTCACCAGAAAAGAGCAAAATATCTCACATGAATATACATAAGAGAAAACTCTAACCGAAAGGCTATCAAACAAAATCCAGTGATATATAAAATCAACACCAAGTGAATTGATTTCAGAAACCCACAGTTGGTTTACTATTTCAAAATATACCAACATATTTTTACTATATTAAAATGAAATAATGGGAGAAAAAAAACCACTTGGAAAATTCAGCACTGATACATGATTTTTAATATAGAAAAACCAAAGAGAAAAAGGTTTAAATATGATAAAGAAAATTCAATTTTATAGACTCTATGACAAAAATCACTCATGCATAATGGTAAAACATTTATTTCTCTTTGAGAATGGGAAGAATTAGAACTATTATCAATTCCATTTACCATTTTTTCTGAAGTTTGTACCAGCATAAGTAAAAGCAGAAAATGAAATAAAAGACTGAATACCAAGGTGTGGACCAAGGACGGCTGCACTCTCAATGACATCCTACTGCTAGAGATGTAAAACAGCCCAACCTCTTTGCTGAACGACCAACAAATAATGATACATGCATACAATGGGACATTCTTCAGCAAAGAAAAGCAATGGTTTATACCCAACAACATGGATGAAGTTCAAAAATATTCTGCTCAATGAAAGCAGCTTAGCAAAGGAGTAAGAAATGCATGGCTCTTTTTTTGTCATCTTTATATTAATTTCTCACACATATAATCATTGTATCTCTTTATGGGGTACTATAAGATTTTTCAAAGCATTTATACAGTTTGTAATAATCACATGGAGGATATGACTACATTACCATCCCCAACGTTTATCATTACTTTGTATTATGTACATTTGAAATTTGCTCTATTGGAATTTTTTGCAAGCATATGTTAACCTGTCACCAACATTCTGTACTTTACAGTGATAGACTGTTCTGTGATCTGTTCTATTTGTTCACATGCAGCCTTGTGTCTTTAAAACAACTTCTTCCAACGTCCCCCTTCCCCAATCCAGTTGTTGATCTCTCTATGTCTAGGCTATTGAGCCCAGGTTCTATTTTTATTTCTCTTAGAGAGAGAGAAAAAGAAAGAGAAAGGGGTGGAGAAAGAAAGACAATATCCTCAAAAGGGTCTTATTCCATAACCTCCCTACTCACCTGCAAGCCTTTTAACCAGCCAGGACACAGGTATACTTCACATATACCTACTGTGTACATGTCAAGCAGGAACTAAACCCCAAATTTCTATAGAGCTTCCAGCATCACAGAGTGTTGCATTATCACTGTACCATCATGACAGGCCAATGGTTCTAGTTATATGAAATTTCAAAATGGGAAAAATTAAACTAATGTTAGAAGTAGTCGAGTGGGCAGGGGGGTGGGGTGTGAATGACCACCAAAGGACAAAAGAGAGTATGGTGGGTTAGTGAAAAAGTTTCACATCTTGACAGTTTCAGTAATGACATTTGTGAGGACTCAACAAATATTCAGATGTCTTCTGTCCATTTTGTTGTATAGAGATTATTCCTTAATAAAATGTATTTTTAAAAAACTAAATCTACCAAAGTATCAAATAAAGCATGTATCTTAGAAGAAACCTAATGAATGATACATAAGTACCAGACTAGCCCCATAGCACAGTGCTTGGGTACTGAGTACTGGGAGTCAGATCCCGTATGGCTGACTGTGGTTCAAATCCCAGCCCCAAAGGCTTGGGAGATATGTAGGCATGTATGCATGCATGCCCCAAACCCCAACAGGATGGAGAGGTGGAGAAGAGGGGATTGTAGCACAACCATGTCCAATGGGGAGTGCTTTCTCTTTGTCAGGCATGTGCACATATCTTTTGACTATATATATATATATATATACACACACACACGTACCATTAGACTATAAAACATTATTAAGAAAAGTAAAGACCTAAATATTACAAAGATTATACCACTTTCATGAGTAAGAATTATTAACACTTCAAAAATTTTTGTTTTGCACAATAGATTACAGATTCAATATTATCATAATTCAAATCTCTTTAAAGATTTGTATGTTATTTATAATAGAAATCTGATTCCAAAATTTATATTCAAATAAAAATGGTCAAGATTAACCAAAGCATTCTGAAGTAGTCAAAGAACTTGCACCACTGGATTACAAGCTCATTATAAACCTACATTAATTAGCAGTGTGATAGTTGCAGAAAAAGAGACAAATAGAGGGACCAGCAGGTCATGTGGTGAAGGGCACTAGACTCCCACATGGCCGACCACAATTTGAGTCCCAGACTGGGTGCTTGCTTTCTCACTCTCTCTCTCATTCTGTCCCTCTCTGGTCAAATTATAATAAATAAATAAATAAGAATAAATAAAATTCAATAAAATAATTTAAAAAAGAGAGCGAGAGACAAATAGATCCATGGATCAAAACACACAGTTCACAAATAGAATCACACATATATGACCACTTCAGGGATGCTGAGGAAGATGTATGTCTAATAAACAGTGTTAGAGCAATCATATATACTATATATATGTATATACTAATATATATATAGTATATATGATATATAATATATATTATATACACAATATATTAATATACTATATATATGTGTGTGTGTATATATGAATATATACATATATGAATGTATATGTATATATTCATACTGAGAACAAAAATCAATTCCAGGAGGAATAGGGAATATGAGACAGTGAGCTTTCCTAGAAGACAAAATGGAATAATTTCACAATCTTGTGGTACGCAATAATTCCTTAAGGTGTACGCAGACTCACTAGCTATAAGGGGACCATTCTATTCATTAAATGACAACATTAAGAGAGTAAAATGAGAAACCAAAATGTGGGGAAAACATATAGTAACTTATTTAACTGACAAAGAGTTCTGATTTCACACTGCCCTTGAATGTTCCTGTTCTTGAGTACTTCATTCCTCCAATGAGCCCTGAATGCCTACATTCACTCCCATCACCATCAATGATTATTCTTGAATTCATATTTTGAACTGATATTCCTTTAATAATCCTAGACAGAAGTTATTTTCAACCTTTTTCTTTGTCTACACTTCATTTATCTCTTTAGAAGTGAATACCCTATAGTTTCTGTCTCTTTAATAGATTTCATAAGGTACTTATTTCCACAGTTAATGCCACTTACTTTCTTCAGGATCTATGTATTTTTGGCAGGATGATTATAGCAACCTTTAATGAATCTAGCCTCGATATTGTTAATAAGGCATTAATTCTTTTATTTTTTTGAAAGAATATTTTTTAACATAAAACACAGATAAAACACATCTCAACCCTGAAATCTGCCAGCATGCTTTGTTTTTACAACACACAGGCTAGACCTTAAGATGACGTAGCCAAGAGTCTTTAAGAGCATGTGGTTGGGAGAAACAGAAAACACAGATCTCAGGGAAACCCAGGCAAGCCTGAAAGCCGTGCTGTATCCACAAACACTACAGCAGCCCTTATCTCTTCAGATCCTCAAACATTTTCTTATTCACAACAGTCCTTTATTTGGTGTCTAGCTGCCATCATTCTGAGGCCTTCTGCAGTTTCAGCTTGGTCCACAAGCAGACAGCATCTTCAATCTGTGTCACATTAGCAAAGTGAGCGGTGTTGGGGATGCCCAAGCACCTCTTACCATGAGCGTGACACCATTCAGGAAAGTGCCCCTGGAAGGCCTTGAGCCCTTGGTACTTGTAGTTGCTACAAATCTCATTGTCTTAGTAGATGTTGAGACCATGAAGCTTATACAGCCAGTAGGGAATGGGTTTGCCATCCCAAGCCAAGGGGCAGGTTCTTGGGATGTAAATGCTCTCATGCTCTTCATCTTCACTTTGGCTCTCACTGATCTGCTCTTCCTCCTCCTCTTCTCACTCTTCCCCTGTCCTTTCTTTCTTGTGTTGTTGTGTTGTACATTTTCATGAGTGAGATGTCACTGTTCCCCAAGAATCTCTGCATATTCATAGATCTGGCTTTCTGGGAAAGGAATGTCTTTGTTCCTCTCCATGTCTTGCTTAGTGCCCTTTGACTTGAGATTTTTGACAAACAGAGAGTTGTCAAGTGACTCCAAGGACTTCCTTTGGTGAATAGTCACTGGGCTGGCTCTTCTAGGTCCTGCCATATTTCAGGCCTAAAGCTGAGAGCACAGATTTCAATCTGTCCAGATCCAGAGATGGCAATTCCTCTAGGAAGAGAAAGCAGAGAGGTTGAGATGGGCTCCAGTGTGGGTTAGGTTACTGCTTGTCACTTTCAGCCATCCAAGAAAGGTACCATTCTCCCACTTTTTCTCAAAATCAGTCTGACTCTTTCCAAAAAGTTCATTCTGATCTTGGAGGGCTTTCACTCTGTCCGTGTAGTCATGAAGGTACTGAAGCAGCATCTCTAAGTACCTCTTATACTCTATATCCTTCCTTTCTGTAGGAATGTCAAACAATTGGCCAAAAATGGGTAGGTATGTGATATAACCCAGCTTCTCAGATGCCTTCAGGTTAATGTACTTGAGGTAACTGTCATGGAGACTGAGGTAACGTACATATGCGAACTCCAGCTTCATCTGTGAACTCCACCTTTTGTGCCTCTTCACTAAAACTCTCTTGAGCTTTCAGGAACTCCTCAAACTTCACTGACATGGGCACACAGATCTTGTTTGGGTGCTTCTGGTGGAATACCTTTATTTACTTGGGTATATTACAGAATTTAGTAAACTTGTTGGGTCCTGAAATGTCACTGAGTTCTTCCTTTTGTAACCCATCCTTATCTTCATACAGATCCCTCAGGTTCCCACTGACCTCCATGTACCTATTGTGCATGGCCCGAGTGTGATGGACGGAACTGATCTGGTCCGGGAGCATAGACTTTGTGAGCATCTCCTTGGCCATGATGTCCCTGAGCCACTCCTTCTCCTCATTATTTCACTGCTGCTGTTCCAGGATTATCTCCATCTTCTCTCCACACACAATGGTACTTCTATTTAGACCACTGACATGGCTGGAAGGATGTTTATTTTTAAGCAAAATGCATCATGTTATTTCTGCACACTTCTCATTACAAAATAAATATGAAATGTGTTCATACATGATCTACGCTCGTATATTTCTGTAACTTAACCCCTCCACATTCTCTTTACTCTTCAGCATACAGAACTATTCCAAAAGATCTTTCATGAACTACTTCCTGGAATGCCCTGCTTCCCTATTTTGCTTAGATAACTCTTATTCATACATATTGGAAGACTTTCATTGTCTTTCCTTTCTGAGCACCTTCATAGCACCTTACTGCATAATTTAGACCAAAGGATTACAAGTACTGTCTCTGTTTCCATTTTATCTTTACACCCTCAACAGCTATGCACATTGCCTGCAAATTGTAATTGCCCAGTTAATGCTTATTAAATGAATGAATAAATGGGAGTAACTACACAGAGAAAAAAAAAAAACAAATGATTGGCAGTATATTTACAGTATATTTATGAGCAAAGAACTTTGAGAACACCCAATCTCTAATTAAATTGACTTAGATATAACATCAGGGATTCTGAACTAAGAAGTGCTTTTAAATAGGAAAGCTTAGCTTCGCAACAACCACATCTCCTAGTAGAAAGTCATTTCTACAGAAAGTCACTGATTTCCTGCTTCTCCATTCAGCAGCATAGAAAGTGAATTAAAAGAAGGCAGTTATCTCAAAGGCAGGGTAAGAATGGGCCCTAAGGTAGAATTTGCTGGAATTCTTTAGTGCAGGGATTTTCAGCCACAGCTGCACATGATCTAAGGAGCTTTTTAAAAACATTGGTGCTCGGGAACCAGCAGTTAGCGTAATGGCTATGTTGCTGGACTCCCACGTAGTTGACCGTGGTTCGCGTCCTGGACCCGGTGGCTTAAAACCCACGCCAGGCGCGTGTGCGTGTGTGCCCAAGATCCCAAGAGGAGAATGGAGGAGAAGGGATTGCGGTGTGGCCATCCCCTCTGGGGGGTGATTTCTCGCTTTCTGTCTCTCTGTCTCTCTCTGTCTGTCTGGCGAGCGCACGCGCCCTATAGTGAAAAACCTCTCAAAAAAAAAAAAAAACAAAAAAAAAAAACAACATTGGTGCTCATGATCTACTCCAAATAAATTCAATAGAATATCTGGAAGTGAGGCAAGGTGACTTCACATTGATCATTTTAAAGTTCCCCAGGTGATTCTGATGTGCAGCTCCATTACTGAGAGCCTTTAATTGTGCTAGTAAGAAGTAAAAGTCAGGGATTTGGATGCATTCAATATAAATCACCAGATGGTTCACTTTTTTATGATGTTTTGAACACATTCCATGATTTCAAGTTGTCTCTGATTAAGGCATTTTCTTTCTTTCTTTCTTTCCTTCTTTCTTCCTTTCTCTTTTTCTTTCTTTCTTTCTTTTTCTTTCTCTTTCTTTTTTTGAGAGATTTTTACTATAGGACTTACACACTCAACGGAAAGATAGAGAGAGATAAAGATAAAGAAAGCGAGAAATCATCCCCCACCCCCCAGGTGTGATGACCACAATCCCTTCTCCTCCATTCTCCTCTAGGGGTTTTGAGCACACATGCACACATTCCTGGCTGAATTTCAAGCTGCAGGGTCCAGGGCATGAACCGCTGTCAACAATGTGGGTGTCTAGCACCTTAACTATGCCTATCATAAATTTTTGAAGAGCTGGTCGGGAGTTGGTAAATTTTTTCAGATTTTATTTATCTGAGAATGTTTTTATCTTCTTTTCCCATGTGAAGGATAATCTTGCCGGGTATAGTATTCTTGGTTGAAATTGTTTTTCATATAACACTTTGAATATATTTCCCCATTCTTTCCTTGCTTGCATTGTATCCAATGAGAGGTCCAGTGTTAGCCTGATGGGATAACCTTTGTAAGTGACTTGATGTTTCTCCCTTGCCAATCTTAGTATACATATATATATATATATATTTTCCTTGGATCTGAATGTTTGAATGCCTCTCTAGACTTGAAAAGTTTTCTTCCAGGATTTTATGGAATAGATTATCAACACCCTCATTAGTTTCTTCAGCTTCTGGGATACCATTATTTGGATGTTTGGGCATTTCATGGTATCTAGTATTTCTCATATGTTATCCTCAGTTTTCTTGGTTGTTTTCTCAGTATTTTTGGTTTATTTTTCTAGGTCAGAGTCTTTGTATTTTATTTCTGAGATTTGATTTTCTGCATGGTCTAATCTGCTTTTAATACTTTCAAGAGAGATTTTAATTTTCTGTATTACAGCTTTTATATCTAACAGTTCTGTTTGATTCTTTTTTATGGTGTCCAATCCTTTCATATCATGGAAGGACTTCCTTGTCTCTTAGAGCTCAATGTCTCTTTTCTTTTGCATCTCATAGAGTTTTATTACTATAAATATTCTAAATTATTTTTCTGGCATTTCGGTAATATCCTCTAATTTTTCCCTGTATGGAGACAAGATATAGTGTTCCCTTTCAGGAGATGTATTACTGATTCTCTCATCCTTGAGGCTCTTCTCTAATTTTCAGTCATTTGGTAATGTATTCACTTTTGGCTAATTTGTTGGAGAAGAATTCTGTAACTGTGAGCTCATGTATTTCCCTTACTATGAAATAATTTGGTGTTATTTTCTCCCTTTTCTGTGTTTTCCAGTGTGGGAATCACAGGAGGAGTTTTAAAGGGGAGTTTCACTCTTTTTACAACCAGTACAGTGAGGGGCAAATAATACTCTAAAACTCAAAATGTTCACATGTTTAGCTACTATGTACCTAGACTTCTATAGAACGTGGGTAAGGAATGAGTAGTAATATAGGAAAGTAAGGTAAAAGAGAAAGAAAGTAGGAAACAGAAATAGGAATAAAAAGCAAAGGAAAAAGAAGCAAAGAACTAGAACAAAAAGAGGAGGAAAAAACAGAAAAACTACATTGCAGAAAATAAAACTGGGTTAAAAAAGGGGCAGCAGAGGCAGAGATGGAGATGCCTGGATGGATTCTGCCCTAGGTGAGGGATGAAAAGACAAACTAGCAAGAGAAAGGCACAAGTGGGGGAAGAAAGCTGTTTTTTAAAAAGAGAGAGAGAGAAAAAGAAAGAATAGAAAAGAACAAAAGGGAGAGAGAGACTGCTTACCGGACTAGCACTGGAATCTGGAAGTGGGGAGGCCCTGGCTGGGGGCACTTCACAAGCCATGAAGCTGAACCCAGAAGGGGCAGCAGAGGCAGAGATGGGATGCCTGGATGGATTCTGTCCTGACTAGCAGTGGGGTTTGGAAGGGAGGGACCCTGTCTTGGGGGAGCTTAACAGCTGTGAAGTTGAACCCAGAAGCAGCAGCAGAGGCAGAGATGGAGATACCTGGATAGATTCTGTCCTGACTAGCACTGGGGTTGGAAGGGAAGAGTGGGGGCTGCCCGAAGGAGCTTCACAGCTGTGAAGCTGAATCCAGAAGGGGCAGCAGAGGAAGAAATGGAGATGTCTCTTGTTGCTTTTCTAGTTTCTTAAAATTCAAAGCTATTTGTTTGCCAGTTTTCTATTTGTATTTTGTACGCACTAATGGCTACAAACTTTCCTCTTTGACTACTTTCCCTGCATCCCCTAGGTTTTTGAGAGAGATGTGTTCTTTATCATTGGTGTCCTGAATTTGGTTATTTCAGCTAAATTTCTTCAGTAGTTTGAAAGTCATTCAGGAACAGGTTGTTCAGTTTCCATGTTCTTGTGTGTTTCAATGGTTCTTCCTGTGGTTGATTTCAAGTTGAATTCTATTGTGGTCAGAGAAGATGCTGGATACAATTTTGATGCTTTTAATTTTTACAGGCTTTTGTTGTGCCCTGTTATGTGGTCAATATTTGAACATGTTTTATGTGCAGAGGAGAAAAAAAGTCCATTTTGTAGTTGCTGGGTAAAATGGTATACATTTGTCAATCCATTTGGTTTATGGTATCTGTTTGGTTCTGTGTTTTTTGTTTACTTTTTTTTCCCTAGAGGACCTGTCTCTGGTGAAAGTAAAATGTTAAATCTCCAACAATTAATGTGCTGCAGCCTGTATCTCCTTTTAGATTTAGCAGTATTTCTTTTGCATATTTAAGTGTTCTGGCATTGAGTGCATAAATATCTATCATTGTTATATTCTCTTGGTGAATTAATGCTTTTAGAACTATATATTACCCTTCTTTGACTCTTTTTACCATTTTTATCTTAAGTTTATTTTTCTGATATCAATCTTGCAACTCCTGTCTTTTTAAAATTTCTGTTTGCATAGAACGACTTTTTTCAGTTCTTCATTTTTTTTTTATGTATATCTTTGTCAATGAGAAATGTTTCTTGTAAGGAACACTGTGAAAGGTTCTTTTTTTAGACATTGAGTCAATCTGTGTTTTTTAGTTGGGGAATTTAACCCATTAGTATTAACTGTTTTATTGATATATGCAGATTTATCTCTATCATTTAGTTAATCTTTTTGTTATTGTTGTTTTTCTTTTTGTTTTATATTCCTTGCTTCTATTTATCTCTCTTTAGCTTTCCAGCTTTCCCTTAAATATTTCCTGAAGAGTTGGCCAACTTTTTGTGATTTCCTTCATCTTTTATTCTTTTAAAGTGGGAATAATTTTATTTCTTTTTGCTATCTGAAGAATAAACTTGTCAAGTGTAGTATTGTTCACTGAAATTGTTTTTCTTTCAGAGTTTTAAATATGGCTTCACGTTCTTCCCTTGCCTGCTCTGTTTTAATTGAGAGTCTGACGTTAGTCTAATGGTGTAAACTTTCTGAGACACTCAGCATTTTTCTCTTGCCATTTTAGAATTTTGTCTTTGTCTTTAATTTAATCAACTATTAAGAGCTGAGGAGAGGAGCCTCTTATGTTAAATCTATTTGGTATTCTTTGTATTTCCTAGAATTAAATTTTCGTATCCTTTTCTAAATTTGGAAAGATTTTCGCTAATATATTGTTAAAGATGTTTTCTAAGACTTTACCTGTTTCCTTGCCTTCTGGAATACCCATTATGTGAATATTCAGCTGTTTAATGGTGTCTAGGATTTTCAATAAGTTGTCCTAATTTTCAAAGTTGTTTCTTTTTTTTTTTTAACATTCTTTTGGGTTGCTTGAACTAAGTCAAAAGTTTTGTCTTCAAGGTCAGAGATTCTTTCTTCTGCACAGTCTAATCTGCTATTAATACTTTTGAAAGAGATTTTGATTTCCTCCATCATATTATTTACCTCCAGAAGTTCTGTTTGGTTCTTTTTCAAGGTATCTATCTCTATAAAAAGATACTCCTTCAAATCATCAAAAAATTTTTCTCATCTGGAACTGATTATCCATTTTATCTTCCATCTCACTGAGTTTAGTGGCAATATTTTGAATTATTTTTCTGACATTTCTGGTGTTTTATCCATTGTTGATGAGGAGTTATTGTGTTCCTATGGAGGGAGAGGATATTTCCTGTTTTTCTCATATTTCTTAAGATTCTGCTGTGACTTTTAGTCATCTAATGATATACTTCTTTGGAGTAGGTTTCTGTAGCTGTGCGCTTGTGTGCTTCCCTGGTAAGAATTAGCTCTGTGCTTGTTTCCTTCTTAAGCTGTGGGTGGCAGTGATATCCACAGTGGGACTTGGGGGTTCAGCTATACAGAGAGGAATTTCTCTCCTTTTTCTGCTGCGGTGAGTGTGGGGAGAGAATTCCTCAGTATATTTAACTGTTTGGTTCCTGTACACTCAAACCGTTTACAGTCCCAATGTGGCTGGGGGCTGAATCGAGGAGTTAGACACTAAGGAGGTAGGTGAAGTCATGCACCATATGTCTCCTCTTATTTTCTAACTCAGGAACTGTGGTAAGCTAGCCACTCCTTCCACACTCTAGCCTGGGTAGGGGTCTTTGGTGATTAGCCTCAATGTTTATTTTCATTTATTTACTTCTTTTATAGTCTTATGGATTCCTATAATCTAGCTTATTATTTTCTTTTTCTAATTTAAAACATTATACCTTCATCATTTGTTTTAGATGTCTGTTAGTCTCTCCAATATTAGCTTTCTTTCTACCTTATCGTGTGTTTTATTTTATTCTAAATCATTTAAAATGTCAATTCTTACATATTTCTTATAAGGAACTTCCAAAAAATTATGTAAAACGTGTGTTACTAAAAAAATGATACATGAATTCCAAAAATTTTAAAGCATAGTAAATTTGTTTTTGTTTGTTTGTTTGTTTGTTTGTTTTTTGGAGAGATTTTCGCTATAGGGCACGTGTGCTCACCAGGCAGACAGAGAGAGACAGAGAGAGAGAAAGCGAGAAATCACCCCCCAGGGGGGATGGTCACGCCACAATCCCTTCGCCTCCATTCTCCTCTCAGGATCTTGGGTATGCATGCACATGCGCCAGGCGTGAATTTTAAGCCACTGGGTCTGGGACGTGAACTGCGGTCGACTACGTGGGAGTCCAGCGACACAGCCATTACGCTAACTGCTGGTTCCCCAAAATTTGTTTTTTAATTCTATTTTCCATAAACTTTTTTGACTACTACTCATTCTTATAAAACTTTACTGAATTAAAGTCTTAATTTTCAGAATCCTTTATCAAAAAATATAAATTTTATCCTACAACTTTAATTTTTTATCATATTATTGTTTTTTAAATGAAATTTTCTATTTTAATGATTAGTTTATGCCTTGTCTTTATAATAACAAGAATTAAGTATACTCATGGAAAATACAGTGATTACATAATCCCAGTCCAAAACCAGAAAAGAATCAGTGTGATTGTCCCTTTATCTTCCATTTGTAGATTTCCTACCAGGTTCAATAAAATATCACTGGTTCTACAATATATCTTTTCTTTGTTGATTCAGAAAAGTCATAATAATCTAGTTATGATTCTACCTATTTTCTAAGTCCACAAAATACTGGAATACTACTTCCCTTGACATTTTATATTAACCAATCTTTCTATAAGGTGCTACATTTTGGAATCTGTGGTCTCAACATCTAAAACTATTAAATGTTGGAAAAGGCACACTATCTAACAAGAGGGAGAAAGAGATAATAATTTAATTACAGGCCACCAAGTATCCCTAGGCAAAGTCTCTGCCTTGGTTTTCACTAAAATTTTAACTGGCAAGTTTGCCTAACAGAAGAAAACTATTAGGTTCCTAGACCCTCCTCTAAATTGCCTTCCTTTACCACAAGTCTCATGTAGTTCTTTTTTTTAATGTGATTATAGGAGATTTCTCATATATATCTTCTACTATTTATATGCCTAGAATGTTGGTCAGGTATGCAGTTGTTGCCACAAGGTGTTGTTTTAAGTAGATCCAGTTGACTTCAAAAGAGTGGACTCATTATTCGTATTCTCTTTAGTGAATATTCCAGACCTAATTACATGGCTGGCCTTCAGGGAGAAGAATCTGACCATTCTCACCTTTGGCCCTGGGCCTTTGCCACCCTTGGAAAACATCTCAAGACTTAGGGAGGTGGCTGAGACGGGCTTCTCCTTTATGAAGAGAAAAGAATGTCACCTTGTAAACATAAAAGTCTTTAAAGGTAGACTCAATAATTTTTTGAGGATTTGAGTCATTATGTCATGTATTATGGAGTCTCTGTGATTAATTATATATAATATTAGTTAAAGAATTCTATTACAATTGAGAACAAACATCCCAGTAACCAAAAATAGTTTTAAACTGCTTAAAGTCTTTTACTTATATTTCGTGTAAACCACAAAGGAAAGTAAAACATATGATTAATGCAACACAGCAACACCCTTATTTTCTCTTCCTTTCCATACCTTCCACACTCTATGGTTGCTGGACCAACTCTCTCTCAAGGTTTCTCTAAACCTTCTTGCTACCTGCTCTTGATTCAGTATCTCCCCTTTACCCACCTCTTTCTGCTTCCCCAACTCCTCATCCTTATTTGTGTATTATGTGGCAAGGCATAGCTTCCCTTTTAAGTAGCGGGTGGTGTTGGGCTGGCAATTATGATTCTCATCTGGCAAGGTGACGAGGAAACTGGAGAGGGAGGCTCAGAACACTTGAAAGTGAATCATTTTCACCTTGTCATAGTTGCTTTTATAGTCTTAGAATTTCGCTAGTTTGTTCTGTTCATAAACACCTGTCAGTCTATCCCTTCTCCCTCACCCCTGTGACATTTTCTTAACTGCGCAGTATGAGAGTTGAGATTTCCCACCTTGCCCAGTCGCTTCCTGACTGAAATCCTCACATACCTGTTTCGTGTCTAATGTAATGTTTTTGTCCCTTCTATTGCTAATAACAATATCCTGAACTGGGTGATTTCTTAAAATGGAGGTTAATTCACCTCACTATTCAGAGAATGAAGATCTGACGAGGGTCTTCTGTTGGTGGGATCCTGAGTGTCTTATTATGGGAACAAGAGCTCACATCTCGGTGGCCATCTGTGTGCTTCTCAGTTTCCCTCAGTTTCATTCCTTCCCCTTATAAACCCACCAAGAGTTAAATATGGAGGCCTTGTCTAATGCCCTCAATCCTAATGTCTTCTCCAAGCCTTATCTTTTAATACTATGAACTGATGAAGTTTTCATCTTAATCCCATCATGAAAAAATATCAACACACGGATTGGGAGGCAGGACATGCAAGGTATAGCAGGCTGTCTGAGAATTCTCTTCAGCTGGCTGATGAGCCAGAGTTCTGTCCTGTTCAGGTACTTTGATCTAAAGGAAGGTTGTGGGTATGCTCTATCTTTGTTAAATGCAGCAAGCTGATGCTTTGCTACAGGGGAATGCATACTGTATTAATGACAACTTATTTAAAAATGAGAAGGCCGTGACTGTAATATTTTTGCTCTAGTAGAGTCTCTGGAGCATCCTTCCCAAGAATTAACAATGTAGTTATTTAGACTAAAAATGTGGGACAATTTTCCTCACACTAGCTGCAGAATCATTGAAAAGGAAATTTCAAGTAAAGTATCTTGATAGATTATCCCAATCATTAAGGCAATGTAATATGTAGTATTGTTATTTCTCTTTTCAGATAAGAGTACTGTGGTCTAGCAAGACTGAACAACTTGCCTAAGGTTACATATAACAGGCAACAGAGAAATTAAAATCTCAGCAGCCTGAGCCATAACTCACCACCTACACAGAATGGGGAGCAAACTCTGATTCCTGGTAGTCCAGGAGGCTGCCTCAAGATTCTACCCTAGAATCTATTCTTTTCAAACCTGATTTCTTTCCCAAATTGGATGTTATTTTCCTCAACACTCCATATGCACCTTCTGTATTCTTAGGGATCTGTTAACATTTCCATGACCTTTTGTTTTCCAGATTGAGCTTAAGTTCAATATTTTCAAGACAAGCAATGAGAGGGACCAGCAGATGGTGTAATGGTTACATTGCTGGACTCCCACATAGTTGATCACAGTTCAAATCCCATAAAACTCATGCCAAGTGCATATGTGTGCATATCCAAAGTTCCAAGAGGAGAATGGAGGAGAAGGAATTACAACATGGCCATTCCTCCTAGGGGTGATTTCTTGCTTTCTTTCTGTCTGTCTGTCTCTGTCTCTCTGGCAAGGACACGTGCCCAATAGCAAAGATCTCTCTTTAAAAAAAGACAAGAAATTAGTCAGAAGTTTTAGGGAATTAAGAGACATAGAGGCTAGTTGTTTGATTTCTCTTTTTTTTAATTTCAATTTATTTATGTGCATTCATTCACTGTACATCATTACAGCATACAAAATGAGATTTTCCATCCAGAGTACACTGTATATTGTCTCAGTCAAGCACATCAACAAACATGTTATTGTCAGCAAATGATCTTCCATATCTTGTTTTCTATATGTTTTGCTGTTTTCCCCCCATCCTTGGTTCCCTATCTCTTACCCTCTGCCACCTCCCACTCTCCTCCCACACTGTCTCTGGTATCTATGCTTTCTATACCATTCCCCCCCCACACATTTTATTGAATCACCAAAGACCCTAATCAATCCAAATACCCTCATAGCAAACACAGGTGACACACACATTTCCATGAACACAAGTCTAACTTTATGCATCCTATAAAGTAGCACCTAGCTGGGGCTACATATCCTACTGCAGTCATTAAATAGATATAT